>NC_137858.1:24130205-24730205 GCF_948465745.1 Chenopodium album | reverse complement strand
AGCATTCAACAAAGCTAATTGAGTCAAATGAAAGTCAAACACTTTCAACAAAGATTTAAGAATCAAATGAAAGTCAAATACATTCAACAAAGCTAATTGAGTCAAATGAAAGTCAAACACATTCAAACAAAGCTTTTTGAATCAAATGAAAGTCAAATGCATTCATCAAAGCTAATTGAGTCAAATGAAAGTCAAACACTTCTAACAAAGCTTTTAGAATCAAATGAAAGTCAAATGCATTCAACAAACCTAATTGAGTCAAATGAAAGTCAAACACTTTCAACAAAGATTTTAGAATCAAATGAAATTCAAATACATTCAAACAAAGCTTTTGAATCAATTGAAAGTCAATTGCATTCAACAAAGCTAACTGAGTCAAATGAAAGTCAAATACATTAAAACAATGCTTTTTAAATCAAATGAAAGTCAATTGCATTCCAAAATGCTAATTGAGTCAAATGAAAGTCAAACACATTCAACAAAGCTTTTAGAATCAAATGAAAGTCAAATACATTCAAACAAAGATTTTTAAATCAAATGAAAGTCAATTGCGTTCCACAATGCTAATTGAGTCAAATAAAAGTCAAACAGATTCAACAAATCTTTTAGAATCAAATGAAATTCAAATGCATTCAAAAAAAGCTTTTTGAATCAAATGAAAGTCTATTGCATTCCACAATGCTAATTGAGTCAAATGAAAGTCAAACACATTCAACAAAGCTAATTGAGTCAAATGAAAGTCAAATGCATTCAACAAAACAAATTGAGTTAAATGAAAGTCAAACACTTTTAATAAAGATTTTAGAATCAAATGAAAATCAAATACATTCAAACAATGCCTTTTGAATCATATGAAAGTCAATTGCATTCCAAAACGCTAATTGAGTTAAATGAAAGTCAAACACATTAAACAAAGCTTTTAGAATCAAATGAAAGTCAAATACATTCAAACAAAGCTTTTTGAATCAAATGAAAGTCAATTGGCATTCCACAATGCTAATTGAGTCAAATGAAAGTCAAACACATTCAACAAAGCTAATTGAGTCAAATGAAAGTCAAACACATTCAAACAAAACTTTATGAATCAAATGAAAGTCAAATGCATTCAACAAAGCTAATTGAGTCAAATGAAAGTCAAACACTTTTGACAAAGCTTTTAGAATCAAATGAAAGTCAAATGCATTCAACAAAGCTAATTAAGTTAAATGGAAGTCAAACACTTTCAACAAAGTTTTTTGAATCAAATGAAAGTCAATTACATTTAAATAAAGCTTTTTGAATCAATTGAAAGTCAATTGCATTCTGCAATGCTAATTGAGTCAAATGAATGTCAAACACATTCAACAAATCTATGTGAGTTAAATGAAAGTCAAACACATTCAAACAAAACTTTTTGAATCAAATGAAATTCAAATGCATTCAACAAAGCTAATTAAGTCAAATGAAAGTCATGCACTTTCAAACAAAGCTTTTTGAATCAAATGAATGTCAAACACATTCAACAAAGCTAATTGAGTCAAATGAAAGTCAAGCACTTTCAAACAAAGCTTTTTGAATCAAATGATAGTCAAATGCATTCAACAAAGCTAATTGAGTCAAATTAAAGTCAAACACTTTCAACAAAGCTTTTAGAATCATATGAAAGTCAAATACATTCAAACAAAGCTTATTGAATCAAATGAAAGTCAATTGCAATCCACAATGCTAATTGAGTCAAATGAAAGTCAAACACATTCAACAAAGCTAATTGAGTCAAATGAAAGTCAAACACATTGAAACAAAGCTTTTTGAATCAAAAGAAAGTCAAATGCATTCAACAAAGCTAATTGAGTCAAATGAAAGTCAAACACATTCAAACAAAGCTTTTTGAATCAAATGAAAGTCAAATGCATTCAACAAAGCTAATTGAGTCAAATGAAAGTCAAACACTTTCAACAAAGATTTAAGAATCAAATGAAAGTCAAATACATTCAAACAAAGCTGTTTGAATCAAATAAATGTCAATTGCATTCCACAATGCTAGTTGAGTCAAATAAAAGTAAAAAACATTTACCAAAGCTAATTGAGTCAAATGAAAGTCAAACAAATTAAAACAAACCTTTTTGAATCAAATGAAAGTCAAATGCATTCAACAAAGCTAATTGAGTCAAATGAAAGTCAAACACTTCTAAAAAAGCTTTTAGAATCAAATGAAAGTCAAATGCATTCAAAAAAATAAATTGAGTCAAATGAAAGTCAAACACTTGTAACAAAGATTTTAGAATCAAATGAAAGTCAAATACATTCAAACAAAGCTTTTTGAATCAAATGAAAATCAATTGCATTCCACAATGCTAATTGAGTCAAATGAAAGTCAAACACATTCAACAAAGCTTTTAGAATCAAATGAAATTCAAATGCATTCAAACAAAGCTTTTTGAATTAAATGAAAGTCTATTGCATTCCACAACGCTAATTGAGTCAAATGAAAGTCAAACACATTCAACAAAACTAATTGAGTCAAATGAAAGTCAAACACATTCAAACAAAACTTTTTGAATCAAATAAAAGTCAAATGCATTCAACAAAGCTAATTAAGTCAAATGAAAGTCAAACACTTCTAAAAAAGCTTTTAGAATCAAATGAAAGTCAAATGCATTCAACAAAACTAATTGAGTTAAATGAAAGTCAAACACTTTTAACAAAGATTTAAGAATCAAATGAAAGTCAAATACATTCAAACAAAGCTTTGATCTTTGCTTGCGACATTTCAAACTATTCGGTTTTGAATCAAATTAAAGTCAATTGCATTCCAAAACGCTAATTGAGTCAAATAAAAGTCAAACACATTCAACAAAGCTTTTAGAATCAAACGAAAGTCAAATACATTCAAACAAAGATTTTTAAATCAAATGAAAGTCAAATACATTCAACAAAGCTAATTGAGTCAAATGAAAGTCAAACACATTCAAACAAAGCTTTTTGAATCAAATGAAAGTCAAATGCATTCATCAAAGCTAATTGAGTCAAATGAAAGTCAAACACTTCTAACAAAGCTTTTAGAATCAAATGAAAGTCAAATGCATTCAACAAACCTAATTGAGTCAAATGAAAGTCAAACACTTTCAACAAAGATTTTAGAATCAAATGAAATTCAAATACATTCAAACAAAGCTTTTGAATCAATTGAAAGTCAATTGCATTCAACAAAGCTAACTGAGTCAAATGAAAGTCAAATACATTAAAACAATGCTTTTTAAATCAAATGAAAGTCAATTGCATTCCAAAATGCTAATTGAGTCAAATGAAAGTCAAACACATTCAACAAAGCTTTTAGAATCAAATGAAAGTCAAATACATTCAAACAAAGATTTTTAAATCAAATGAAAGTCAATTGCGTTCCACAATGCTAATTGAGTCAAATAAAAGTCAAACAGATTCAACAAATCTTTTAGAATCAAATGAAATTCAAATGCATTCAAAAAAAGCTTTTTGAATCAAATGAAAGTCTATTGCATTCCACAATGCTAATTGAGTCAAATGAAAGTCAAACACATTCAACAAAGCTAATTGAGTCAAATGAAAGTCAAATGCATTCAACAAAACAAATTTTGAGTTAAATGAAAGTCAAACACTTTTAATAAAGATTTTAGAATCAAATGAAAATCAAATACATTCAAACAATGCCTTTTGAATCATATGAAAGTCAATTGCATTCCAAAACGCTAATTGAGTTAAATGAAAGTCAAACACATTAAACAAAGCTTTTAGAATCAAATGAAAGTCAAATACATTCAAACAAAGCTTTTTGAATCAAATGAAAGTCAATTGCATTCCACAATGCTAATTGAGTCAAATGAAAGTCAAACACATTCAACAAAGCTAATTGAGTCAAATGAAAGTCAAACACATTCAAACAAAACTTTATGAATCAAATGAAAGTCAAATGCATTCAACAAAGCTAATTGAGTCAAATGAAAGTCAAACACTTTTGACAAAGCTTTTAGAATCAAATGAAAGTCAAATGCATTCAACAAAGCTAATTAAGTTAAATGGAAGTCAAACACTTTCAACAAAGTTTTTTGAATCAAATGAAAGTCAATTACATTTAAACAAAGCTTTTTGAATCAATTGAAAGTCAATTGCATTCTGCAATGCTAATTGAGTCAAATGAATGTCAAACACATTCAACAAATCTATGTGAGTTAAATGAAAGTCAAACACATTCAAACAAAACTTTTTGAATCAAATGAAATTCAAATGCATTCAACAAAGCTAATTAAGTCAAATGAAAGTCATGCACTTTCAAACAAAGCTTTTTGAATCAAATGAATGTCAAACACATTCAACAAAGCTAATTGAGTCAAATGAAAGTCAAGCACTTTCAAACAAAGCTTTTTGAATCAAATGATAGTCAAATGCATTCAACAAAGCTAATTGAGTCAAATTAAAGTCAAACACTTTCAACAAAGCTTTTAGAATCATATGAAAGTCAAATACATTCAAACAAAGCTTATTGAATCAAATGAAAGTCAATTGCAATCCACAATGCTAATTGAGTCAAATGAAAGTCAAACACATTCAACAAAGCTAATTGAGTCAAATGAAAGTCAAACACATTGAAACAAAGCTTTTTGAATCAAAAGAAAGTGTTGTAGCCAAGCCTAACAACTTGGTTATGGACGTTTCTTTGGTCCAAGATGTAGCATCATGCATTGATGCTATGCGTTCTATCTATGTGCAACAAGATATTCAATCCTTTGAGTTTCTTGTTGTTCTTATTAACTAGTTCATTCTAGTTCTTTTTATGCTTTGAATAAATTGTAAACTTTAGTTCTTTTAAGTTTGCAAATTAGTTATATTTTTCTTACTTCTTTTTAGCTAATTTTAGTTCGAAAAATATTGTTACATTCACATAAAGTACAAGTACAAGATACACAAAAGAAGACAGCCATTTAAGCTTGGAAAACAACATAGAATCCGAAATTCTTTTGGAGGAATCTCAAGGCTTCAAAATGGGAGTTACAATCAGTTTTCAAAGAGGAATTACAAGCCATTACAAGCCTTAATTTCAGCCTTTAAGTGGCCGTTAATTTCAGTCAAACTTGGAGCATCTTAAGCCTTAATTTCGGCCTTCATTTGGCTGTTCAATTCGGTCAGCTTTTGGAGCAACTAAAGGGCGTCCAAATACACTTTAGTCCACATACATTCAAGCTACTTTCAAGGCTAGAATCAAGGGGAAATTACTCTTCTTTTGCTGTTTGAATTAGGCGTGAATTATGGGGCTGTTTTGCTTCTAATTTGCTGCTTTGTTGGGCGTAAATCAAGGGGAGTTTAAAGCCTTCACCTGCTGCTTTGTTGGGCGTAAATCAAGGGGAGTTTAAGCCTTCATTTGCTGCTTTGTTGGACGTGCATTAAGGGGGAGTTAAGCTCTCTTATTTTCTGATTTTTGGAGCATCTTTTGGAGGTTACAAACCGCCACTTTCTAAGCTTATGTACCTAGTTAAGTTTAGCTTCTTTAATTGATGTATCTAGAGATTAAAAATCAGATTTTGATGCTTAGTTTAAGCATGTAACAAGTGAGCTAAAAAGTCACTTAAGTTAGCTTGTACTTATGATGCTTGTTTACTATAAATAACAAGCAAATGTGAATGAAAAATATAGAGAATATTTTGAACAAAAAAATTGTGTTTTTACACTCGTTTCTTGGATTAGAAACAAACTTGAAATTCTTGGATTTGGAATTTCGTTTCCTTTGCTTAGTTAACTAGCTTAGACTACTAGTTGGCTTGTGATCTTAGGAACCCAAACTCGTTTCTTAGTGGTGTGTCTGTATCTAAGAAGCCTTTTTGGTTTTAGTCTTACTTATCCTTGGTTTATCCCTTGTGTATTTCGGGTTGATACTCCAAATATACAACATTTGGCGCTAGAAGGAGGGTGACTAGCAAAAAAAAAAAAAAAAAAAAAAAAAAAAAAAAAAAAAAATAATCGTCCCAAAACACATATCCCAAACACCTACCCCAAACACAAACCCAAACACAACCATGACAAACGTTCCACCACCTAATTGGCAAGAATATGTCAATAAGGTTGAGCAAGAGAAAGAAGATATGGAGCAACGAATGAAGTATATGCAAGATCAATTGAAAGATCTTACTATTAAGTTGCGCCATAATAGAGAAGGTTCACCCACCCATAGTGAAGATGACATGAGTGAGTCTACTTTCAATAACAATGAGAGACCTTTTAGTGAAAGAGAAAGGTCACGTTCTAACAATGACATAAAAGCAGACATTCCTGAATATGATGGCAAACTCGATGCTGATGAGTTTGTAGAATGGTTGAGAACGGTGGAGAGAGTGTTTGACTATAAGCAAACACCAGAGGAGAAAAAGGTGAAAATTGTGGCCTTGAAGCTACGAAAATATGCCTCAACTTGGTGGGCTAGTGTGTGCGCCAAGAGGGAAAGGCAAGACAAAGAAAAAGTGAGATCATGGGTTAAGATGAAGAAATTGTTGAAACAAAAGTTTCTTCCCACATACTATGTGCAAGAAAACTTTTCAAAATTCCATAACCTTAAGCAAGGTACAAAATCGGTAGAAGAATATGCTAGGGAATTTGAAGGATTTGTCATGAAATGTGGAGTAGAGGAAGATGAACCTCAAACATTGGTGCGTTTTTTGGGAGGACTTGACCCAAAAATAGCCAATGTGGCCGAGCTACACCCTTACACCACCCTTGAAGAGCTCATTATCTTAGCACATAAGATTGAGCAACAACAAAAGGCAAGAGGCAAAAGTGATTCTTCACGTTTTGCTTCTCAATCCTCATCTCCCCAAAAAAGGCAAACAAATTTCCAACCTTTCAAATCCGCAACCACCCAACCTACTTCTAAACCACCCTCTCAAACCACCCAAAACTCCAATCCAAAACCAGGCCCAAGAAGATGCTTTAGGTGTCAAGGCCTTGGACATATGGCTAGTGATTGTCCAAATAAGAAAATTGTTACTTTGGTGGAGCATGAAGAGGAGAACGAATTAGAAGATGAAGAGGACAACAACCTTGAGGAGAATGATGAGTATGCGTGTCTAGGTCCGGATGAAGGGGAATGTTTGGTGGTTCGACGTACACTAAGCAATATGTTGGACCAAGAAGGGAGCTTGCAACGTGAGGCAATCTTTCGCACTCGTTGCACCATTGGAGGAAAGGTATGCACTTTGATTATTGATGGAGGTAGTTGTACCAATGTAGCTTCGCAAGTTATGATAGACAAGTTGAAAATGAAAACTATCCCTCATCCTAAACCATATAAAATTCAATGGTTAAGTCATAGTAAAGGGATTCATGTCACACAACAAGTCTTGTTATCATTTAGCATTGGTAAAACTTATGAGGAAGCATTATGGTGTGATGTTGTGCCTATGGATGCATGTCATGTTTTACTTGGTAGACCTTGGTTATTTGATAGACGTGTGATGCATGATGGTTACAAAAACACCTACTCCTTTTCTAAGGATGGAAAGAAAATTGTCCTTACCTCTTTAATCCCCAAAAATGATCACTCCACATCCACGCTTCCCACTTCCCTCACCACTCTTTGCCTCTCAGAAAAAAATCACCCACTCCTTGCCTCTCTTCTCAAAACCTATGCTCATGTTTTCCCCAACGATATCCTTCATGGATTACCCCCAAAGCATATCAAGTATCGGTTTCCTATTCCAATATTGGTTGATAATGCTTACAAAGTTGCATTGCACGGAGAGTATGGTGTTTCTAGCATCTTTAATGTGGCTGATTTATCACTTTACTATGATGAGCTTGAAGAATTGCCGAGTTTGAGGGCAAACTCTTTTCAAGAAGGGGGGAATGTTGTAGCCAAGCCTAACAACTTGGTTATGGACGTTTCTTTGGTCCAAGATGTAGCATCATGCATTGATGCTATGCGTTCTATCTATGTGCAACAAGATATTCAATCCTTTGAGTTTCTTGTTGTTCTTATTAACTAGTTCATTCTAGTTCTTTTTATGCTTTGAATAAATTGTAAACTTTAGTTCTTTTAAGTTTGCAAATTAGTTATATTTTTCTTACTTCTTTTTAGCTAATTTTAGTTCGAAAAATATTGTTACATTCACATAAAGTACAAGTACAAGATACACAAAAGAAGACAGCCATTTAAGCTTGGAAAACAACATAGAATCCGAAATTCTTTTGGAGGAATCTCAAGGCTTCAAAATGGGAGTTACAATCAGTTTTCAAAGAGGAATTACAAGCCATTACAAGCCTTAATTTCAGCCTTTAAGTGGCCGTTAATTTCAGTCAAACTTGGAGCATCTTAAGCCTTAATTTCGGCCTTCATTTGGCTGTTCAATTCGGTCAGCTTTTGGAGCAACTAAAGGGCGTCCAAATACACTTTAGTCCACATACATTCAAGCTACTTTCAAGGCTAGAATCAAGGGGAAATTACTCTTCTTTTGCTGTTTGAATTAGGCGTGAATTATGGGGCTGTTTTGCTTCTAATTTGCTGCTTTGTTGGGCGTAAATCAAGGGGAGTTTAAAGCCTTCACTTGCTGCTTTGTTGGGCGTAAATCAAGGGGAGTTTAAGCCTTCATTTGCTGCTTTGTTGGACGTGCATTAAGGGGGAGTTAAGCTCTCTTATTTTCTGATTTTTGGAGCATCTTTTGGAGGTTACAAACCGCCACTTTCTAAGCTTATGTACCTAGTTAAGTTTAGCTTCTTTAATTGATGTATCTAGAGATTAAAAATCAGATTTTGATGCTTAGTTTAAGCATGTAACAAGTGAGCTAAAAAGTCACTTAAGTTAGCTTGTACTTATGATGCTTGTTTACTATAAATAACAAGCAAATGTGAATGAAAAATATAGAGAATATTTTGAACAAAAAAATTGTGTTTTTACACTCGTTTCTTGGATTAGAAACAAACTTGAAATTCTTGGATTTGGAATTTCGTTTCCTTTGCTTAGTTAACTAGCTTAGACTACTAGTTGGCTTGTGATCTTAGGAACCCAAACTCGTTTCTTAGTGGTGTGTCTGTATCTAAGAAGCCTTTTTGGTTTTAGTCTTACTTATCCTTGGTTTATCCCTTGTGTATTTCGGGTTGATACTCCAAATATACAACAGAAAGTCAAATGCATTCAACAAAGCTAATTGAGTCAAATGAAAGTCAAACACATTCAAACAAAGCTTTTTGAATCAAATGAAAGTCAAATGCATTCAAACAAAGCTTTTTGAATCAATTGAAAGTCAATTGCATTCCACAATGCTAATTGAGTCAAATGAATGTCAAACACATTCAACAAAGCTAAGTGAGTTAAATGAAAGTCAAACACATTCAAACAAAACTTTTTGAATCAAATGAAAGTCAAATGCATTCAACAAACCTAATTGAGTCAAATGAAAGTCAAACACTTTCAACAAAGATTTTAGAATCAAATGAAATTCAAATACATTCAAACAAAGCTTTTGAATCAATTGAAAGTCAATTGCATTCAACAAAGCTAACTGAGTCAAATGAAAGTCAAATACATTAAAACAATGCTTTTTAAATCAAATGAAAGTCAATTGCATTCCAAAATGCTAATTGAGTCAAATAAAAGTCAAACACATTCAACAAAGATTTTAGAATCAAATGAAAGTCAAATACATTCAAACAAAGATTTTTAAATCAAATGAAAGTCAATTGCGTTCCACAATGCTAATTGAGTCAAATAAAAGTCAAACAGATTCAACAAATCTTTTAGAATCAAATGAAATTCAAATGCATTCAAAAAAAGCTTTTTGAATCAAATGAAAGTCTATTGCATTCCACAATGCTAATTGAGTCAAATGAAAGTCAAACACATTCAACAAAGCTAATTGAGTCAAATGAAAGTCAAATGCATTCAACAAAACAAATTTTGAGTTAAATGAAAGTCAAACACTTTTAATAAAGATTTTAGAATCAAATGAAAATCAAATACATTCAAACAATGCCTTTTGAATCATATGAAAGTCAATTGCATTCCAAAACGCTAATTGAGTTAAATGAAAGTCAAACACATTAAACAAAGCTTTTAGAATCAAATGAAAGTCAAATACATTCAAACAAAGCTTTTTGAATCAAATGAAAGTCAATTGCATTCCACAATGCTAATTGAGTCAAATGAAAGTCAAACACATTCAACAAAGCTAATTGAGTCAAATGAAAGTCAAACACATTCAAACAAAACTTTATGAATCAAATGAAAGTCAAATGCATTCAACAAAGCTAATTGAGTCAAATGAAAGTCAAACACTTTTGACAAAGCTTTTAGAATCAAATGAAAGTCAAATGCATTCAACAAAGCTAATTAAGTTAAATGGAAGTCAAACACTTTCAACAAAGTTTTTTGAATCAAATGAAAGTCAATTACATTTAAACAAAGCTTTTTGAATCAATTGAAAGTCAATTGCATTCTGCAATGCTAATTGAGTCAAATGAATGTCAAACACATTCAACAAATCTATGTGAGTTAAATGAAAGTCAAACACATTCAAACAAAACTTTTTGAATCAAATGAAATTCAAATGCATTCAACAAAGCTAATTAAGTCAAATGAAAGTCATGCACTTTCAAACAAAGCTTTTTGAATCAAATGAATGTCAAACACATTCAACAAAGCTAATTGAGTCAAATGAAAGTCAAGCACTTTCAAACAAAGCTTTTTGAATCAAATGATAGTCAAATGCATTCAACAAAGCTAATTGAGTCAAATTAAAGTCAAACACTTTCAACAAAGCTTTTAGAATCATATGAAAGTCAAATACATTCAAACAAAGCTTATTGAATCAAATGAAAGTCAATTGCAATCCACAATGCTAATTGAGTCAAATGAAAGTCAAACACATTCAACAAAGCTAATTGAGTCAAATGAAAGTCAAACACATTGAAACAAAGCTTTTTGAATCAAAAGAAAGTCAAATGCATTCAACAAAGCTAATTGAGTCAAATGAAAGTCAAACACATTCAAACAAAGCTTTTTGAATCAAATGAAAGTCAAATGCATTCAACAAAGCTAATTGAGTCAAATGAAAGTCAAACACTTTCAACAAAGATTTAAGAATCAAATGAAAGTCAAATACATTCAAACAAAGCTGTTTGAATCAAATAAATGTCAATTGCATTCCACAATGCTAGTTGAGTCAAATAAAAGTAAAAAACATTTACCAAAGCTAATTGAGTCAAATGAAAGTCAAACAAATTAAAACAAACCTTTTTGAATCAAATGAAAGTCAAATGCATTCAACAAAGCTAATTGAGTCAAATGAAAGTCAAACACTTCTAAAAAAGCTTTTAGAATCAAATGAAAGTCAAATGCATTCAAAAAAATAAATTGAGTCAAATGAAAGTCAAACACTTGTAACAAAGATTTTAGAATCAAATGAAAGTCAAATACATTCAAACAAAGCTTTTTGAATCAAATGAAAATCAATTGCATTCCACAATGCTAATTGAGTCAAATGAAAGTCAAACACATTCAACAAAGCTTTTAGAATCAAATGAAATTCAAATGCATTCAAACAAAGCTTTTTGAATTAAATGAAAGTCTATTGCATTCCACAACGCTAATTGAGTCAAATGAAAGTCAAACACATTCAACAAAACTAATTGAGTCAAATGAAAGTCAAACACATTCAAACAAAACTTTTTGAATCAAATAAAAGTCAAATGCATTCAACAAAGCTAATTAAGTCAAATGAAAGTCAAACACTTCTAAAAAAGCTTTTAGAATCAAATGAAAGTCAAATGCATTCAACAAAACTAATTGAGTTAAATGAAAGTCAAACACTTTTAACAAAGATTTAAGAATCAAATGAAAGTCAAATACATTCAAACAAAGCTTTGATCTTTGCTTGCGACATTTCAAACTATTCGGTTTTGAATCAAATTAAAGTCAATTGCATTCCAAAACGCTAATTGAGTCAAATAAAAGTCAAACACATTCAACAAAGCTTTTAGAATCAAACGAAAGTCAAATACATTCAAACAAAGATTTTTAAATCAAATGAAAGTCAAATACATTCAACAAAGCTAATTGAGTCAAATGAAAGTCAAACACATTCAAACAAAGCTTTTTGAATCAAATGAAAGTCAAATGCATTCATCAAAGCTAATTGAGTCAAATGAAAGTCAAACACTTCTAACAAAGCTTTTAGAATCAAATGAAAGTCAAATGCATTCAACAAACCTAATTGAGTCAAATGAAAGTCAAACACTTTCAACAAAGATTTTAGAATCAAATGAAATTCAAATACATTCAAACAAAGCTTTTGAATCAATTGAAAGTCAATTGCATTCAACAAAGCTAACTGAGTCAAATGAAAGTCAAATACATTAAAACAATGCTTTTTAAATCAAATGAAAGTCAATTGCATTCCAAAATGCTAATTGAGTCAAATGAAAGTCAAACACATTCAACAAAGCTTTTAGAATCAAATGAAAGTCAAATACATTCAAACAAAGATTTTTAAATCAAATGAAAGTCAATTGCGTTCCACAATGCTAATTGAGTCAAATAAAAGTCAAACAGATTCAACAAATCTTTTAGAATCAAATGAAATTCAAATGCATTCAAAAAAAGCTTTTTGAATCAAATGAAAGTCTATTGCATTCCACAATGCTAATTGAGTCAAATGAAAGTCAAACACATTCAACAAAGCTAATTGAGTCAAATGAAAGTCAAATGCATTCAACAAAACAAATTTTGAGTTAAATGAAAGTCAAACACTTTTAATAAAGATTTTAGAATCAAATGAAAATCAAATACATTCAAACAATGCCTTTTGAATCATATGAAAGTCAATTGCATTCCAAAACGCTAATTGAGTTAAATGAAAGTCAAACACATTAAACAAAGCTTTTAGAATCAAATGAAAGTCAAATACATTCAAACAAAGCTTTTTGAATCAAATGAAAGTCAATTGCATTCCACAATGCTAATTGAGTCAAATGAAAGTCAAACACATTCAACAAAGCTAATTGAGTCAAATGAAAGTCAAACACATTCAAACAAAACTTTATGAATCAAATGAAAGTCAAATGCATTCAACAAAGCTAATTGAGTCAAATGAAAGTCAAACACTTTTGACAAAGCTTTTAGAATCAAATGAAAGTCAAATGCATTCAACAAAGCTAATTAAGTTAAATGGAAGTCAAACACTTTCAACAAAGTTTTTTGAATCAAATGAAAGTCAATTACATTTAAACAAAGCTTTTTGAATCAATTGAAAGTCAATTGCATTCTGCAATGCTAATTGAGTCAAATGAATGTCAAACACATTCAACAAATCTATGTGAGTTAAATGAAAGTCAAACACATTCAAACAAAACTTTTTGAATCAAATGAAATTCAAATGCATTCAACAAAGCTAATTAAGTCAAATGAAAGTCATGCACTTTCAAACAAAGCTTTTTGAATCAAATGAATGTCAAACACATTCAACAAAGCTAATTGAGTCAAATGAAAGTCAAGCACTTTCAAACAAAGCTTTTTGAATCAAATGATAGTCAAATGCATTCAACAAAGCTAATTGAGTCAAATTAAAGTCAAACACTTTCAACAAAGCTTTTAGAATCATATGAAAGTCAAATACATTCAAACAAAGCTTATTGAATCAAATGAAAGTCAATTGCAATCCACAATGCTAATTGAGTCAAATGAAAGTCAAACACATTCAACAAAGCTAATTGAGTCAAATGAAAGTCAAACACATTGAAACAAAGCTTTTTGAATCAAAAGAAAGTCAAATGCATTCAACAAAGCTAATTGAGTCAAATGAAAGTCAAACACATTCAAACAAAGCTTTTTGAATCAAATGAAAGTCAAATGCATTCAACAAAGCTAATTGAGTCAAATGAAAGTCAAACACTTTCAACAAAGATTTAAGAATCAAATGAAAGTCAAATACATTCAAACAAAGCTGTTTGAATCAAATAAATGTCAATTGCATTCCACAATGCTAGTTGAGTCAAATAAAAGTAAAAAACATTTACCAAAGCTAATTGAGTCAAATGAAAGTCAAACAAATTAAAACAAACCTTTTTGAATCAAATGAAAGTCAAATGCATTCAACAAAGCTAATTGAGTCAAATGAAAGTCAAACACTTCTAAAAAAGCTTTTAGAATCAAATGAAAGTCAAATGCATTCAAAAAAATAAATTGAGTCAAATGAAAGTCAAACACTTGTAACAAAGATTTTAGAATCAAATGAAAGTCAAATACATTCAAACAAAGCTTTTTGAATCAAATGAAAATCAATTGCATTCCACAATGCTAATTGAGTCAAATGAAAGTCAAACACATTCAACAAAGCTTTTAGAATCAAATGAAATTCAAATGCATTCAAACAAAGCTTTTTGAATTAAATGAAAGTCTATTGCATTCCACAACGCTAATTGAGTCAAATGAAAGTCAAACACATTCAACAAAACTAATTGAGTCAAATGAAAGTCAAACACATTCAAACAAAACTTTTTGAATCAAATAAAAGTCAAATGCATTCAACAAAGCTAATTAAGTCAAATGAAAGTCAAACACTTCTAAAAAAGCTTTTAGAATCAAATGAAAGTCAAATGCATTCAACAAAACTAATTGAGTTAAATGAAAGTCAAACACTTTTAACAAAGATTTAAGAATCAAATGAAAGTCAAATACATTCAAACAAAGCTTTGATCTTTGCTTGCGACATTTCAAACTATTCGGTTTTGAATCAAATTAAAGTCAATTGCATTCCAAAACGCTAATTGAGTCAAATAAAAGTCAAACACATTCAACAAAGCTTTTAGAATCAAACGAAAGTCAAATACATTCAAACAAAGCTTTTTGAATCAAATGAAAATCAATTGCATTCCACAATGCTAATTGAGTCAAATGAAAGTCAAACACATTCAACAAAGCTTTTAGAATCAAATGAAATTCAAATGCATTCAAACAAAGCTTTTTGAATCAATTGAAAGTCAATTGCATTCCACAATGCTAATTGAGTCAAATGAATGTCAAACACATTCAACAAAGCTAAGTGAGTTAAATGAAAGTCAAACACATTCAAACAAAACTTTTTGAATCAAATGAAACTCAAATGCATTCAACAAAGCTAATTAAGTCAAATGAAAGTCAAACGCATTCAACAAAGCTTTTAGAATCAAATGAAAGTCAAGTACATTAAAATAAAGCTTTTTGATTCAAATGAAAGTCAATTGCATTCCAAAATGCTAATTAAGTCAAATGAAAGTCAAATACATTAAAACAAGGCTTTTAGAATCAAATGAAAGTCAATTGCATTCCAAAATGCTAATTAAGTCAAATGAAAGTCAAACACATTCAACAAAGCTTTTAGAATCAAATGAAAGTCAAATACATTCAAACAAAGCTTTTTGAATCAAATGAAAGTCAATTGCATTCCACAAAGCTAATTGAGTCAAATGAAAGTCAAACACATTCAACAAAGCTTTTAGAGTCAAATGAAATTTAAATGCATTCAAACAAAGCTTTTTAAATCAAGTGAAAGTCGTTTGCATTCCACAATGCTAATAGAGTCAAATGAAAGTCAAACACATTCAACAAAGCTAATTGAGTCAAATGAAAGTCAAACACATTCAAACAAATCTTTTTGAATCAAATGAAAGTCAAATGTAATCAACAAAGCTAATTGAGTCAAATGAAAGTCAAACACTTCTAACAAAGCTTTTAGAATCAAATAAAAGTCAAATGCATTCAAGAAAGCTAAATGAGTTAAATGAAAGTTAAACACATTCAAACAAAGCTTTTTGAATTCAATGAAAGTCAAATGCATTCAACAAACCTAATTGAGTCAAATGAAAGTCAAATACATTCAAACAAAGCTTTTTGAATCAAATGAAAGTCAATTGCATTCCAATATGCTAATTGAGTCAAATGAAAGTCAAACACTTTCAACAAAACTTTTAGAATCAAATGAAAGTCAAATACATTCAAACAAATCTTTTTGAATCAAATGAAAGTAAATTGCATTCCACAATGCTAAGTGAGTCAAATGACAGTTAAACACATTCAACAAAGCTAATTGTGTCAAATGAAAGTCTAACACATTCAAACAAAGCTTTTTGAATCAAATGAAAGTCAAATGCATTCAGCAAAGCTAATTGAGTCAAATGACTGCACTTTCGACAAAGCTTTTAGAATCAAATGAAAGTCAAATACATTCAAACAAAGCTTTTTGAATCAAATGAAAGTCAAAAGCATTCAACAAAGCTAATTGAGTCAAATGAAAGTCAAACACTTTCTACAAAGCTTTTAGAATCAAATGAAAGTCAAATACATTCAAACATAGCTTTTGGAATCAAATGAAAGTCAATTGCAATCCACAATGCTAATTGAGTCAAATGAAAGTCACACACATTCAAAAAAGCTAATTGAGTCAAATGAAAGTCAAACACATTGAAACAAAGCTTTTTGAATCAAATGAAAGACAAATGCATTCAACAAAGCTAATTGAGTCAAATGAAAGTCAAGCACTTTCAACAAAGCTTTTAGAATCAAATGAAAGTCAAATACTTTCAAACAAAGCCTTTTGAATCAAATGAAAGTCAATTGCATTCCACAATGCTAATTGAGTCAAATGAAAGTCAAACACATTCACCAAAGCTAATTGAGTCAAATGAAAGTCAAACACATTCAAACAAAACTTTTTGAATCAAATGAAAGTCTAATGCATTCAACAAAGATAATTGAGTCAAATAAAAGTTAAACACTTTCAACAAAGCTAATTAAGTCAAATGAAAGTAATACACATTCAAACAAAGCTTTTTGAATCAAATGAAAGTCAAATGCATTCAACAAAGCTAATTGAGTCAAATGAAAGTCAAACACATTCAACAAAGCTTTTAGAATCAAATGAAAGCAAATACATTCAAACAAAGCCTTTTGAATCAAATGAAAGTCAATTGCATTCCACAATGCTAATTGAGTCAAATGAAAGTCAAGCACATTCAACAAAGCTAATTGAGTCAAATGAATGTCATACACATTCAACAAAGCTAATTGTGTCAACTGAAAGTCAAACACATTCAAACAAAGGTTTTAGAATCAAATGAAAGTCAAATGCATTCAACAAAGCCAATTAAGTCAAATGAAAGTGAAACACTTTCAACAAAGCTTTTAGAATCAAATGAAAGTCAAATACATTCAAACAAAGCTTTTTGAATTAAATGAAAGTCAAATGCATTCAACAAAGCTAATTGAGTCATATGAAAGTCAAACACTTTCAACAAAGCTTTTAGAATCAAATGAAAGTCAAATACATTCAAACAAAGCTTTTTAAATCAAATGAAAGTCAATTGCATTCCACAACGCTAATTGAGTCAAATGAAAGTCAAACACATTCAACAAAGCTAATTGAGTCTAATGAATGTCAAACACATTCAAATAAAGCTTTTTGAATCAAATAAAAGTCAAATGCATTCAACAAATCTAATTGAGTCAAATGAAAGTCAAACACTTTCAACAAAGCTTTTAGAATCAAATGAAAGTCAAATACATTCAAATAAAGCTCTTTGAATCAAATGAAAGTCAATTGCATTCCACAACGCTAATTGAGTCAAATGAAAGTCAAACACATTCAACAAAGCTAATTGAGTCAAATGAAAGTCAAACAGATTCAAACAAAACTTTTTAAATCAAATGAAAGACAAATGCATTCAACAAAGCTAATTGAGTCAAATGAAAGTCAAACACTTTCAACAAAGCTTTTAGAATCAAATGAAAGTCTAATACATTTAAATAAAGCCTTTTGAATTAAATGAAATTCAAATGCATTCAACAAAGCTAATTGAGTCAAATGAAAGTCAAACACATTCATAGAAAGCTTTTTGAATCAAATGAAAGTCAAATGCATTCAACAAAGCAAATTGAGTCAAACGAAAGTCAAACCCTTTCAACAAAGCTTTTAGAATCAAATGAAAGTCAAATACATTAAAACAAAGGTTTTTGAATCAAATGAAAGTCAATTGCATTCCACAATGCTAATTGAGTCTACTGGAAGTGAAACACATTCAACAAAGCTAATTGAGTCAAATGAAAGTCAACTACATTCAAACAAAGCTTTTTGAATCAAATGAAAGTCAAATGTATTCAACAAAGCTAATTGAGTCAAATAAAAGTCAAACATTTTCAACAAAGCTTTTAGAGTCAAATGAAAGTCAAATACATTCAAACAAAGCTTTTTGAATCAAATGAAAGTCAATTGCATTCCACAATGCTAATTGAGTCTAATGAAAGTGAAACACATTCAACAAAGCTAATTGAGTCAAATGAAAGTCAACCATATTCAAACAAAGCTTTTTGAATCAAATGAAAGTCAAATGCATTCAACAAAGCTAATTGAGTCAAATGAAAGTCAAACACTTTCAACAAAGCTTTTAGAATCAAATGAAAGTCAAATACATTCAAACAAAGCTTTTTCAATCAAATGACTGTCAATTGCATTCCACAATGCTAATTGAGTCAGGTGAAAGTCAAACAAATTCAACAAAGCTAATTGAGTCAAGTGAAAGTCAAACACATTCAAACAAAGCTTTTTGAATCTAATAAAAGTCTAACGCATTCAACAAAGCAAATTGAGTCAAACGAAAGTCAAACACTTTTAACAAAGCTTTTAGAATCAAATGAAAGTCAAATACATTCAAACAAAGCTTTTTGAATCAAATGAAAGTCAATTGCATTCCACAATGCTAATTGAGTCTACTGGAAGTGAAACACATTCAACAAAGCTAATTGAGTCAAATGAAAGTCAACTACATTCAAACAAAGCTTTTTGAATCAAATGAAAGTCAAATGTATTCAACAAAGCTAATTGAGTCAAATAAAAGTCAAACATTTTCAACAAAGCTTTTAGAGTCAAATGAAAGTCAAATACATTCAAACAAAGCTTTTTGAATCAAATGAAAGTCAATTGCATTCCACAATGCTAATTGAGTCTAATGAAAGTGAAACACATTCAACAAAGCTAATTGAGTCAAATGAATGGCAAACACATTCAAACAAAGCTTTTTGAATCAAATGAAAATCAAATGCATTCAACAAAGCTAATTGAGTCAAATGAAAGTCAAACACTTTCAACAAAGCTTTTAGAATCAAATGAAAGTTAAATACATTCAAACAAAGCTTTTTGAGTCAAATGAAAGTCAATTGCATTCCACAATGCTAATTGAGTCAAATGAAAGTCAAACAAATTCAACAAAGCTAATTGAGTCAAATGAAAGTCTGATGGGAAAGAGAACGGTAGGTCATTGGGCTACCACCCCACCCCAATCAAACAAAATTTGTAACTCAACTAACCCCTATAAAGTGTAGTGGTAAGTCAAGGTCGAACCCAAAGGAATGGAGGTCGAATGCACGATGTCTAAGTTAAGCTATTCCGAAATCTAGTAGGGGTTTATGGTAGAAACTAGAGCTAAGCTAGGCGATGCAAAAGGCTAGTACTAATTGAATGCTAAGGCACTAGGGGAATGGATCCACATGCATCAACGATGAAGTTCAATCAACTTGGGGAATTAACCAATCAAGTCAAGCAATGTGAGGGAAAACCGAAATTGCAACCAAGAGAGTACATCAAGCTATTCTCCTAGAGGTCTAATTAGCGTCAACTACATCAAACACTAGCTAGGAAACATCACAAGATATCTCAATCGAGTAAATGTAAGCCACAAATCAATGGTCCGTATCAATGTGAACTCACAATGCAATCTAGTGTGAATAACAAGGGTGATCAAGCCTAATCAAGCACACACATGCACAAAATCAATCAACCAATTTAATCACATTATCAACTCAATCAATTTCCCCCAAATTAATCTCAATTCATCATCAATACATGCTTCACCACTACCCTAGCAAATAAACTACTCACAATCCATGAAGAACATCAAATTCAAAGCTAAACTAATCATCTTTCCCAAATTCATCAATTGAAATCAATTGAAACCAACAAATTAAATCAAAATCAATCAAACTATCAATTAACCAAATCAAACAACAATACTAATGAAATCAAACATTGAATTGCATTAAAGAGTAAAGAATCCTTACAAACTTGATGGAAATCAAATCAAATGAAGCAATCTTCAATCATCAATCATCAAACGCACACTTTCTCTCTCTTAAAAATGCTAAGAACTAGTGTTTTCTCTCTCTAAAATCTAATCTAATCTAATTCTTTTCTAATGAAGATCTAATTCTCTCTCCAAAAATGGAAAGAAATAACTATCAATACAAAGAGGAAGTTGGGAAAGTCGTCCAAAAATAGACCCACGCCGGTGCGGGCGCTCGAAGGAGAGAGAATGGTGCGCACGGGAGCACACCCAGACAGGTGCGCCCGCACGCACCTGGTGTGCGGCCGCACTCGACAGATGTGCGGCCGCACACTCCTCTAGTGCGCCCGCACAACTCTGCTGCTTCCTTCTCTTCTTCTTTGTCCCAGCTCATGCGGTGCACACATCCTAGATGATGGTGATGGAGGACAAGGTAGGCAGGAACTTCCTTGAATTTCTTGAAGGGTAGAAGCCATGAGGAAGGCATAAACAAGACCTTGAATCATGCTCCTTGGACCTCCCTTTGACTTGAGACTTCTTGCACAAGCTTTAGGCATGAAAATCAATGGAAAACTATGGAGAGGAAGCTCGGGAATCCTTGGACAATCAATCACAACCTACAATCAAAGGATAAAAAGCAAGTAAAAGGGAAAAATAGCAAGTAAACTAGAGAAATGCATAAAATAGAGAAACTAACTACAAAAAGCATAAAATGAAGAAAACAAGAATAAAACTAAGGAGAACTAAAGAAAAGAGAGATAAAATGAAATATAAATCATCCAAAAAGGGACCAAATGAGTGCCATAAATGTCACTCATCAAATTTCCCCAAGCTAAACTTTTGCTCGTCCTCGAGCAAAAACAAAGCAAGAAAGATAAAGGATGAAAATTTTATTGAAAACAAAAAAGAAAGACTCAAGATAAGAATATACACTAAAACTCACTGTCGTAGGAATCACGGTTGTTTTTAGCTACACCAAGCCCTTTAAACCCCAAAGTCGCCTGTGAGGACGAGTGAGGTCTCGTAAGGGTATCCTAAGAGTTTGACCCATAACTCTCCACCAAACATCAATGAGGCAAACCCTAAAAAGGAAGGAAAATAAAATGAAAAGAAACCTTTGCGAAATGAACTAACATAAAGACTATAATGCAAATGAATGACAATCTTTCTCAAGTAGTTAAGGTATGCACGTTTCAAGACATCCAAGGTTGATTGAAACATAGGGTATGCTAGGCACAGGAACTAGTCATCACAATCCACGTTCATCCCAAACAATCTTACCGCGTTCTCCCCACTAGTCTCAAATCTCCCCTTAGTGAGTGTCCCAATGATTCCTCGAAGGAACCGGAAAAAGAATTATTTTTAGGCTACTCGACAATCTTGACTATGCATCCCCTTTCCTTAGGCAATGACCCATGATGCCCTCCCCCGAATAGTGACTCAACTATCTAGGTCAAAAGGTCTTTCCCCAAGGTTGTAACGTAAGGCAATAAGGGTGAAGGTAGGCTAAAATTTAAAATTTGGTGGTTTTCCTAATAGTGAAGCAAAGATTGCGCATATCTTTACACCAAGACTAAGTTGTCACCAAACAAAAACAACACCCCCAAGCTTACTTGAAGCTATACACACAAAGAAATATATCAAAAAGCGTACACGCTTCTCCCCCAAGCTAAAAAGAAGCATTGTCCTCAATGCTTAGAAGGAAAAAAGAATACATCAAAATATTTTGAATTTTTCACTTTGTCAACTTTGTCTTTTTTTTTTTTAAAATTGAATGTACAATGTCCTTGCCTTTTACTTAATTCGGACGGCTTCTTCTATAAGCAACTTATTTGTCCACGCCTTTTAGAAGTAGGACGGCTATTACTCAAATATTTTCCATTATTCACAAAGAAAATGATATCACAAACTTGCATTCATAAAAACCAAAACTCCAATTCATCCACCACAAACTCCATCACAAATGATCATTTTGCATCACAAAAACCAAGAAAAGAAAGAAAATGAGACAAAAGGTCAAATAACTAAAGATGTAGCTTGAAAAGGAGGGATAAGGCTCAAATGGTTGCAAGAAGGCAAATGTAAACCCAAAAATAACAAAAAGAGTAAAGCTATCCTAAAAATGAAGAATACCACCCCGAAAAAGGTGCCTTTTTCCTTCCTAGATAGTTCGGTCTCGGGTTTGAGAATCATACATCAAGCTTTATTAGATTAGGTTTGCATAGTCAAGGATCCACACCGCTCATACAAGAAATGTTGAAGGCTAGAAAAACAAGTAACCTCACAAGGATGTGGCAATAACTCACTAGTGGTGCCAAATTAACTATAGGGAGCAACTACCAACATGCCACAAACAAGTAGAATCCGGCTTCATGATCCTCCCAGTTCAAACCTACTACCCTAGCATACACTATCCTAGAGTCAACCGAACATAGTCTCAAACCGTGCATACCTTTACAACCTAGGAAGAAAATCATGCAAAAGACAAGTCCAATGTAGAAGGTTCATTTCATAAGAAAAATGAAAAAATAATGCCTCAAAATTACATCAAGAATAAAAAGAAAAATAAAGGAAAGTAAAAGAAAAAGGAAAATAAAAGAAAGTAAAAGAAAGGGAGGCATAGAAAAGGTAATAAAGGAGAAATAGTATGAAAAGGACTAGAAAGCAAGTTAAACACATAAGAATCCCAATCGACAAACAAGTGATCGATCGACATCAATGTCATCGATCCCAAACACACTATGAGTTAACAAGCATACATCCTCGAACCCTTCAACTTCCCCTAAACCAATCCTATTCTATTCAACCAAGAAAAATAAAGAGAAAAAAATAAGAAAGATCTCACCGGGCTCCCAAGCTTAGCAAAAATAAACGAAGTAAGTAGAAGCCACCTCGTTGCATTCCATAAACAAAAGGTTCGACAAGAAACCAAGTGAGAAAAAGAAAATAAAAGAATCTATATACAAAGAAAATTGTTAGTAACTTCCAAGTGAAATCGGCCGAAAATTCGGCAGCATAACGACAGGAAATGAAAAATATATATCAGAGACAGTGAAGCATCAGGAAACATCATCAGCAACAAGAATCGTCAGAATAATAGCAGAGTAGATAGATAAGGAACTGAGTAAGTTATCATCAAAGAAATCAGCAGATAAAACATCACAGAGACATCAGAGCAGACAGAGGACATAGAGGCTAAGAAGGAAAATGCGAAATGAACCACTAGCAAGGAGGAGAACATGCAAACCACAACCAACCTAAACCAACTCCCCCAAGCTAGAAATGAGCTGCCCCTCCCCCAAGCTAAACCCAACCATAGGGCAAACATGAAACACAATCATAAAACATGCATACGGAGAGGGGTAGCCAACATGGCTCACTCGGCACTAAAGTAGGGGGTAGAACTAGGACTCCCCCCACCCATAGAAACAACCTCCTTCCCTTTAGCCCTACCTAACCTCCTAAGGGCATCAGCAGCAAAATATTCAGACCAATCATCCAAAACAGGGGGACCCGAACGACCCCACCTCCCCTCAGTCTCAGGGGAAGGGAAAGGAGCAGGGTTTGCTGGATCATAAGTCCAGTCACACCCTCCCGGCCTCTTGTAATCATAATCCCCTCTAGAGGTCCCACGAATGGCACTATGTGCCATATGTGGGCCCTCCTAATAGGGATAGCAGAGACGGGGCCCCACCGCCTTGTCAAAAGGCTCCCACTGTGGGATAGGGCCCTCTTGGACCGGGAGGTACGGGTAGTTCACATAAGGCTCAATATCCCCCCTAGAAACATGATAGTCATACACCCTCCTAGCATGATAGTCATAGCTACCCTCAAAACAAGCATTCCCCATAGAAGAGGAAGAATACAAGGCAAAAGTAAGGGCATCAATCTTTTCATGCAAGCTGGACAAGTCATGCAAGGAAGGAGATGAAGGAGAAAGAGGAGTAGGAGAAGAAGTACTAGGGTTACCTCCCTTAGATGATGAGGCCTTAGACCTTGGATGAGCATTACCCGAAGAAGGCATGGAAACCCGACGAAAAGAACTTGGAATATCTCTCTTGGGCGGCTTCCAAGGGTAGGATGAATTTTTGTCTCTCACCATCGACCCTTCGTAGGGAATAAGGCACCAATCGGTAGTCCTCGACACTTTCCAAATAAACAAATCATCCATGATGGTGCGCTCAATGAACTTTTGGTTTATCAAGGCAAACGTGCCCAACAAGCAAGATGAAGACTTCTCTCTAGGGTCCTTAATCTCCTTAAGATCCCCAATCTTGGATGCATACGTTTTGTTAAGTGACAACACAATGATGGTAATTGTTTTGGGGTTTTTTGTACGTACCCGAATGGGGGGTATGTACGTCCCTCGGGAGACAGATCCGCAATGCAACACTCGAACGGCCCGATCACCTGCAAAACAACGGACCCCGGGGGGCCGGAGGTCCGCCTCCGACGATCAAGTTAGTGATCGATGTAATGTATTTTTAGAGAATAAAATAGAGAGAAGGGAGAGTGATTGTGGGGGGCATGGCCCTTGGAGAATGAATAAAAATCCCTTTGAACTGATGTGAAGATCAGTATTTATAGAGCGTCGGGATATGTGCCTTTTAGGTCATTTAACCTAAAAGGCTCTAGGTTTATGGGCTTAGAGCCCATTATCACTCTTCTATCATTGAGTGACACGTGTCATGCTCTAATTGGCTCATAGAGAGCCGAGCTTGCGGACACGTGTCGCGGTGGCATTGGTCCACATATAGAGGGTAATTTTACCCCAAACATTAGCCCCTCGGAAGGGGTAATTTCTCTTTCAAGAGGAATTGCTCCTTTCGAAATCAAGGCTTTGCCGCTTGTTCAAAAGCTCTTTGGTCGGCATGTGTCTAGGTCAATAAAAGAGAGATTTGATTAACTTGGAAAATTTGATACCTTATATGGTATGACATTTTCTAAGTTAATCAATCATAATAATGATTGCCGCTTGAACTAGACAGATGACGACTTTCATTTCTTTATGCCCCACTATGGTAGGATATTTTCGAGACATTTGATATCTCATTAGGCAGGAGGCGAATGGCCGCCTGACAAGACAGGAGGCAAATGGCCGCCTGGAAAGTTTTGTAATTATACTTTCAATGTCCTTTTACCCCATTGGGAGGACTTGTATAGTTTTTGAAGGTAATCTAGGTAAGAACTTCGGCCGGTCACCTACTGATGTCTTTTAGACATTCGGTTCCCGAAAACTTAGTCGTTCTTTAGATTACCCAGGTCAGGCGACTATGAGTTGACCAATTAGGTCGTTCAATTTTTTCCGTCTGCATGTGTTCGTAGAGCAATGTGCCACCCAAATGGGAGATGCTTCTCCTCGACGAATTCGCCCGAATGGACGTCGCCGATTATCTGACTCATGTTGGAGCAAACAAATTTATAGAAAACAGATAACCATCCGGCCATTAGCCTCATGTCTTTTTAAGACGGTTTGTATAGCCACTAAGTTTTTAGCTTAGTTTATTATCCGACCATTGGCCTCGATAGCCTCTAATCATGAAACAGTAGCCGTTTTCCATTTGTACTAGAACAGTTGGAAAACTCTATGCTTTTTAGATTTCACTTTAGATTAAATCAAACAACTGCGAGTGCTGCCTTAGCATTCGGTAGGGCTTCTTGATGTTTTAGTAGAGCAATGTGCCACCCAAATGGGAGATGCTTCTCCTCGACGAATTCGTCCGAATGGACGTCGCCAGTTATCTGACTCATGTTGGAGCAGACGGTCATACTCATGTTGGAGCAGACTGTGGCCGTCGGCCTCTAATAATAATAATATCCGGCCATTGGCCTCACGTCACTTAGACGTTAGTTTAGCTACTAAGTTTTAAACTTAGTTTATCATTCGGCCATTGGCCTCACGTCACTTGGACATTTGTTTAGCTTCTAAGTTTTAAACTTAGTTTATCATCCGGCCATTGGCCTCACGTCACTTGGACGTTTGTTTAGCTACTAAGTTTTAAACTTAGTTTATCATCCGGCCATTGGCCTCACGTCACCTGGACGTTAGTTTAGCTACTAAGTTTTTAACTTAGTTTATTTAATTAATGAATCAATATTCAATAATAATAATAATAATAATAATATTCAAATAAGCTTTAACCGTCTTACTTGAAGGACCATGAAAGGCCAGTTGCCGAGCTTAACCGAATACGAAGGTTGCTTGACATTTATGCCGCTTGACCATAATACTCCCAAAGAGTCGATCCCACAAATATACATGCGGCTTCTTACATATACATGCGGCTTCTCATGCTCTCATCGGTGAGAGTAAGATACATACTCTTGAGGTGATGTTGCTCCACTTATATGAGAGAGCAACTTCACATATAAACATACGGCTCCACACCACTTAAGTTAACTTGCAGCTCATAATAATGCTGCTAGCCCACTGGACTCCTTAAGGTGAGTCGACGTATTTTCTGCCTGGAGCATATGCAATCACAGCCGGATTTGGAGTTGCTTTAAATGCTTAAAAATCGGAGTCGGAGATATTTCAGCTCCTTGCTAGAGTGCCATGCGGCATCTGCTGCTTGCTTTCAATTTAGTTTGCCTCCTATGCTAACTCATACAAGATAGGACGCAAGTTCTCGAAATCCGACTGCTCTTTCCCATTTGCGGCTGCTTAGGTAAGCTTGCAAAGTGCCGAGTGTAACAAAATACCACAATGGCTTCATGTTTTAGTGTTACAAACGGGCTAGAGCTGCTGTCAGATGGTAGTAGCCAGATGCTCTGCTTCTTTGACATGTATTCCTTGATAGCACTAATTGAAAGGAAGCCCCTGCTATAGGTAATGGGAGCTAAGCAGCCCCTGCTTACACAGACGAACACATCCAACTTGGCATTAGAGCCGCTTGTGTATAGCCGAGATTCAATACCGTCTGACCCTTTATAATATATACTCAAGTAATATGCTACCTATGTATAATATATACTTAAGTAGTGCCGCATGCTTTTTTTTTTTTTTTTTTTTTTTTTTATAATCATAATAATGATAATTATTGATTCGCATAATACTCATGCGGTCTTTCCACCAAGTAGCTGTCCAGCCATGTCACACATGTTTGAGCAAACTCTTGGCATCACACTCGGCTCCATGGTCGGGTGCCTTGCACAACGTATCGACCTCTCGGCTTTTAAGCTAAGAGATGACTATGTATGTATGTTGCTGCTCGGATACAAGAGATTGAGGTTTCCCTCACATTAAGGGGAGCTTGCTCATTTCACTCGGCTCTTATGCCTTTTGTATTTGAGTTTAGCATGGCACTTAGTTGCCGCTTGACAATCATGTCACTGAGTTTGCAACTTATTTGGCTTAGTAGCCGTTAGACTAAGCTCACAATGATGATAATGATGATCAGAGCATCTGGATGTGTAGGGGAACAAAGCAGCCCCAGTCATCGAGCTCAATGAGCCAATGAAACATCCGGTCTTTATGAAGAACAAAGCAGCCCCTACGGCTGTACTTATTTGATGAGCGAAGCATCCATGCAGCCGGCTTGAGCATGCGCGAAGCAACCCTTGCAGCCGGCTTTGAGGGTGATTAAAGCAACCACTTATATGAAAAACATAGCAGCTACGCGGCCGGCTTTGATAAAATAACAGAGCAGCCCTTACGGCTGGGCTTGGTTAGGCGCAAAGTAACCCTACAGCCGGACTTAGCTGAAGTAGGATGCAGCCCCACATTCGGCGTAATCGGGAACAAAGCAGCCCTGCAGCCGCCTTGATTGTGATCACCAACAGTCACATTTTATAGTGATAACCGGTTGCTTTAATTCGAGTCGGCATTTTTACCACTTGGATGGAGCAACTTGGGCTGGCTGTGTGCTTCAATTGAGAATAGTACAAGGGGTAGCAATATATATATACGGCATTTTTGCCACACACCCCTTGCCGCTTGTACCGCACTTCTTACATGAGTACATGTTTGAAAGATAATTGCATTATTAGTGTTTATGATAGTATTGATCATAATGCCACCATTCTCATTATGCTATCAGGTTGAATTTGAGTCGGCATATTGCCGCTTGTATAAGAGTAAGCTTGGGCTCCTGACTAATGGAGAAGCTACTTGGCTGTATAATGCCGCTTGGCTACTATCACAAGGTGATTTAACTGTTGGAAGTTCTTGATATAAAACAAGAGTGTTGGGAAAAATAAGAGAGAGAGAGAGAAAAATAAATGAAAGGGGAAAAGTCCCACATTGATTGGGGAGGAAGGTTTTTCCTTGTTTTTATAATGTAGTGCTTTAGCACTACTTAGTTGAGTGAGTTGGAGGTGTGTGTTACTCCACACACACACACGCGCGCGCGCGCGCCGAGCCGAGCCGGGTCGGGTCGGGCTCGGGCCTCGGGACTTGGGGTCTTGGGGAATGCGATGCGCGGGCGTGGGTCCTTGTTATCTTTTTGGAGAAATTTTATTTCCCTTTTCTTTGTTAAACAGAATATTCCTTTTTGTCTGTTGGGTTTATTCTTTTCTGACTGTTGTGAGAATTAATCAGCCATTAATTCCTTGATTGTAGCTGACTGATTAATTCCTTGTTTCTTGCCTCGGTTGTTGACTGACCAGATTAATCTGGTCGTTTTCTTGGCCAGATTCTTCCCACCTTTCATGCTTTCCGTTTTTCCTCTTCACCCTATAAATATTCGGTGGTTTTCTTAGCCAAAACACACAACACAATCAGTCTTCTCTCTTCTCTAAACTTGTCTAAACACATGTTCTTTCTGTTCTGTTTTCTGGGCAAGTATTCTGAGTTCCAGTCGGGTTTGTGAGTGCACATAAACTCCGGCGCCGTGTTTATCCTGGAGGGCGACCGCAATTGTCTACTGCACCGGGAGGTAGCGCGGAATCGTCTTTTAGGTCAGTGGTTCTCCACGACGCGGCTATTGTCAGTTTGGTTCACGCATCAAGAGATAAGTTATTTCTGTTTTATTGCTTATTAGTGTAACATTAACTTGCTCATCCTTCATGGTCATCCGGGTACCAAGTGCCGGCTGCCTCAATGATCAAGTGTCGACTGCTGCATTGATAATACATCTTAAAATATGATAATACCAATCATCATGCTTGAGAATTCAAGCAAGCTTTTTGCTGCTTGTATATTATTGTCATCCACGTGAATAACAAAAGACAAATTCAATCATTGGTAATGATTGAATAATGATAATGATGAACTCAATGGTGCCGCTTGATGATTAACAAGGGCGGCTGTAATCAGTAATTCACTAATTCATGCTATTACATGCGGTTTATATATACTTAGATACATGAAGATTAATGCCGTATGTATAGCCTTGTAAATATGATATTACTCTTCAAAAGCTTTGTCATAAATAAATATGAAAAATAACAAATGGGAAGAGTAGGCTGTTTGAGAACGAACAACCAGGCACTTGGCTTATTTCATTCGTCTACCGCCTCTACTAATCAAGCAACCAAACGTCCGGCTTTGAGGTTGAACGAGGCAACCATGGCAGCCAGCTTTGAACAGATCAGCCGCATAATTGATGACGGTGACCGGCTGCCACCATTGATGAAGTTGATACATTTGATAAAGTTGTCGGCTGCCGCTTGATTGATCGGTGCAAAGGCCGGTAATGAATACCACCTGATCACCATCTTTGCTATATGGAGATGAAGCTCCACTTTGCATGAATGAGCGGCTCTCACTCTTTCCCACAAATGCCATATGCATTCGGCTCTTCATATATTAATATGAATTCCGTTGCAAATGGAAGAGGAATAAAATAATACTTGTACATGCGGCATTCCCATCATTCATGGAGAATTGATGCTTAAGTTTGGCCGCATGTCCCCCACTAATTCCAAGAGTTTATTCTTGAAAAAACAATTTGTATAATACAATTATTAACATATATATATATATATATGTTAATAACATATATATATATATATATATATATATATATATATATATATATATATATATATATATATATATATATATATATGTTAATATATGTGAATATATGTGATATTGATAGTATCAAATTATCAATCAAAATGATTGGCCGCATGCCGCCTGCTTTATTGCATCGGATGCCGCTTGTTCTATCTTCAAGCAAACAGCTTGGATAGGCTTGAATTAATTTTGCTAGATGTCATGGTCTCATGGTGGAGTACGAATGTTGCATCTAGCTGGCTCAGTAAATGAGCAATGATTAAAATAGCATTCGGCTACCGCTTGTATGCATCCGGCTGGTTGAGGTGGCCTGAGCATGCGGCCGACTCATAAAATGAGTCAGATTAAAATAGTGGAGTTGGCCAATTTAGCCGTCTCACCCCTAATGTACCATCCTCCAACTTAGATCAAATGGCATTGCCTTTTAACCTTACATTGAGAGAATAAAATATGCATGACTTAGTCTGACAGGCCTTCTTGACCGTCTGACTCTTGGCATTCGGCCTCATGACACCTGATGTACTCAGCATCCAGCCTTAGGACGCCTGGCGCCTCCTAAAGGAGGTACCCCCTATTAAGTCGGTGATCCACCGTTGTGCCATTACAGATGTGCCTCCCCACAGACGGCGCCAAATGTTTTGGGGTTTTTTGTACGTACCCGAATGGGGGGTATGTACGTCCCTCGGGAGACACATCCGCAATGCAACACTCGAACGGCCCGATCACCTACAAAACAACGGATCCCGGGGGGCCGGAGGTCCGCCTCCGACGATCAAGTTAGTGATCGATGTAATGTATTTTTAGAGAATAAAATAGAGAGAAGGGAGAGTGATTGTGGGGGGCATGGCCCTTGGAGAATGAATAAAAATCCCTTTGAACTGATGTGAAGATCAGTATTTATAGAGCGTCGGGATATGTGCCTTTTAGGTCATTTAACCTAAAAGGCTCTAGGTTTATGGGCTTAGAGCCCATTATCACTCTTCTATCATTGAGTGACACGTGTCATGCTCTAATTGGCTCATAGAGAGCTGAGCTTGCGGACACGTGTCGCGGTGGCATTGGTCCACATATAGAGGGTAATTTTACCCCAAACAGTAATCATACCCCCTATTTGTATGCTTCCCGAGAGAAAGAAGCCGTCCCTAATGTCAATGAAACGGTCGAGCAAGTGCCTTGCAAAATCGATCACCTCCACCTCATCATCCTTGGGTCGACTAGCCAACCATAGCCAACTTAATTGTTCTTGAGACATGGCTCCAAGAGATTCCTTGGAGAAAAATGCATAAGTAAGGATGCGGCTAAAATAGCGCATCGCTCCATGGACTATTGAAGCCGATTTTGAAGATTGAGCACAATAAGCGTCTTCAATAGAAATATCATCCCACCAATCATTCTCATCGTACCTATGGTTGCGATGAAGAGCTTCATAGGCCGGATAAATCAAAGGCATACCCTCGATGGGCTCCGAAAAATTGAACATCTTGTTTAGGAATGAAAGGGGAATAGATCATTGAATACTTGGAAAGATAGTGTTGGACATTCATTGTCGTTGTTACTCTTTTGCACATCAAGCGATGATAGAAATTCATATGTGAGCTTTGCAAAGGTGGGAGCACTAAGGTCAATGAATTGCTCAAGGCCCAAATTCCGAGCTAACATCCGTACATCATCGTCGATCCCTAGAAGAGTAGTGGTGTCACGATCATAAAATCTCGTAGAATACAATTTCCTTGATGAAAGACTCTCGAATCGGTCCCAATGCTCTTGAACCGTGAACTTGATGCCGTATGTTTCTTTGATGGTGGAAGGTGGATCAATAGTTCTCCTAGAATTTGTAACCTTGGTGCGCTTAGCTTGCCTTGAACCACCCATCTACAAAATAATGGACAAAGAGAATGGTTTCAAAAATAGGAATAGTGTGCCAAAAATTAATCATGAATATGGGGAAAAATAAAGTGCACAATATTACATGAGTTAAGAAAAAATTCAATAGAGGTGAATAATGCATAATCAAGGCATCACAATTGACACAAATATTACCCCAAATCACAATTAAGAAAAGCAACAATATACCATACTACCAACAACCATTATCTCCATTATCACCATCAACATCAACAAAATACCCTAAAACTAATCATATGAAAATCCAACAAGATTCATGCCAAAATTCATAACATGCTCAAATAATATCATCATCATAATTAAATTTCACAAAACCAACATCAACATTTCCATAGTCATCAACATAAAAACAAGTAGTGGTAGTAATGGTGGTGAGTGTGAGGGTAGTACTAGTCATGCTCAAATTCTCATGAGGTATAAAAATTGAAACTTTATCACATAAAACATGCAATTATACTTTCAATTGATAGAAAATCACAAGATTTAAGCAAGAAAAACACTACTACACATAAACATCTCCAACAATCAGACCAACAAGTTCCAATTAAAAAAAAGTACCCAAAATTTTCAAACTAGGAGTGAGAAAATTACCTTTAAAGATGTAGAATGAAGACTTGGGTAACAAAGTAGTGAGAATTATGGAGATTTTGATGTGGAAATATGAAAAACAATATGATGAAGATGGAGGATAACTATGAGCAACCACAATAGATCTAAGAAGGAAGTAGAATGAAGTAGGAGAGAGGGAGGGAAGGAAAATCGGGCTTAAAAGAGGAGGGAAAACAAGCCCTCGTATACCCAGCTAGGTGCGGCCGCACATGAGAGATGTGCGCCCGCACAGAGCTCGTGTGCGGCCGCACATTACTGATGTGCGGGCGCACACATACTGGAGATAAATTCCGAGTTTCTTCCTCCCTCATCTTGTGCGCACACCCCTATGATGGTCATGGGGAACCATATAGGCAGTAGCTACACTTCATATTGGAGAATGAAAAACATGAAAATCATGAAAATAAACACAAGTATTCACCATTCTCCAAACTTACCCACTTTTCCAACTTAAGAATTGGGACGAGTTTACCTCAAAATTGGCATCAAAATTGTTGGAAATCAACTCAAACCATCCTACAACATCAAACACAACAAGATTAAATCACAAAAACACCATTAAAACACAAAGAAAAACCAAAAGGAAAAGGAAGAAAACGTTAGAAAACACGGGTTGCCTCCCGTGAAGTGCTTATTTTAGAGTCTTAAGCTAGACATCCTCCACCTCTTTCAAGGTGGATCATAGAGAGTCATGTCATGAATGACCCCCACAAATACTCCATCATAATACCGCTTGAGCCTATGTCCGTTGACCTTAAAAGTTCTCAAAAAATCCAAAGGAGAAATTTCAATAGAGCCATTTGAGAACACCTCTTGAGCAACAAAAGGACCGGTCCAACGAGACATCAATTTTCCGGGAAAAAGCCTCATTTTGGAATTGAAAAGAAGCACCTCATCCCCCGGAACAAACTCTTTCTTCTCAATGAGCTTATCATGCACCTCCTTAGTTCTAGCTTTATACAAGCTAGCACAATCATACGCATCCAACCGAAGCTCTTCTACCTCATGTAAGTCCAACCAACGTTGCTCACCCGCACTAGCTAAATCAAAATTGATCTTCTTAATAGCCCAATGAGTGCGGTGCTCAAGCTCAACCGGAAGGTGACAAGACTTTCCATAAACCAAGCAATAAGGAGTGGTACCAATAGGAGTCTTGAAAGCCGTTCTATATGCCCACAAGGCATCATCAAGCTTGTTTGCCCAATCTTTCCTACTCCTTGCAACCGTCTTCTCAAGAATCAACTTAATTTGACGATTAGATACGTCAACTTGCCCATTGGTTTGAGGATGATAAGGAAGACCAAATCTTTGGTTCACTCCATGCTTCTTCAACATCTTCCGGAAAGCATAGTGCACAAAATGGGAGCCATTATCACTTATAACCGCTTTGGGGATGCCAAACCTAGGGAATATTATCTTTGTGAACAATTTCATCACCACTTTATGGTCATTAGTTGGAGAAGCAATGGCTTCCACCCACTTTGACACATAATCAACGGCAACAAGAATATATTGATTCCCATAAGAAGATGGAAAAGGACCCATAAAATCTATACCCCAAACATCAAATATTTCCAACTCAAGTATTGGTTGTTGGGGCATCTCATTCCTTCTTGAAATATTCCCGGTCCTTTGGCATTGATCACAACTTTTGACATACTCCCAAGCATTCTTGAAGAGGTTAGGCCACCATAATCCACATTGAAGCACCTTAGAGGCCGTTCTTGAAACACCCATATGACCACCACTAGGGTCCGAGTGGCACATCTTCAAAACATTTGGTATTTCCTCATTTGGCACACACCGGCGCAACAATCCATCCACACCTCTTTTGTACAAGATTGGTTCATCCCAAACATAGTGCCTAGCTTCTCTTTTGAGCTTCCTCCTTTGATTGTTGGAAAAGGAAGGAGGGAACTCCCCACAAGCAAGAAAATTCAGCAAATCGGCAAACCAAGGGAGCTCCTTCACATTGATAACATATAATGAATCATCCAACATCCGGTCCTCTATAGGAGACCCATCATCTTGAACTTGAAAATCCTCAAGTCTAGACAAATGATCGGCAACAACATTTTCCGAACCTTTTTTATCCCGGATCTCAAGATCAAAAGATTGAAGCTCAAGGACCCAACGAATCAACCTCGGTTTGGATTCCTTTTTTCTAAAGAGATACTTCAAAGCCGCATGATCGGTGAAAACTATAGTCTTAGACCCCAACAAATAACAACGGAATTTCTCAAAAGAATGAACAATAGCCAAGAATTCCTTTTCCGTTGTTGTGTAATTTCTTTGAGCACCATTGAGAGTCTTTGACATATAATAGATGACATGGAGATTTTTGTCGATTCTTTGACCCAACACACCTCCTATGGCCGTATCACTTGCATCACACATAAGCTCAAATGGCAAATCCCATCTAGGGGCTTGGACAATAGGAGTAGAAGTCAAAGCTTTCTTCAATCTATTAAAAGCTTCCAAACAAGCATCATTAAAGACAAAATCAACATCTTTTTGGAGAAGATCATTTAAGGGCTTAGCAATGAGAGAAAAGTCTTTGATAAACCTTCTATAAAATCCGGCATGACCCAAAAACGATCTTACCCCTTTCACATTGACCGGAGGGGGCAACTTCTCTATCACCTCAATCTAAGCCTTGTCAACTTCAATGCCTTTATTGGAAATTTTATGGCCTAGAATAATCCCTTCTTCCACCATGAAGTGGCATTTTTCCCAATTAAGCACCAAATTGACCTTTTCACATCTCTCAAGGCATTTTTCAAGATTTTTGAGGCAATCCTCAAATGAAACACCTCCCAAGGAAAAATCATTCATGAAGACTTCCATTTCCTCTTCAAGCATGTCCCCAAAAATGCTCATCATACACCTTTGAAAGGTCGCCGGAGCATTACACAATCCAAAGGGCATTCTTCTATATGCAAAGGTACCATAGGGGCATGTGAAGGTTGTCTTTTCTTGATCCTCGGGATGAATAGGAATTTGAAAGAATCCCGAATATCCATCAAGGAAGCAATAGAATTTGTGCCTAGTCAACCTTTCAAGCATTTGGTCAATAAAAGGGAGAGGGAAGTGATCCTTTTTGGTTGACGTGTTTAGACGTCTATAGTCTATACACATCCTCCAACCGGTGACCGTTCTAGTTGGAATGAGCTCACCTTTCTCATTCTCAACTACAGTCATACCCCCCTTTTTAGGAACGACATGGACGGGGGAGACCCACCTTGAGCTTGAGATGGGGAATATGATTCCCGCATCCAAAAGCTTGGTGATCTCCTTCTTGACTACTTCTCCCATTTGGGGATGTAGTTTCCTTTGTCGTTCGATAGAAGGTAGGGTGCCTTCCTCAAGTGTTATGTGGTGTGTACACAAGGCGGGGCTTATGCCTTTAAGATCATCAATTGTGTACCCCAAAGCACCTTGGTGCTTTCTCAAAATACCACATAACGCTTGAGCTTGGCTCTCACTCAAGGATGCACTAACAATAACGGGATATGTAGAATTAGGGCCTAAGAATTCATACCTAAGGTGTGATGGTAGAGGTTTTAGCTCTACCATGGGAACACCTTTACCTTCTTTGGTTGAGGCCACTTGCAAAGCATCTTGACTTGATATCCCCATACAAGTTTCTTCTTCACTCCCTATATTGCCTCCATCAAGCAAATCTTCATACAATTGCACTTCCTTGGTTGGGATACCTATCTTTTCCTTATTCAACAAGACACACTCAAGAGGATCATTAGATGTGAGCAAGTGCTCATGCATGGAATTCACAATATTATCAAGCACTTCAACTCTCATGCAATTTTCTAAAGAAGAAGAGGGATATTTCATTCCTTCATTCAAGTCAAATTCAACTACTTCCTCTCCAATCTTAAGAGAAATCTTAGCACTTTTAACATCTATCATAGCCCCCGATGTAGCAAGGAAAGGTCTACCTAAGATGATAGGTATTGTAGCATCTTCATCCATATCCAACACTACAAAATCAACCGGAATAACAAATTTCCCAACCCTTAAAGGCACATCTTCTACCTTTCCTTTAGGAATCTTGATCGACCTATCGGCTAATTGCAAAGTAATTTTGGAAGGTAGAAGTTCTCCTAAACCTAATCTTTGATAAACCGAATATGGCATAAGGCTAACACTAGCTCCTAAGTCACATAAGGCATTATCAATTTGGGTCTTGTTGATGGCACAAGGGATGGAAAATTTTCCGAGATCCTTCAACTTAGGAGGCATCTTGTTCATGATGATTGCACTACAATGCTCGGTAAGGCTAATGGTCTCCACCATATCACAAGTCCTTTTTCCACTCAAAATCTCCTTAAGGAACTTAGCATAGTTTGGCATTTGTTCAACAACATCGGTGAAAGGAAGAGTTAGATGAAGTTGCTTAAGTATCTCTACAAATTTCCCAAATTGCTCATCCAACTTATATCTATTATATCTTTGGGGATAGGGAAGCCTTGGTTTGCAAACCTCTTTCTCTTTCTCTATCACCTTCTCTACTTGTTCCTCATCAACATTTTCACTCAAAGGGCATTAACCACCTTCAACTTCAATGGGATTCTTACTAGTGCTCTCACTAGCAACTCTCTTCTTAGGCACACCTCCCTCAAGGACCTTACCACTTCTAGTAACAATGGCATCCATAGGGTTCCTAGAATCTAGGCTAGGTGGAGTCAAAGAAGAAGAGTTTGCATATTCCTTGAACACACTAGTCAATTGAGAAAGTTTTTCACTCAAATCCTTGTTATAAGCCAACATGTAATTAAACTTCTCTTCATTCAAAACCATACACATTTCCAAAGTTTTGGCTTGTTTCTCAATGACACTTTCCAAAAATTCCCTAGAAGAAAATGATTGATCATGGGAATTATCATTTGAACTTTGAGCATTTGGAACTAAATCAATTGGGGAACCATCTTGAAAACTTCCTTGAAAATATCCCCTAGTTTGATTATTCCAATTACCCCTAGTTTGATTTTGGCTCCTTAGTTGACCATGGTTATCATAACCTTGATTATGATCCCCATGTCTATGGCCATGACCATGACCATTACAACCATGATGGTTATAGTTACCATGAATCCCTTGGTATCCATGATTTCTACAACCTCCATTTTGGTTATAATCATCACGATTCATATGATAATTCCTATTTCCAACATTCCTTTGAACATCAATTCTAGGTTCACAAGCATGATTATTGACATAATTCACATGTTCCATTTCACTTCCATCACATTCACTACAAGGAACATTTGGGAACATAGAAGCATTATGATCATTCATTCCACACAATTCACATGGCCAACATTCCACAATCATGCAACAAGAAGAAAGATTGGAGTTAGAGTGAGAAGATGTACCTCTCCCCTTAATTTGGGAGGGAAGAATTAGAGCTTGGGAAGGGGGCTTCTCAAGCTTTTCTTTGAGAGACATAACTTCTTTCCCCAAATCCGCAATCAAAGTAGTCAAATCATTGATGGCACTAAGTTGTTCGATCGAGTAACCCTTGCTTGTTGGTTCTCTCTCCACTTCTTGCCAATTCATATAATGACGAACCACTTCATCAATTGAATCAACCACTTCTTCTTCCGTTTTGTTCATGATTGGGCCTCCGGCTCCGGCATCCAAACTTGCTCTCCCATGAGAACTTAACCCACCATAAAAGATATATATGATTTGATAGGTAGGAATCCCATGGTATGGACACTCCCTTTGATAATCCTTAAATCTTTCCCATGCTTCATAGAGACTTTCATTTGGCTTTTGCTTGAACCCTTGAATCAAAGTTCTTGCCTCCGCCGTTTTCTTTTGAGGATAGAAACGGAACAAGAAAGCTTTGGTGACATCATCCCAAGTTCTCAAAGAATTGGGCTTCACTTCCTTATCTAGCCATTCCAAAGATCTTCCTATGAGAGAGAAAGGGAACAACTTAAGACGGATGAATTCTTGAGACACTCCATTAACCTTGATCGTGTTGCAATATTTTTCAAACTCCTTAAGATGGTTCAATGGGCTCTCGTTCTTTGCCCCACTATATTGTCTCCTCTCAATTAGGGTGATCATTGCCGGCCTAATTTCAAAATCGTTTGCCGGTGTTGTAGGTGGAGCTATGCCGCTCTCATACCTATATGCACCGGGCACTCCAAGTTCCTTCAAGGCAACTCTTGAATTACCTCCCATGGCTTGGGATCTAAGCACACAAAACTCAAAGAAAATATTAGTAGCACAGCTACAAGTGTAGCCTAAAGTGTAAAATCTTTTTGTATTTTGCAAATAAAGTGGAATAGACTCAACAACAACATGCACTCAAAACACCATTCCCCGGCAACGGCGCCATTTTGATGGGAAAGAGAACGGTAGGTCGTTGGGCTACCACCCCACCCCAATCAAACAAAATTTGTAACTCAACTAACCCCTATAAAGTGTAGTGGTAAGTCAAGGTCGAACCCAAAGGAATGGAGGTCGAATGCACGATGCCTAAGTTAAGCTATTCCGAAATCTAGTAGGGGTTTATGGTAGAAACTAGAGCTAAGCTAGGCGATGCAAAAGGCTAGTACTAATTGAATGCTAAGGCACTAGGGGAATGGATCCACATGCATCAACAATGAAGTTCAATCAACTTGGGGAATTAACCAATCAAGTCAAGCAATGTGAGGGAAAACCGAAATTGCAACCAAGAGAGTACATCAAGCTATTCTCCTAGAGGTCTAATTAGCGTCAACTACATCAAACACTAGCTAGGAAACATCACAAGATATCTCAATCGAGTAAATGTAAGCCACAAATCAATGGTCCGTATCAATGTGAACTCACAATGCAATCTAGTGTGAATAACAAGGGTGATCAAGCCTAATCAAGCACACACATGCACAAAATCAATCAACCAATTTAATCACATTATCAACTCAATCAATTTCCCCCAAATTAATCTCAATTCATCATCAATACATGCTTCACCACTACCCTAGCAAATAAACTACTCGCAATCCATGAAGAACATCAAATTCAAAGCTAAACTAATCATCTTTCCCAAATTCATCAATTGAAATCAAATTGAAACCAACAAATTAAATCAAAATCAATCAAACTATCAATTAACCAAATCAAACAACAATACTAATGAAATCAAACATTGAATTGCATTAAAGAGTAAAGACTCCTTACAAACTTGATGGAAATCAAATCAAATGAAGCAATCTTCAATCATCAATCATCAAACCCACACTTTCTCTCTCTTAAAAATGCTAAGAACTAGTGTTTTCTCTCTCTAAAATCTAATCTAATCTAATTCTTTTCTAATGAAGATCTAATTCTCTCTCCAAAAATGGAAAGAAATAACTATCAATACAAAGAGGAAGTTGGGAAAGTCGTCCAAAAATAGACCCACGCTGGTGCGGGCGCTCGAAGGAGAGAGAATGGTGCGCACGGGAGCACACCCAGACAGGTGCGCCCGCACGCACCTGGTGTGCGGCCGCACTCGACAGATGTGCGGCCGCACACTCCTCTAGTGCGCCCGCACAACTCTGCTGCTTCCTTCTCTTCTTCTTTGTCCTAGCTCATGCGGTGCACACATCCTAGATGATGGTGATGGAGGACAAGGTAGGCAGGAACTTCCTTGAATTTCTTGAAGGGTAGAAGCCATGAGGAAGGCATAAACAAGACCTTGAAGCATGCTCCTTGGACCTCCCTTTGACTTGAGACTTCTTGCACAAGCTTTAGACATGAAAATCAATGGAAAACTATGGAGAGGAAGCTCGGGAATCCTTGGACAATCAATCACAACCTACAATCAAAGGATAAAAAGCAAGTAAAAGGGAAAAATAGCAAGTAAACTAGAGAAATGCATAAAATAGAGAAACTAACTACAAAAAGCATAAAATGAAGAAAACAAGAATAAAACTAAGGAGAACTAAAGAAAAGAGAGATAAAATGAAATAGAAATCATCCTAAAAGGGACCAAATGAGTGCCATAAATGTCACTCATCAAAGTCAAACACATTCAAATAAAGCTTTTTGAATCAAATGAAAGTCTAACGCATTCAACAAAGCTAATTGAGTCAAACGAAAGTCAAACTCTTTCAACAAAGCTTTTAGAATCAAATGAAAGTCAAATACATTCAAACAAAGCTTTTTGAATCAAATGAAAGTCAATTGCATTCCACAATGCTAATTGAGTCTAATGAAAGTGAAACACATTCAACAAAGCTAATTGAGTCAAATGAAAATCAAACACATTCAAACAAAGCTTTTTGAATCAAATGAAAGTCAAATAAATTCAACAAAGCTAATTGAGTCAAATAAAAGTCAAACACTTTCAACAAAGCTTTTAGAATCAAATGAAAGTCAAAACTATTCAAACAAAGATATTTGAATCAAATGAAAGTCAATTGCACTCCACAATGCTAATTGAGTCAAATGAAAGTCAGACCCGTTCAACAAAGCTTAATGTGTCAACTGAAAGTCAAACACATTCAAACAAAGGTTTTTGAATCAAATGAATGTCAAATGCATTCAACAAAGCTAATTGAGTCAAATAAAAGTCAAACACTTTTAAAAAAGCTTTTAGAATCAAATGAAAGTCAAATACATTCAAACAGAGCTTTTTGAATAAAATGAAAGTCAAATACATTCAACAAAGCTAATTGAGTCAAATGAAAGTCAAACAATTTCAACAAAGCTTTTAGAATCAAATGAAAGTGAAATACATTCAACAAAGCTAATTGAGTCAAATAAAAGTCAAACACTTTTAAAAAAGCTTTTAGAATCAAATGAAAGTCAAATACATTCAAACAAAGCTTTTTGAATAAAATGAAAGTCAAATACATTCAACAAAGCTAATTGAGTCAAATGAAAGTCAAACAATTTCAACAAAGCTTTTAGAATCAAATGAAAGTGAAATACATTCAAACAATACTTTTTGAATCAAATAAAAGTCAAACACTTTTAAAAAAGCTTTTAGAATCAAATGAAAGTCAAATACATTCAAACAATACTTTTTGAATCAAATGAAAGTCAAATACATTCAAAAAAGCTAATTGAGTCAAATGAAAGTCAAACAATTTCAACAAAGCTTTTAGAATCAAATGAAAGTGAAATACATTCAAACAATACTTTTTGAATCAAATGAAAGTCAGTTGCATTCCACAATGCTAATTGAGTCAAATGAAAGTCAAACACTTTCATTTGATTCTAAAAGCTTTGTTGAATGTGTTTGACTTTCATTCGAGTCAATTGGCATTGTAGACTGCAATTGACTTTTATTTGATTCAAAAAGCTTTATTTGAATGTATTTGACTTTCATTTGATTCTAAAATCTTTGTTGAAAGTGTTTGACTTTCATTTGACTCAATTAGCTTTGTTGAATGCATTTGACTTTCATTTGATTCAAAAAGCTTTGTTTGAATGTGTTTGACTTTCATTTGACTCAATTAGCTTTGTTGAATGTGTTTGACTTTCATTTGACTACATTAGCATTGTGGAATGTAATTGACTTTCATTTGATTCAAAAAGCTTTGTTTCAATGTATTTGACTTTCATTTAATTCTAAAAGCTTTTTAGAAAGTGTTTGACTTTTATTTGACTCAATTAGCTTTGTTGAATTTGTTTGACTTTCATTTGACTCAATTAGCATTGTGGAATCCAATTGACTTTTATTTAATTCAAAAAGCTTTGTTACATTGTATTTGACTTTCATTTGATTCTAAAAGCTTTGTTGAAAATGTTTGACTTTCAATTGACTCAATTAGCTTTGTTGAATGCATTTGTATCTTAATTGGATTCAAAAAGCTTTGTTTGAATGTGTTTGACTTTCATTTGACTCAATTAGCTTTGTTGAATGCGTTTGACTTTCATTTGACTTAATTAGCATTGTGGAATGCAATTGACTTTCATTTGATTCAAAAAGATTTGTTTGAATGTATTTGACTTTCATTTGATTTTAAAAGCTTTGTTGAAAGTGTTTGAATTTCATTTGACTCAATTAGCTTTGTTGAATGCATTTGACTTTCATTTGATTCAAAAAGCTTTGTGTGAATGTGTTTGACTTTCGTTTGACTCAATTAGCTTTGTTGAATGTGTTTGACTTTCATTTAACTCAATAAGCATTGTGGAACGCAATTGACTTTCATCTGAATCCAAAAGCTTCGTTTGAATGTATTTGACTTTCATTTGATTCAAAAAGCTTTGTTGAAAATGTTTGACTTTCATTTGACTTAATTAGTTTTGTTGAATGCATATGACCTTCATTTGATTCAAAAAGCTTTGTTTCAATGTGTTTGACTTTCATTTGACTCAATTAGCTTTGTTGAATGTGTTTGACTTTCATTTGACTTAATTAGCATTGTGGAATGCAATGACTTTAATTTGATTCAAAAAGCCCTATTTGAATGTATTTGACTTTCATTTGATTCTAAAAGCTTTGTTGAAAGTGTTTGACTTTCATTTGACTCAATTAGCTTTGTTAAATGCATTTGACTTTCATTTCATTCAAAAAGCTTTGTTTGAATGTGTTTAACTTTCAGTTGACTCACTTAGCTTTGTTGAATGTGTTTGACTTTCATTTGACTTAATTAGCTTTGTTGAATGCATTTGACTTTCATTTGATTCAAAAAGCTTTGTATGAATGTGTTTGACTTTCATTTGACTCAATTAGCTTTGTTGAAAGTGTTTGAATTTCTTTTTTACTCAATTAGCTTTGTTGAACGCATTTGACTTTCATCTGACTCAAAAAGCTTTGTTTGAATGTGTTTGACTTTCATTTGACTCAATTAGCTTTGTTAAATGTGTTTGACTTTCATTTGACTCAATTAGCATTGTGGAATGCAATTGACTTTTATTTGATTTAAAAAGCTTTGTTTAAATGTATTTGACTTTCATTTGATTCTAAAAGCTTTGTTGATTGTGTTTGACTTTTATTTAACTCATTAAGCTTTGTTGAATGCATTTGACTGTCATTTGATTCAAAAAGCTTTGTTTGAATGTGTTTAACTTTCATTTGACTCAATTAGCTTTGTTGAATTTGTTAGACTTTCATTTGACTCTATTAGAATTGTGGAATGCAATTGACTTTCATTTGATTCAAAAAGCTTTGTTTGAATGTATTTGACTTTCATTTTATTCTAAAAGCTTTGTTGAAAGTGTTTGACTTTCATTTGACTCAATTAGCTTTGTTGAATGTATTTGACTTTCAATTGATTCAAAAAGCTTTGTTTGAATGTGTTTGACTTTCATTTGACTCAATTGGCTTTGTGGAATGTAATTGACTTTCATTTGATTCAAAAAGCTTTGTTTCAATGTATTTGACTTTCATTTAATTCTAAAAGCTTTGTTGAAAGTGTTTGACTTTTATTTGACTCAATTAGCTTTGTTGAATTTGTTTGACTTTCATTTGACTCAATTAGCATTGTGGAATCCAATTGACTTTTATTTAATTCAAAAAGCTTTGTTACAATGTATTTGACTTTCATTTGATTCTAAAAGCTTTGTTGAAAGTGTTTGACTTTCAATTGACTCAATTAGCTTTGTTGAATGCATTTGAATCTTAACTGGATTCAAAAAGCTTTGTTTGAATGTGTTTGACTTTCATTTGACTCAATTAGCTTTGTAGAATGCGTTTGACTTTCATTTAACTCAATTAGCTTTGTTGAATGCATTTGACTTTCATTTGATTCAAAAAGCTTTGTTTGAATGTGTTTGACTTTCATTTGACTCAATTTGCTTTATTGAATGTGTTTAACTTTCATTTGACTTAATTAGCATTGTGGAATGCAATTGACTTTCATTTGATTTAAAAAGCTTTGTTTGAATGTATTTGACTTTCATTTGATTCTAAAAGCTTTGTTGAAAGTGTTTGACTTTCATTTGACTCAATTAGCTTTGTTGAATGCATTTGACTTTCATTTGATTCAAAGCTTTATTTGAATGTGTTTAATTTTCAGTTGACTCAATTGGCTTTGTTGAATGTGTTTGCCTTTCATTTGACTCAATTAGCATTAAGGAATGTTATTGACTTTCATTTGATTCAAAAAGCTTTGTTTGAATGTGTTTGACTTTCATTTGGATCAATTAGCTGTGTTGAAAGTGTTTGACTTTCATTTGACTCAATTAGCTTTGTTGAATGTATTTGACTTTCATTTGATTCTAAAAGCTTTGTTTAAATGTGTTTGACTTTCATTTGACTCAATTAGCTTTATTGAATGTGTTTAATTTTCATTTGAGTTAATTAGCATTGTGGAATGCAATTGACTTTCATTTGATTTAAAAAGCTTTGTTTGAATGTATTTGAATTTCATTTAATTCTAAAAGCTTTGTTGAAAGTGTTTGACTTTCATTTGACTCAATTAGCTTTGTTCAATGCATTTGACTTTCATTTGATTCAAAAAGCTTTATTTGAATGTGTTTAACTTTCAGTTGACTCAATTGGCTTTGTTGAATGTGTTTGCCTTTCATTTGACTCAATTAGCATTAAGGAATGTTATTGACTTTCATTTGATTCAAAAAGCTTTGTTTGAATGTGTTTGACTTTCATTTGGATCAATTAGCTGTGTTGAAAGTGTTTGACTTTCATTTGACTCAATTAGCTTTGTTGAATGTATTTGACTTTCATTTGATTTTAAAAGCTTTGTTTGAATGTGGTTGACTTTCATTTGACTCAATTAGCTTTATTGAATGTGTTTAATTTTCATTTGACTTAATTAGCATTGTGGAATGCAATTGACTTTCATTTGATTTAAAAAGCTTTGTTTGAATGTATTTGACTTTCATTTGATTCTAAAAGCTTTGTTGAAAGAGTTTGACTTTCATTTGACTTAATTAGCTTTGTTGAATGCATTTGACTTTCATTTGATTCAAAAAGCTTTATTTGAATGTGTTTAACTTTCAGTTGACTCAATTGGCTTTGTTGAATGTGTTTGCCTTTCATTTGACTCAATTAGCATTAAGGAAAGTTATTGACTTTCATTTGATTCAAAAAGCTTTGTTTGAATGTGTTTGACTTTCATTTGGATCAATTAGCTGTGTTGAAAGTGTTTGAATTTCATTTGACTCGATTAGCTTTGTTGAATGTATTTGACTTTCATTTGATTCTAAAAGCTTTGTTTGAATGTGTTTGACTTTCATTTGACTCAATTAGCTTTGTTGAATGTGTTTGACTTTCATTTGACTTAATTACCATTGTGGAATGCAATTGACTTTCATTTGATTCAAAAAGATTTGTTTGAATGTATTTGACTTTCATTTGATTTTAAAAGCTTTGTTGAAAGTGTTTGAATTTCATTTGACTCAATTAGCTTTGTTGAATGCATTTGACTTTCATTTGATTCAAAAAGCTTTGTGTGAATGTTTTTGACTTTCGTTTGACTCAATTAGCTTTGTTGAATGTGTTTGACTTTCATTTAACTCAATTAGCATTGTGAAAAGCAATTGACTTTCATTTGATTCAAAAAGCTTTGTTTGAATGTATTTGACTTTCATTTGATTCAAAAAGCTTTGTTGAAAGTGTTTGACTTTCATTTGACTCAGTTAGCTTACTTGAATGCATTTGACTTTCATTTTAATCAAAAAACTTTGTTTGAATGTGCTTGACTTTTGTTTGACTCAATTAGATTTGTTGAATGTGTTTGACTTTCATTTGACATAATTAGCATTGTGAAATGCAATTGATTTTCATCTGATTCAAAAAGCTTTGTTTGAATGTATTTGACTTTCATTTAATTCTAAAAGTTTTGTTGAAAGTGTTTGACTTTCATTTGACTCAATTAGCTTAATCTAATGCATTTGACTTTCATTTAATTCAAAAAGCTTTGTTTGAATGTGTTTGACTTTCGTTTGACTCAATTAGCTTTGTTGAATGTGTTTGACTTTCATTTAACTCAATTAGCATTGTGGAACGCAATTGACTTTCATCTGATTCCAAAAGCTTCGTTTGAATGTATTTGACTTTCATTTGATTCTAAAAGCTTTGTTGAAAATGTTTGACTTTCATTTGACTTAATTAGTTTTGTTGAATGCATATGAATTTCATTTGACTTAAAAAGCTTTGTTTCAATGTGTTTGACTTTCATTTGACTCAATTAGCTTTGTTGAATGTGTTTGACTTTCATTTGACTTAATTAGCATTGTGGAATGCAATGACTATAATTTGATTCAAAAAGCCTTATTTGAATGTATTTGACTTTCATTTGATTCTAAAAGCTTTGTTGAAAGTGTTTGACTTTCATTTAACTCAATTAGCTTTGTTAAATGCATTTGACTTTCATTTCATTCAAAAACTTTGTTTGAATGTGTTTAACTTTCAGTTGACTCAGTTAGCTTTGTTGAATGTGTTTGACTTTCATTTGACTTAATTAGCTTTGTTGAATGCATTTGACTTTCATTTGATTCAAAAAGCTTTTTTGAATGTGTTTGACTTTCATTTGACTCAATTAGCTTTGTTGAAAGTGTTTGAATTTCTTTTTGACTCAATTAGCTTTGTTGAACGCATTTGACTTTCATTTGACTCAAAAAGCTTTGTTTGAATGTGTTTGACTTTCATTTGACTCAATTAGCTTTGTTGAATGTGTTTGACTTTCATTTGACTCAATTAGCATTGTGGAATGCAATTGACTTTTATTTGATTTAAAAAGCTTTGTTTAAATGTATTTGACTTTCATTTGATTCTAAAAGCTTTGTAGATTGTGTTTGACATTCATTTGACTCATTAAGCTTTGTTGAATGCATTTGACTGTCATTTGATTCAAAAAGCTTTGTTTGAATGTGTTTAACTTTCATTTGACTCAATTAGCTTTGTTGAATTTGTTTGACTTTCATTTGACTCTATTAGCATTGTGGAATGTAATTGACTTTCATTTGATTCAAAAAGCTTTGTTTGAATGTATTTGACTTTCATTTGATTCTAAAAGCTTTGTTGAAAGTGTTTGACTTTCATTTGACTCAATTACCTTTGTTGAATGCATTTGACTTTCATTTGATTCAAAAAGCTTTGTTTCAATGTGTTTGACTTTCATTTGACTCAATTAGTTTTATTGAATGTGTTTAACTTTCATTTGACTCAATTAGCATTGTGGAATGCAATGGACTTTCATTTGATTTAAAAAGCTTTGTTTGAATGTATTTGACTTTCATTTGATTCTAAAAGCTTTGTTGAAAGTGTTTGACTTTCATTTGACTCAATTAGCTTTGCTGAATGCATTTGACTTTCATTTGATTCAAAAAGCTTTGTTTGAATGTGTTTTACTTTCAGTTGACTCAATTGGCTTTGTTTAATGTGTATGCCTTTCATTTGACTCAATTAGCATTAAGGTATGTAATTGACTTTCATTTGATTCAAAAAGCTTTGTTTGAATGTGTTTCACTTTCATTTGGATCAATTAGCTTTCTTGAAAGTGTTTGACGTTCATTTGACTCAATTAGCTTTGTTGAATGTATTTGACTTTTATTTGATTTAAAAATCTTTGTTTGAATGTGTTTGACTTTCATTTGACTCAATTAGCTTTGTTGAATTAGTTTTACTTTCATTTGACTTAATTAGCATTGTGGAATTCAGTTGACTTTCATTTGATTCAAAAAGCTTTGTTTGAATGTATTTGACTTTCATTTGATTTTAAAAGCTTTGTTGAAAGTGTTTGAATTTCATTTGACTCAATTAGCTTTGTTGAATGCATTTGACATTTATTTGATTCAAAAAGCTTTGTGTGAATGTGTTTGACTTTCGTTTGACTCAATTAGCTTTGTTGAATGTGTTTGTCTTTCATTTGACTCAATTAGCATTATGAAAAGCAATTAACTTTCATTTGATTGAAAAAGCTTTGTTTGAATGTATTTGACTTTCATTTTATTCTAAAAGCTTTGTATAAGGTGTTTGACTTTCATTTGACTCAATTAGCTTTGTTGAATGCATTTGACTTTCAGTTGATTCAAAAAGCTTCGTTAAAAGTGTATGACTTTCATTTAACTCAATTAACTTTGTTGAATGCATTTGACTTTCATTTTATTCAAAAAGCTTTGTTGACAGTGTTTGACTTACATTTGACTCAATTAGCTTTGTTGAATGCATTTGACTTTCAGTTGATTCAAAAAGCTTTGTTTGAATGTTTTTTACTTTTATAACTCAATTAGCTTTGTTGAATGTGTTTGACTTTCATTTGACTCAATTAGCATTGTGAAAAGCAATTGACTTTCATTTGATTCAAAAAGCTTTGTTTGAATGTATTTGACTTTCATTTGATTCAAAAAGCTTTGTTGAAAGTGTTTGACTTTCATTTGACTCAGTTAGCTTAGTTGAATGCATTAGACTTTCATTTTAATCAAAAAACTTTGTTTGAATGTGCTTGACTTTTGTTTGACTCAATTAGATTTGTTGTATGTGTTTGACTTTCATTTGACATAATTAGCATTGTGGAATGCAATTGACTTTCATCTGATTCAAAAAGCTTTGTTTGAATGTATTTGACTTTCATTTAATTCTAAAAGTTTTGTTGAAAGTGTTTGACTTTCATTTGACTCAATTAGCTTAATCTAATGCATTTGACTTTCATTTAATTCAAAAAGCTTTGTTTGAATGTGTTTGACTTTCGTTTGACTCAATTAGCTTTGTTGAATGTGTTTGACTTTCATTTGACTCAATTAGCATTGTGAAAAGCAATTGACTTTCATTTGATTCAAAAAGCTTTGTTTGAATGTATTTGACTTTCATTTGATTCTAAAAGCTTTATTTGTATGTATTTGACTTTCATTTGATTCTAAAAGCTTTGTTGAAAGTGTTTGACTTTCATTTGACTCATTTATTTTAGTTGAATGCATTTGACTTTCATTTTAATCAAAAAACTTTGTCTGACTCAATTAGCTTTGTTTAATGTGTTTGACTTTCATTTGACATAATTAGCATTGTGGAATGCAATTGACTTTCATCTGATTCAAAAAGCTTTGTTTGAATGTATTTGACTTTCATTTGATTCTAAAAGTTTTGTTGAAAGTGTTTGACTTTCATTTGACTCAATTAGCTTAGTTGAATGCATTTGAATTTCATTTGATTCAAAAAGCTTTGTTTGAATGTGTTTGACTTTCGTTTGACTCAATTAGCTTTGTTGATTGTGTTTGACTTTCATTTGACTCAATTAGCATTGTGAAAAGCAATTGACTTTCATTTGATTCAAAAAGCTTTGTTTGAATGTATTTGACTTTCATTTGATTCTAAAAGCTTTATTTGTATGTATTTGACTTTCATTTGATTCTAAAAGCTTTGTTGAAAGTGTTTGACTTTCATTTGACTCATTTAGCTTAGTTGAATGCATTTGACTTTCATTTTAATCAAAAAACTTTGTCTGACTCAATTAGCTTTGTTTAATGTGTTTGACTTTCATTTGACATAATTAGCATTGTGGAATGCAATTGACTTTCATCTGATTCAAAAAGCTTTGTTTGAATGTATTTGACTTTCATTTGATTCTAAAAGTTTTGTTGAAAGTGTTTGACTTTCATTTGACTCAATTAGCTTAGTTGAATGCATTTGAATTTCATTTGATTCAAAAAGCTTTGTTTGAATGTGTTTGACTTTCGTTTGACTCAATTAGCTTTGTTGATTGTGTTTGACTTTCATTTGACTCAATTAGCATTATGGAATGCAATTGACTTTCATTTGATTCAATAAGCTTTGTTTGAATGTATTTGACTTTCATTTGATTCTAAAAGCTTTGTTGAAAGTGTTTGACTTTCATTTGACTCAATTAGCTTTGTTGAATGCATTGAACTTTCATTTGATTCAAAAAGCTTTGTTTGAATGTTTTTTACTTTCATTTGACTCAATTAGCTTTGTTGAATGTGTTTGACTTTCATTTGACTCAATTAGCATTATGAAAAGCAATTAACTTTCATTTGATTCAAAAAGCTTTGTTTGAATGTATTTGACTTTCATTTTATTCTAAAAGCTTTGTATAAGGTGTTTGACTTTCATTTGACTCAATTAGCTTTGTTGAATGCATTTGACTTTCAGTTGATTCAAAAAGCTTTGTTAAAAGTGTATGACTTTCATTTAACTCAATTAACTTTGTTGAATGCATTTGACTTTCATTTGATTCAAAAAGCTTTGTTGACAGTGTTTGACTTTCATTTGACTGAATTAGCTTTGTTGAATTTATTTGACTTTCAGTTGATTCAAAAAGCTTTGTTTGAATGTTTTTTTACTTTTATTTAACTCAATTAGCTTTGTTGAATGTGTTTGACTTTCATTTGACTCAATTAGCATTGTGAAAAGCAATTGACTTTTATTTGATTCAAAAAGTTTTTTTTGAATGTATTTGACTTTCATTTGATTCAAAAAGCTTCGTTGAAAGTGTTTGACTTTCATTTGACTCAATTAGCTTTGTTGAATGCATTTGACTTTCAGTTGATTCAAAAAGCTTTGTTAAAAGTGTATGACTTTCATTTAACTCAATTAACTTTGTTGAATGCATTTGACTTTCATTTGATTCAAAAAGCTTTGTTGACAGTGTTTGACTTTCATTTGACTCAATTAGCTTTATTGAATGCATTTGACTTTCAGTTGATTTAAAAAGCTTTGTTTGAATGTTTTTTACTTTTATTTGACTCAATTAGCTTTGTTGAATGTGTTTGACTTTCATTTGACTCAATTAGCATTGTGAAAAGCAATTGACTTTCATTTGATTCAAAAAGCTTTGTTTGAATGTATTTGACTTTCATTTGATTCAAAAAGCTTTATTTGAATGTATTTGACTTTCATTTGATTCTAAAAGCTTTGTTGAAAGTGTTTGACTTTTATTTGACTCAGTTAGCTTAGTTGAATGCATTTGACTTTCATTTTAATCAAAAAACTTTGTTTGAATGTGCTTGACTTTTGTTTGACTCAATTAGATTTGTTGAATGTGTTTGACTTTCATTTGACATAATTAGCATTGTGGAATGCAATTGACTTTCATCTGATTCAAATAGCTTTGTTTGAATGTATTTGACTTTCATTTGATTCTAAAAGTTTTGTTGAAAGTGTTTGACTTTCATTTGACTCAATTAGCTTAGTTGAATGCATTTGACTTTCATTTGATTCAAAAAGCTTTGTTTGAATGTGTTTGACTTTCGTTTGACTCAATTGGCTTTGTTGATTGTGTTTGACTTTCATTTGGCTCAATTAGCATTGTGGAATGCAATTAACTTTCATTTGATTCAAAAAGCTTTGTTTGAATGTATTTGACTTTCATTTAATTCTAAAAGCTTTGTTGAAAGTGTTTGACTTTCATTTGACTCAATTAGCTTTGTTGAATGTGTTTGACTTTCATTTGACTCAATTAGCATTGTGAAAAGCAATTGACTTTCATTTGATTCAAAAAGCTTTGTTTGAATGTATTTGACTTTCATTTGATTCTAAAAGCTTTATTTGTATGTATTTGACTTTCATTTGATTCTAAAAGCTTTGTTGAAAGTGTTTGACTTTCATTTGACTCATTTAGCTTAGTTGAATGCATTTGACTTTCATTGTGGAATGCAATTGACTTTCATCTGATTCAAATAGCTTTGTTTGAATGTATTTGACTTTCATTTGATTCTAAAAGTTTTGTTGAAAGTGTTTGACTTTCATTTGACTCAATTAGCTTAGTTGAATGCATTTGAATTTCATTTGATTCAAAAAGCTTTGTTTGAATGTGTTTGACTTTCGTTTGACTCAATTAGCTTTGTTGATTGTGTTTGACCTTCATTTGACTCAATTAGCATTATGGAATGCAATTGACTTTCATTTGATTCAATAAGCTTTGTTTGAATGTATTTGACTTTCATTTGATTCTAAAAGCTTTGTTGAAAGTGTTTGACTTTCATTTGACTCAATTAGCTTTGTTGAATGCATTTGAGTTTCATTTCATTTAAAAAACTTTATTTGAATTTGTTTGAATTTCGTTTGACTCAATTAGCTTTGTTGATTGTGTTTGACTTTCATTTGACTCAATTTGCATTATGGAATGCAATTGACTTTCATTTGATTCAAAAAGCTTTGTTTGAATGTATTTGACTTTCATTTGATTCTAAAAGCTTTGTTAAAATTGTTTTACTTTCATTTAACTCAATTAGCTTTGTTGAATGCATTTGACTTTCATTTGATTCAAAGAGCTTTGTTTGAATGTGTTTGACTTTCATTTAACTCAATTAGCTTTGTTGAATGTGTTTGACTTTCATTTGACTCAATTAGCATTGTGGAATGCAATTAACTTTCATTTGATTCAAAAAGCTTTGTTTGAATGTATTTGACTTTCATTTGATTCTAAAAGCTTTGTTGAAAGTGTTTGACTTTCATTTGACTAAATTAGCTTTGTTGAATGCATTTGACTTTCATTAGATTCAAAAAGCTTTGTTTGAATGTGTTTGACTTTCATTTGACTCAATTAGCTTTGTTGAATGTGTTTGACTTTCATTTGACACAATTAGCATTGTGGAATGCAATTGACTTTCATTTGATTCAAAAAGCTTAGTTTGAATGTATTTGACTTTCATTTTATTCTAAAAGCTTTATTGAAAGTGTTTGATTTTCATTTGACTCAATTAGCTTCGTTGAATGCATTTGACTTTCATTTGATTCAAAAAGCTTTGTTTGAATGTGTTTGACTTTTATTTGACTCAATTAGCTTTGTTGAATCTGTTTGACTTTCATTTGACTCAATTAGCATTGTGAAACGCAATTGACTTTCATTTGATTCAAAAAGCTTTGTTTGAATGTTTTTGACTTTCATTTAATTCTAAAAGCTTTGTTGAAAGTGTTTGACTTTCATTTAACTCAATTAGCTTTGTTGAATGCATTTGAATCTCATTTGATTAAAAAAGCTTTGTTGGAATGTGTTTGACTTTCGTTTGACTCAATTAGCTTTGTTGAATGTGTTTGACTTTCATTTTACTCAATTAGCATTGTGAAGTGCAATTGACTTTCATTTGATTCAAAAAGCTTTGTTTGAATGTATTTGACTTTCATTTGATTCTAAAAGCTTTGTTGAAAGTGTTTGACTTTCGTTTGACTCAATAAGCTTTGTTGAATGCATTTAACTTTCATTTGATTAAAACAGCTTTGTTTGAATGTGTTTGACTTTCATTTGACTCAATTAGCTTTGTTGAATGTGTTTGACTTTCATTTGACTCAATTAGCATTGTGAAATGCAATTGACTTTCATTTGATTCAAAAAGCTTTGTTTGAATGTATTTGACTTTCATTTGATTCTAAAAGCTTTGTTAAAAGTGTTTGACTTTCATTTGACTCAATTACCTTTGTTGAATGCATTTGACTTTCATTTGATTCAAAAAGCTTTGTTTGAATGTGTTTGACTTCCATTTGACTCAATTAGCATTGTGGAATGCAATTGACTTTCATTTGATTCAAAAAGCTTTGTTTGAATGTATTTGACTTTAATTTGATTCTAAAAGCTTTGTTAAAAGTGTTTTGACTATCATTTGACTCAATTAGCTTTGTTGAATGCATTTGACTTTCATTTGATTCAAAAAGCTTTGTTTGAATGTGTTTGACTTTCATTTGACTCAATTAGCTTTGTTGAATGTGTTTGACTTCCATTTGACTCAATTAGCATTGTGGAATGCAATTGACTTTCATTTGATTCAAAAAGCTTTGTTTAAATGTATTTGACTTTCATTTGATTCAAAAAGCTTTGTTGAAAGTGTTTGACTTTCATTTGACTCAATTAGCTTTGTTGAATGCATTTGACTTTCATTTGATTCAAAAAGCTTTGTTTGAATGTGTTTCATTTTCATTTGACACAATTAGCTTTGTTGAATTTGTTTGACTTTCATTTGACTCAATTACCATTGTTTAAATGTAGTTGACTTTCATTTGACTCAATTTGCATTGTGGAATGCAATTGACTTTCCTTTGATTCAAAAAGCTTTATTTGAATGTATTTGACTTTCATTTGATTCAAAAATCTTTGTTGAAAGTGTTTGACTTTAATTTGACTCAATTAGCTTTGTTGAATGTGTTTGACTTTCATTTGACTCAGTTAGCATTGTGGAATGCAATTGACTTTCACTTGTTTCAAAAAGCTTTGTTGAAAGTGTTTGACTTTCATTTGACTCAATAAGCTTTGTTGAATGCATTTGACTTTCATTTGATCAAAAAGCTTTGTTTAAATGTGTTTGAATTTCATTTGACTCAATTAGCTTTGTTGAATGTGTTTGACTTTCATTTGACTCAATTAGCATTGTTTAAATGTATTTGACTTTCATTTGACTCAATTGGCATTGTGGAATGCAATTGACTTTCCTTTGATTCAAAAAGCTTTGTTTGAATGTATTTGACTTTCATTTGATTCAAAAAGCTTTGTTGAAAGTGTTTGACTTTCATTTGAGTCAATTAGCTTTGTTGAATGTGTTTGACTTTCATTTGACTCAATTAGCTTTGTTGAATGTGTTTGACTTTCATATGACTCAAAAAGCTTTGTTTGAATGTGTTTGGCTTTTGTTTTACTCAATTAGCTTTGTTGAATGAGTTTGACTTACATTTGACTTAATTAGCATTGTGGAATGCAATTGACTTTCATCTGATTCAAAAAGCTTTATTTGAATGTATTTGACTTTCATTTGACTCAATTAGCTTTGTTGAATGTGCTTGACTTTCATTTGACTCAATTAGCATTGTTTAAATTTATTTGACTTTCATTTGACTCTATTAGCATTGTGGAATGAAATTGACTTTCCTTTGATTCAAAAAGCTTTGTTTGAATGTATTTGACTTTCATTTGAATCAAAAAGCTTTGTTGAAAGCGTTTGACTTTCATTTGAGTCAATTAGCTTTGTTGAAAGTCTTTTACTTTCATTTAACTCAATTAGCTTTATTAAATGCATTTGACTTTCTTTTGATTCAAAAAGCTTTGTTGAAAGTGTTTGACTTGCATTTGACTCAATTAGCTTTGTTGAATGCATTTGACTTTCATTTGATTCAAAAAGCTTTGTTTGAGTGTGTTTGACTTTCATTTGACTCAATTAGCTTTGTTGAATGTGTTTGACTTTCATTTGACTCAATTAGCATTGTTTAAATGTATTTGACTTTCATTTGACTCAATTAGCATTAGGGAATGCAATTGACTTTCCTTTGATTAAAAAAGCTTCGTTTGAATGTATTTGACTTTCATTTGATTCAAAAAGCTTTGTTGAAAGTGTTTGACTTTCATTTGAGTTAATTAGCTTTGTTGAATGTGTTTAACTTTCATTTGACTCAATTAGCATTGTGGAATGCAATTGACTTTCATTTGTTTCAAAAAGCTTTGTTGAAAGTGTTTGACTTTCATTTGACTCAATAAGCTTTGTTGAATGCATTTGACTTTCATTTGATTCAAAAAGCTTTGTTTGAATGTGTTTTACTTTCATTTGACTCAATTAGCTTTGTTGAATGTGTTTTACTTTCATTTGACTCAATTAGCATTGTGGAATGCAATTCACTTTCATTTGATTCAAAAAGCTTTGTTTGAATGTTTTGATATTCATTTGGCTCAATTAGCATTGTGGAATGCAATTGACTTTCTTCTGTTTAAAAAAGCTTTGTTTGAATGAATTTGACTTTTATTTGATTCTAAAAGCTTTGTTGAAAGTGTTTGACTTTCATTTTACTTAATTAGCTTTGTTGAATGCATTAGACTTTCATTTGATTCAAAAAGCTTTGTTTGAATGTGTTTGACTTTCGTTTGAGTCAATTAGCTTTGTTGATTGTGTTTGACTTTCATTTGACTCAATTTGCATTATGGAATGCAATTGACTTTCATTTGATTCAAAAAGCTTTGTTTGAATGTATTTGACTTTCATTTGATTCTAAAAGCTTTGTTGAAAGTGTTTGACTTTCATTTGACTCAATTAGCTTAGTTGAATGCATTTGACTTTCATTTGATTCAATTAGCTTTGATGAATGTGTTTGACTTTCATTTGACTCAATTAGCATTGTGGAATGCAATTGACTTTCATTTGATTAAAAAAGCTTTGTTTGAATGTATTTGACTTTCATTTGATTCTAAAAGCTTTGTTGAAAGTGTTTGACTTTCATTTGACTCAATTAGCTTTGTTGAATGTGTTTGACTTTAATTTGACTCAATTAGCATTGTGGAATGCAATTGACTTTCATTTGATTAAAAAAGCTTTGCTATAATGTATTTGACTTTCATTTGATTATAAAAGCTTTGTTGAAAGTCTTTTACTTTCATTTGACTCAGTTAGCTTTGTTAAATGCATTTGACTTTCATTTGATTCAAAAAGCTTTGTTAAAAGTGTTTGACTTTCATTTGACTCAATTAGCTTTGTTGAATGCATTTGACTTTCATTTGATTCAAAAAGCTTTGTTTGAATGTGTTTGACTTTCATTTGACTCAATTACCATTGTTTAAATGTATTTGACTTTCATTTGACTCAATTATCATTGTGGAATGCAATTGACTTTCCTTTGATTCAAAAAGCTTTGTTTGAATGTATTTGACTTTCATTTGATTCATAAATCTTTGTTGAAAGTGTTTGACTTTAATTTGACTCAATTAGCTTTGTTGAATGTGTTTGACTTTCATTTGACTCAGTTAGCATTGTGGAATGCAATTGACTTTCATTTGATTCTAAAAGCTTTGTTGAAAGTGTTTGATTTTCATTTGACTCAATAAGCTTTGTTGAATGCATTTGACTTTCATTTGATTCAAAAAGCTTTGTTTGAATGTGTTTGACTTTCATTTGACTCAATCAGCTTTGTTGAATGTGTTTTACTTTCATTTGACTCAATTAGCATTGTGGAATGCAATTGACTTTCATTTTATTCAAAAAGCTTTGTTTGAATGTGTTTGAATTTCATTTGACTCAATTAGCTTTGTTGAATGTGTTTGACTTTAATTTGACTTAATTAGCATTGTGGAATGCAATCGACTTTCATCTAATTCAAAAAGCTTTGTTTTAATGTATTTGACTTTCATTTGATTCTAAAAGCTTTGTTGAAAGTGTTTGACTTTCATTTGACTCACAATTAGCTTAGTTGAATGCATTTGATTTTCATTTGATTCAAAAAGCTTTGTTTGAATGTGTTTGACTTTCGTTTGACTCAATTAGCTTTGTTGATTGTGTTTGACTTTCATTTGACTCAATTAGCATTGTGGAGTGCAATTGACTTTCATTTCATTCAAAAAGCTTTGTTTTAATGTATTTGACTTTCATTTGATTCTAAAAGCTTTGTTGAAAGTGTTTGACTTTCATTTGACTCAATTAGCTTTGTTGAATGTGTTTGACTTTCATTTGACTCAATTAGCATTGTGGAATGCAATTGACTTTAATTTGATTAAAAAAGCTTTGTTTGAATGTATTTGACTTTCATTTGATTCTAAAAGCTTTGTTGAAAGTGTTTGACTTTCATTTGACTTATGTTTCAATGTGTTTGACTTTTATTTGACTCAATTAGCATTGTTGAATGCATTTGACTTTCATTTGATTCAAAAAGCTTTGTTTGAATGTTTTTAACTTTCATTTGACTCTATTAGCTTTAATGAATGCATTTGACTTTCATTTGATTCAAAAAGCTTTGTTTGAATGTGCTTGACTTTCATTTGACTCAATTAGCTTTGTTGAATGTGTTTGACTTTCATTTGATTCAAAGATCTTTGTTTGAATGTGTTTGACATTCATTTGACTCAATTAGTTTTGTTGAATGTGTTTAACTTTCATTTGACTCAATTAGCATTGTGGAATGCAATTGACTTTCATTAGATTCAAAAAGCTTTGTTTGAATGTATTTGACTTTCATTTGATTCTAAAAGCTTTCTTGAAAGTGTTTGACTTTCATTTGACTCAATTAGCTTTGTTGAATGCATTTGAATTTCATTTGATTCTAAAAGCTTTGTTGAATGTGTTCGACTTTAATTTGACTCAATTAGCTTTGTTGAATGCAGTTGACTTTCATTTGATTCAAAAAGCTTTGTTTGAATGTGTTTGACTTTCATTTGACTCAATTAGCTTCGTTGAATGTTTTTGACTTTCATTTAACTCAATTAGCATTGTGGAATGCAATTGACTTTCATTTGACTCTATTAGCATGAATGAATGCATTTGACTTTCATTTGATTCAAAGTGCTTTGTTTGAATGTGTTTGACTTTCATTTGACTCAATTAGCTTCGTTGAATGTTTTTGACTTTCATTTAACTCAATTAGCATTGTGGAATGCAATTGACTTTCATTTGACTCTATTAGCATGAATGAATGCATTTGACTTTCATTTGATTCAAAGTGCTTTGTTTGAATGTGTTTGACTTTCATTTGACTCAATTAGCTTTGTTGAATGTGTTTGACTTTCATTTGCCTCAATTAGCATTGTGGAATGAAATTGACTTTCATTAGATTCAAAAAGCTTTGTTTGAATGTATTTGACTTTCATTTGATTCTAAAAGCCTTGTTGTAAGCGTTTGACTTTCATTTAACTCAAGTAGCTTTGTTGAATGCATTTGACTTTCATTTGATTCAAAAAGCTTTGTTTGAATGTGTTTGACTTTCATTTGACTCAATTAGCTTTGTTGAATGTGTTTGACTTTCATTTGACTCAATTAGCATTGTGGAATGCAATTGACTTTCATTTTATTCAAAAAGCTTTATTTGAATGTATTTGACTTGCATATGATTCTAAAAGCTATGTTGAAAATGTTTGACTTTCATTTGACTCAATTAGCTTTGTTGAATGCATTTGACTTTCATTTTATTCAAAAAGCTTTGTTTGAATGTGTTTGACTTTCATTTGACTTAATTAGCTTTAATGAATGCATCTCTTTCATTTGATTCAAAAACCTTTGTTTAAATGTGTTTGACTTTCATTTGACTCAATTAGCTTTGTTTAATACAATTAACTTTCATTTGATTCAAAAAGCTTTGTTTGAATGTGTTTGACTTTCATTTGACTCAATTAGTCTTGTTGAATGCAATTGACTTTCATTTCATTCTAAAAGCTTTGTAGAATGTGTTTGACTTTCATTTGACTCAATTAGATTTGTTGAAAGCATTTGACTTTCATTTGATTCAATAAGCTTTGTTTGAATGTGTTTGACGTTCATTTGACTTAATTAGTTTTATTGAATGTGTTTAACTTTCATTTGACTCAATTAGCATCGTGGAATGCAATTGACTTTCATTTGATCTAAAAAGCTTTGTTTGACTGTATTTGACTTTCATTTGATTCTAAAAGCTTTGTTGTAAGTGTTTGACTTTCATTTAACTCAATTAGCTTTGTTGAATGCATTTGACTTTCATTTGATTCAAAAAGCTTTGTTTGAATGTGTTTGACTTTCATTTGACTCAACTAGCTTTATTGAATGTGTTTGACTTTTATTTGACTCAATTAGCTTTGTTTGAATGTGTTTGACTTTCATTTGACTCAAATAGCTTTGTTGAATGTGTTTGACTTTCATTTGATTCTAAAAGCTTAGTTGAAAGTGTTTGACATTTATTTAACTCAAGTAGCTTTGTTGAATGCATTTGACTTTCATTTGATTCAAAAAGCTTTGTTTGAATGTGTTTGACTTTCATTTGACTCAATTAGCTTTGTTGAATGTGTTTGACTTTCATTTGATTCAATTAGCATTGTGGAATGCAATCAACTTTCATTTGATTCAAAAAGCTTTGTTTGAATGTATTTGACTTTCATTTGATTCTAAAAGCCTTGTTGTAAGCGTTTGATTTTCATTTAACTCAAGTAGCTTTGTTGAATGCATTTGACTTTCATTTGATTCAAAAAGCTTTGTTTGAATGTGTTTGACTTTCAATTGACTTAATTAGCTTTAATGAACGCATCTCTTTCATTTGATTCAAACACCTTTGTTAAATTGTGTTTGACTTTCATTTGACTCAATTAGCTTTGTTTAATACAATTGACTTTCATTTGATTCAAAAACCTTTGTTTGAATGTGTTTGATTTTCATTTGACTCAATTAGCTTTGTTGAATGCAATTAACTTTCATTTGATTCAAAAACCTTTGTTTGAATGTGTTTGATTTTCATTTGACTCAATTAGCTTTGTTGAATGCAATTAACTTTCATTTGATTCAAAAAGCTTTGTTTGAATGTGTTTGACTTTCATTTGACTCAAGTAGCTTTGTTGAATGCATTTGACTTTCATTTGATTCAAAAAGCTTTGTATGAATGTGTTAGACTTTCATTTGACTTAATTAGCTTTGTTGAATGTGTTTGACTTTCATTTGACTTAGTTAGCATTGTGGAATGCAATTGACTTTCATTTGATTCAAAAAGCTTTGTTTGAATGTATTTGACTTTAATTTGATTCAAAAAGATTTGTTTGAATGTCTTTGACTTACATTTGACTCAATTAGCTTTGTTGAATGTGTTTGACTTTCATATGACTCGATTAGCATTGTGGAATGCAATTGACTTTCATTCGATTCAAAAAGCTTTGTTTGAATGTATTTGACTTTCATTTGATTCAAAAAGCTTTGTTTGAATGTGTTTGACTTTCATTTGACTTTCATTTGACTCAATTAGCTTTGTTGAATGTGTTTGACTTTCATTTAACTCAATAAGCATAGTGGAATGAAATTGACTTTCATTTGACTCAATTAGCTTTGTTGAATGTGTTTGACTTTCATTTGACTCAATTAGCATTGTGGAATGCAATTGACTTTCATTTGATTCAAAAAGATTTGTTTGAATGTATTTTACTTTCATTTGATTCTAAAAGCTTTGTTGAAAGTGTTTGACTTTCATCTGACTCAATTAGCTTTGTTAAATGCATTTCACTTTCATTTGATTCAAAAATCTTTGTTTGAATGTGTTGACTTTCATTTGACTCATTTAGCTTTGTTGAATGTGTTTGACTTTCATTTGATTCAAAGAGCTTTGTTTAAATGTGTTTGACTTTCATTTGACGCAATTTGCTTTGTTGAATGTGTTTGACTTTCATTTGACTCAATTAGCATTGTGGAATGCAATTGTTTTTCATTTGATTCAAAAAGCTTTGTTTGAATGTATTTGACTTTCATTTGATTCTAAAAGCCTTGTTGTAAGTGTTTGACTTTCATTTAACTCAAGTAGCTTTGTTGAATGCATTTGACTTTCATTTGATTCAAAAAGCTTTGTTTGAATGTGATTGACTTTCATTTGACTCAATTAGCATTGTGGAATACAATTGACTTTAATTTGATTCAAAAGCTTTGTTTGAATGTATTTGGCTTGCATATGATTCTAAAAGCTATGTTGAAAGTGTTTAACTTTTATTTGACTCAATTAGCTTTGTTGAATGCATTTAACTTTCATTTTATTCAAAAAGCTTTGTTTGAATGTGTTTGACTTTCATTTGACTCAATTAGCTTTAATAAATGCATCACTTTCATTTGATTCAAAAACCTTTGTTTAAATGTGTTTGACTTTCATTTGACTCAATTAGCTTTGTTTAATACAATTGACTTTCATTTGGTTCAAAAACCTTTGTTGGAATGTGTTTGATTTTTATTTGACTCAATTAGCTATGTTGATTGCAATTAACTTTCATTTGATTCAAAAAGCTTTGTTTGAATATGTTTGACTTTCATTTGACTCAATTAGCTTTGTTGAATGCATTTGACTTTCATTTGATTCAATAAGCTTTGTTTGAATGTGTTTGACTTTCATTTGACTCAATTAGCTTTGTTGAATGTGTTTGACTTTCATTTAACTCAATTAGCATTGTGGAATGCAATTGACTTTCATTTGATTCAAAAAGCTTTGTTTGAATGTGTTTGACTTTCATTTGACTTAATTAGCTTTGTTGAATGTGTTTGACTTTCATTTGATTCAAAAAGCTTTGTTTGAATGTATTTGACTTTCATTTATTTCTAAATGCTTTGTTGAAAGTGTTTGAATTTCATTTAACTCAATTAGCTTTGTTGAATGCATTCGACTTTCATTTGATTCAAAAAGCTATGTTTGAATGTGTTTGACTTTCATTTGACTCAATTAGCTTTGTTGAATGTGTTTGACTTTTATTTGACTCAATTAGCATTGTGGAATGCATTTGACTTTCATTTGATTCAAAAAGCTTTGTTTGAATGTGATTGACTTTCATTTGACTCAATTAGCATTGTGGAATGCAATTGACTTTAATTTGATTCAAAAAGCTTTGTTTGAATGTATTTGACTTGCATATGATTCTAAAAGCTATGTTGAAAGTGTTTAACTTTTATTTGACTCAATTAGCTTTGTTGAATGCATTTAACTTTCATTTTATTCAAAAAGCTTTGTTTGAATGTGTTTGACTTTCATTTGACTCAATTAGCTTTAATAAATGCATCACTTTCATTTGATTCAAAAACCTTTGTTTAAATGTGTTTGACTTTCATTTGACTCAATTAGCTTTGTTTAATACAATTGACTTTCATTTGGTTCAAAAACCTTTGTTGGAATGTGTTTGATTTTTATTTGACTCAATTAGCTTTGTTGATTGCAATTAACTTTCATTTGATTCAAAAAGCTTTGTTTGAATATGTTTGACTTTCATTTGACTCAATTAGCTTTGTTGAATGCAATTGACTTTCATTTGATTCAAAAAGCTTTGTTTGAATGTGTTTGACTTTCATTTGACTCAATTAGCTTTGTTGAATGTGTTTGACTTTCATTTGACTCAATTAGCATTGTGGAATGCAATTGACTTTCATTTGATTCAAACAAAGCTTTTTGAATCAAATGAAAGTCAATTGTATTCCACAATCCTAATTGAGTCAAATGATAGTCAAACACATTCACCAAAGCTAATTGAGTCAAATGAAAGTCAAACACATTAAAACAAAGCTTTTTAAATCAAATGAAAGTCAAATGCATTCAACAAAGCTAATTGAGTCAAATGAAAGTCAAACACTTTCAACAGAGCTTTTAGAAGCAAATGAGTGTCAAATATATTTCAAACAAAGCTTTTTGAATCAAATGAAAGTCAATTGCATTCCACTATGCTAATTGAGTCAAATGAAAGTCAAACACATTCACCAAAGCAAATTGACTCAAATGAAAGTCAAACACATTCACCAAAGCTAATTGACTCAAATAAAGGTCAAACACATTCAAACAAAGCTTTTTAAATCAAATGAAAGTCAAATGCATTCAACAAAGCTAATTGAGTCAAATGAAAGTCAAACACTTTCAACAAAGCTTTTAGAATAAAATGAAAGTCAAATACATTCAAACAAACCTTTTTGAATCAAATCAAAGTCAATTGCATTCCACAATGCTAATTGAGTCAAATGAAAGTAAAACACATTCAACAAAGCTAATTAGTCAAATGATAGTCAATTGCATTCCACAATGCTAATTGAGTCAAATGAAAGTCAAACACATTCAACAAAGCTAATTGAGTCAAATGAATGTCAAACACTTTCAAACAATGCTTTTTGAATCAAATGAAAGTTAAATGCTTTCAACAAAGCTAATTAAGTCAAATGAAAGTCAAACACATTCAAACAAAGATTTTTGAATCAAATGAAATTCAAATGCATTCAACAAATCTAATTTAGTCAAATGAAAGTCAAACACTTTCAACAAAGCTTTTAGAATCAAATGAAATTCAAATACATTCAAACAAAGCTTTTTGAGTCAAATGAAAGTCAATTGCATTCCACAATGCTAATTGAGTCATATGGAAGTCTAACACATTCACCAAAGCTAATTGAGTCAAATGAAAGTCAAACACTTTCAACAAAGCTTTTAAAATCAAATGAAAGTCAAATACATTCAAACAAAGCTTTTTGAATCAAATGAAAGTCAATTGCATTCCACAATGCTAATTGAGTCACATGGAAGTCTAACACATTCACCAAAGCTAATAGAGTCAAATGAAAGTCAAACACAATCGAACAAAGCTTTTTGAATCAAATGAAAGTCAAATGCATTCAACAAAGCTAATATTCAAATTAAAGTCAAACACTTTCAACAAAGCTTTTAGAATCAAATGAAAGTCAAATACATTCAAACAAAGCTTTTTGAATCAAATGAAAGTCAATTGCATTTCACAATGCTAATTGAGTTAAATGAAAGTCAAACACATTCACCAAAGCTAATTGAGTTCAATGAAAGTCAAACACATTTAAACAAAGCTTTTTGAATAAAATGAAAAGTCAAATGCATTCAAAAAATCTAATTAAGTGAAATGAAAGTCAAACACTTTCAACAAAGCTTTTAGAAGCAAATGAAAGTCAAATATATTCGAACAAAGCTTTTTGAATCAAATGAAAGTCAATGGCACTCCACAATGCTAATAGAGTCAAATAGAAGTCTAACACATTCACCAAAGCTAATTGAGTCAAATGAAAGTCAAACACATTCGAACAAAGCTTTTTGAATCAAATGAAAGTCAAACGCATTCAACAAAGCTAATTGATTCAAATGAAAGTCAAACACTTTCATCAAAGCTTTTAGAATCAAATGAGTGTCAAATACATTCAAACAAAGCTTTTTGAATCAAATGAAAGTCAATTGCATTCCACAATGCTAATTGAATCAAATGAATGTCATATGCATTCAACAAAGCTAATTGAGTCAAATGAAAGTCAAACACATTCAAACAAAGCTAATTGAGTCAAACGAAAGTAAAACACATTTAAACAAAGCTTTTTGAATCAAACGAAAGTCAAATGCATTCAACAAAGCTAATTGAGTCAAATGAAAGTCAAACACTTTCAACAAAGCTTTTTGAATCTAATGAAAGTCAAATCCATTCAAACAAAGCTTTTTAAATCAAATGAAAGTCAATTGCATTCCACAATGCTAATTGAGTCAAATGAAAGTCAAACACATTCAAACAAAGCTTTTTGAATCAAATGAAAGTCAAATGCATTCAACAAAGCTAATTAAGCAAATGAAAGTCAAATACATTCAAACAAAGCTTTTTGAATCAAATGAAAGTCAATTTGCATTCCACTATGCTAATTGAGTCAAATGAAAGTCAAACAAATTCACCAAAGCTAATAGACTCAAATGAAAGTCAAACACATTCAAACAAAGCTTTTTGAATCAAATGAAAGTCAAATGCATTCAACAAAGCTAATTGAGTCAAATGACAGTCAAACACTTTCAACAAAGCTATTAGAATCAAATGAAAGTCAAATACATTCAAACAAAGCTTTTTGAATCAAATGAAAGTCAAACACATTCAACAAACCTAATTGAGTCAAATGAAAGTCAAACACATTCAACAAAGCTAATTGAGTCAAATGAAAGTCAAACACTTTCAACAAAGCTTTTAGAATCAAATGCATTCAACAAAGCTACTTGAGTCAAATGAAAGTCAAACACATTCAAACAAAGCTTTTTGAATCAAATGAAAGTTAATTGCATTCAACAAAGCTAATTGAGTCAAATGAAAGTCAAACACATTTAAACAAAGCTTTTTGAATCAAATGAAAGTCAAATGCATTCAACAAAGCTAATTGAGTTAAATGAAAGTTAAACACTTTCAACAAAGCTTTTAGAATCAAATGAAAGTCAAACACAATAAAACAAAGCTTTTTGAATCAAATGAAATTCAATTGCATTCCACAATGCTAATGGGGTCAAATGAAAGTCAAACACAATCAACAAAGCTAATTGAGTCAAATGAAAGTCAAACACATTTAAACAAAGCTTTTTGAATCAAATGAAAGTCAATTGCATTCCACAACGCTAATTGAGTCAAATGAAAGTCAATAACATTCAACAAAGCTAATTAAGTTAAATGAAAGTCAAACACTTTCAATAAAACTAATTGAGACAAATTAAAGTCAATCACATTCAAACAAAGCTTTTTGAATCAAATGAAAGTCAAATGCATTCAACAAAGCTAATTGAGTATAATGAAAATTAAACACTTTCACAAAGCTTTTTAAATCAAATGAAAGTCAAATACATTCAAACAAAGCTTTTTAAATCAAATGAAAGTCAATTGCATTCCACAATGCTAATTGACTCAAATGAAAGTCAAACACATTCAACAAACCTAATTGAGTCAAATGAAAGTTAAACACATTTAAACCAAGCTTTTTAAATCAAATGAAAGTCAAATGCATTCAACAAAGCTAATTGAGTCAAATAAAAGTCAAACACTTTCAACAAAGCTTTTAGAATCAAATGAAAGTCAAACACATTTAAACAAAGCTTTTTGAATCAAATGAAAGTCAAATGCATTCAACAAAGCTAATTTAGTCAAATGAAAGTTAAACACTTTCGACAAAGCTTTTGGAATCAAATGAAAGTCAAACACATTCAAACAAAGCTTTTTGAATCAAATGAAAGTCAATTGCATTCCACAATACTAATTGAGTCAAATGAAAGTCAAACATATTCAACAAAGCTAATTAGAGTTAAATGAAAGTCAAGTGCATTAAACAAAGCTACTTGAGTATAATGAAAGTTAAACACTTTCAACAAAGCTTTTAAAATCAAATGAAAGTCAAATACATTCAAACAAAGCTTTTTGAATCAAATGAAAGTCAATTGCATTCCACAATGCAAATTGAGTCAAATGAAAGTCAAACACTTTCAACAAACCTAATTGAGTCAAATGAAAGTCAAACACATTGAAACAAAGCTTTTTGAATCAAATGAAAGTCAAATGCATTCAACAAAGCATTTAAAATCAATTGAAAGTCAAAAACTTTCAACAAAGCTTTGAGAATCAAATGAAAGTCAAATACATTTAAACAAATTTTTTTGAATCAAATGCAAGTCAATTGCATTCCACAATGCTAATTGAGTCATATGAAAGTCAAACACATTCAACAAAGCTTTTAGAATCAAATGAAAGTCAAATACATTCAAACAAAGCTTTTTGAATCAAATGAATGTCAATTGTATTCCACAATGCTAATTGATTCAAATGAAAGTCAAATACATTCAACAAAGCTAATTGAGTCAAATGAAAGTCAAACACATTCAAACAAAGCTTTTTTAATCAAATGAAAGTCAAATGCATTCAACAAAGTTAATTGAGTCAAATGAAAGTCAAACACATTTAAACAAAGCTTTTTGAATCAAATGAAAGTCAAATCCAAATAATAAAGCTAATTGAATCAAATGAAAGTAAAACACTTTAAAACAAAGCTTTTTGAATCAAATGAATGTCAATTGAATTCCACAATGCTAATGGAGTCAAATAAAATTCAAACACATTCAACAAAGCTAATTGAGACAAATGAAAGTCAAAAACATTCAAACAAAGCTTTTTTAATCAAATGAAAGTCAAATGCATTTAACAAAGCTAATTGAATCAAATGAAAATCAACCACTTTCAACAAAGCTAATTGAGTCAAATAAAAGTCAAACAGTTTCAACAAAGCTTTTAAAATCAATTGAACGTCAAATACATTCAAACAAAGCTTTTTGAATCAAATGAAAGTCAATTGCATTCCACAATGCTAATTGAGTCAAATGAAAGTCAAAAACATTCAACAAACCTAATTAAGTCAAATGAAAGTCAAACACATTCAAACAAAGCTTTTTGAATCAGATGAAAGTCAAATGCATTCAACCAAGCATTTAAAATCAAAAGAAAGTCAAAGACTTTCAACAAAGCTTTTAGAATCAAATGAAAGTCAAATGCATTAAAACAAAGCTTTTTGAATCAAATGAAAGTCAATTGTATTCCACAATGCTAATTGGGTCATATTAAAGTCAAACACATTCAACAAAGCTAATTGAGTCAAATGAAAGTCAAACACATTCAAACAAAGCTTTTTTAATCAAATGAAAGTCAAATGCATTCAACAAAGATAATTGAGTCAAATGAAAGTCAAACACTTTCAACAAAGCTTTGAGAATCAAACGAAAGTCAAATACACTCAAACAAATCTTTTTGAATCAAATGAAAGTCAATTGCATTCCACAATGCTAATTGAGTCAAATGAAAGTCAAACACATTCAACAAAGCTAATTGAGTCAAATGAAAGTCAAACACATTTAAACAAAACTTTTTGAACCAAATGAAAGTCAAATGCATTTAATAAAGCTAATTGAGTCAAATGAAAGTCAAACACTTTCAAACATAGCTTTTGGAATCAAATGAATGTCAATTGCATTCAACAAAGCTAATTGACTCAAATGAAAGTCAAATACATTCAAACAAAGCTTTTTGAATCAAATGAAAGTCAAACACATTCAACAAAGCTAATTGAGTTAAATGAAAGTCAAACACATTTAAACCAAGCTTTTTGAATCAAATGAAAGTCAAATGCATTCAACAAAGCTAATTGAGTCAAATGAAAGTCAAACACTTTCAACAAAGCTAATTGAGTCAAATGAAAGTCAAACACATTCAACAAAGCTAATTGAGTCAAATGAAAGTCAAACACATTTAAACAAAGCTTTTTGAACCAAATGAAAGTCAAATGCATTTAATAAAGCTAATTGAGTCAAATGAAAGTCAAACACTTTCAAACATAGCTTTTGGAATCAAATGAATGTCAATTGCATTCCACAATGCTAATTGAGTTAAATGAAAGTCAAACACTTTTAAACAAAGCTAATTGAGTCAAATTAAAGTCAAACACATTCAACAAAGCTAATTTAGTCAAATAAAAGTCAAACACATTCAAACAAAGCATTTTGAATCAAATGAAAGTTAAATGCATTCAACGAAGCTAATTAAGTCAAATGAAAGTCAAACACTTTAAACAAAACTAATTGACTCAAATGAAAGTCAAACACAATGAAACAAAGCTTTTTGAATTAATTGAAAGTCAAATGCATTCAACAAAGCTAATTGAGTATAATGAAACTTAAACACTTTCAACAAAGCTTTTAAACTCAAATGAAAGTCAAATACATTCAAACAAAGCTTTTTGAATCAAATGAAAGTCAATTGCTTTCCACAATGCTAATTGAGTCAAATGAAAGTCAAACACTCTTAACAAAGCTTTTAGAATTAAATTAAAGTCAAATAGATTCAAACAAAGCTTTTTGAATCAAATGAAAGTCAAACACATTCAACAAAGCTAATTGAGTTCAATGAAAGTCAAACACATTTAAACAAAGCTTTTTGAATCAAATGAAAGTTTAATGCATTCAACAAAGCTAATTGAGTCAAATTAAAGTCAAACACTTTCAACAAAGCTTTTAGAATCAAATGAAAGTCTAATTCATTCAAACAAAGCTTTTTGAATCAATTGAAAGTCAAGCACATTCAACAAAGCTTTTAAAATCGAATGAAAGTCAAACACTTTCAAACAAAGCTTTTTGAATCAAATGAAAGTCAATTGCATTCCACAATGCTAATTGAGTCTAATGAAAGTGAAACACATTCAACAAAGCTACTTGAGTCAAATGAATGGAAAACACATTCAAACAAAGCTTTTTGAATCAAATGCAAGTCAAATGCATTCAACAAAGCTAATTGAGTCAAATGAAAGTCAAACACTTTCAACAAAGCTTTTAGAATCAAATGAAAGTCAAATACATTCAAAAAAACTTTTTGAATCAAATGAAAGTCAATTGCATTCCACAATGCTAATTCAGCCAAATGAAAGTCAAACACATTCAACAAAGCTAATTGAGTCAAATGAAAGTTAAACACATTCAAACAAAGATTTTTGAATCAAATGAAAGTCGAATGCATTCAACAAAGCTAATTGAGTCAAATGAAAGTCCAACACTTTCAACAAAGCTTTTAGAATCAAATGAAAGTCAAATACAATCAAACAAAGCTTCATGAATCAAATGAAAGTCAATTGCATTCCACAATGCTAACTGAGTCAAATGAAAGTCAAACACTTTCAAACAAAGCTTTTTGAATCAAATAAAAGTCAATTGCATTCCACAATGCTAATTAAGTCAAATGAAAGTCAAACACAATCAACAAAGCTAATGAGTCAAATGAAATTCAAACACATTCAAACAAAGCTTTTTGAACCAAATGAAAGTGAAATGCATTCTACAAAGCTAATTGAGTCAAATGAAAGTCAAACACTTTCAACAAAGCTAATTGAGTCAAATGAAAGTCAAACACTTTCAACAAAGCTTTTAGAATCAAATGAAAGTCAAATACATTCAAACAAAGCTTTTTGAATCAAATGAAAGTCAATTGTATTCCAAAATGCTAATTGTGTCAAATGAAATTCAAACACATTCTACAAAGCTAATTGAGTCAAATGAAAGTCAAACACATACAAACAAAGCTTTTTGAATGAAATGAAAGTCAAATACATTCAACAAAGCTAATTAAGTCAAATTAAAGTTAAACACATTCAACAAAGCTAATTGAGTCAAATGAAAGTCAAACACAACTTTTTGAATCAAATGAAAGTCAAATGCATTCAACAAAGCTAATTGAGTCGAATGAAAGTCAAACACTTTCAACAAAGCTTTTAAAATCAAATGAAAGTCAAATACATTGAAACAAAGCTTTTTGAATCAAATGAAAGTCAATTGCATTCCACAATGCTAATTGAGTCAAATGAAAGTCAAACACGTTCAACAAAGCTAATTGAGTCAAATAAAAGTCAAACACATTCAAACAAAGCTTTTTGAATCAAATGAAAGTCAAATGCATTCAACAAATCTAATTGAGTCAAATGAAAGTCAAACACATTCTACAAAGCTTTTAGAATGAAATGAAAGTCAATTGCATTCAACAAGACTAATTGAGTCAAATGAAAGTCAATTGCATTCCACAATGCTAATTGAGTTAAATGACAGTCAAACACATTCAACAAAGCTAATTGAGTCAAATGAAAGTCAAACACATTCAAACAAGGCTTTTTGAATCAAATGAAATTCAAATGCATTCAACAATGCTAATTATGTCAAATGAAAGTCAAACACTTTCAACAAAGCTTTTAGAATCAAATGAAAGTCAAATACATTCAAACAAAGATTTTTGAATCAAATGAAAGTCAATTGCATTCTGTTTGGGGTAAAATTACCCTCTATATGTGGACCAATGCCACCGCGACACGTGTCCGCAAGCTCAGCTCTCTATGAGCCAATTAGGGCATGACACGTGTCACTCAATGATAGAAGAGTGATAATGGGCTCTAAGCCCATAAACCTAGAGCCTTTTAGGTTAAATGACCTAAAAGGCACATATCCCGACGCTGTATAAATACTGATCTTCACATCAGTTCAAAGGGATTTAATTCATTCTCCAAGGGCCAAGCCCCCCACAATCACTCTCCCTTCTCTCTATTTTATTCTCTAAAAATACATTACATCGATCACTAACTTGATCGTCGGAGGCGGACCTCCGGCCCCCCGGGGTCCGTTGTTTTGCAGGTGATCGGGCCGTTCGAGTGTTGCATTGCGGATCTGTCTCCCGAGGGACGTACATACCCCCCATTCGGGTACGTACAAAAAACCCCAAAACATTTGGCGCCGTCTGTGGGGAGGCACATCTGTAATGGCACAACGGTGGATCACCGACTTAATAGGGGGTACCTCCTTTAGGAGGCGCCAGGCGTCCTAAGGCTGGATGCTGAGTACATCAGGTGTCATGAGGCCGAATGCCAAGAGTCAGACGGTCAAGAAGGCCTGTCAGACTAAGTCATGCATATTTTATTCTCTCAATGTAAGGTTAAAAGGCAATGGCATTTGATCTAAGTTGGAGGATGGTACATTAGGGGTGAGACGGCTAAATTGGCCAACTCCACTATTTTAATCTGACTCATTTTATGAGTCGGCCGCATGCTCAGGCCACCTCAACCAGCCGGATGCATACAAGCGGTAGCCGCATGCTATTTTAATCATTGCTCATTTACTGAGCCAGCTAGATGCAACATTCGTACTCCACCATGAGACCATGACATTTAGCAAAATTAATTCAAGCCTATCCAAGCTGTTTGCTTGAAGATAGAACAAGCGGCATCCGATGCAATAAAGCAGGCGGCATGCCGCCAATCATTTTGATTGATAATTTGATACTATCAATATCACATATATTCACATATATTAACATATATATATATATATATATATATATATATATATATATATATATATATATATATATATGTTAATAATTGTATTATACAAATTGTTTTTTCAAGAATAAACTCTTGGAATTAGTGGGGGACATGCGGCCAAACTTAAGCATCAATTCTCCATGAATGATGGGAATGCCGCATGTACAAGTATTATTTTATTCCTCTTCCATTTGCAATGGAATTCATATTAATATATGAAGAGCCGAATGCATATGGCATTTGTGGGAAAGAGCGAGAGCCGCTCATTCATGCAAAGTGGAGCTTCATCTCCATATAGCAAAGATGGTGATCAGGTGGTATTCATTACCGGCCTTTGCACCGATCAATCAAGCGGCAGCCGACAACTTTATCAAATGTATCAACTTCATCAATGGTGGCAGCCGGTCACCGTCATCAATTATGCGGCTGATTTGTTCAAAGCTGGCTGCCATGGTTGCCTCGTTCAACCTCAAAGCCGGACGTTTGGTTGCTTGATTAGTAGAGGCGGTAGACGAATGAAATAAGCCAAGTGCCTGGTTGTTCGTTCTCAAACAGCCTACACTTCCCATTTGTTATTTTTCATATTTATTTATGACAAAGCTTTTGAAGAGTAATATCATATTTACAAGGCTATACATACGGCATTAATCTTCATGTATCTAAGTATATATAAACCGCATGTAATAGCATGAATTAGTGAATTACTGATTACAGCCGCCCTTGTTAATCATCAAGCGGCACCATTGAGTTCATCACTATCATTATTCAATCATTACCAATGATTGAATTTGTCTTTTGTTATTCACGTGGATGACAATAATATACAAGCAGCAAAAAGCTTGCTTGAATTCTCAAGCATGATGATTGGTATTATCATATTTTAAGATGTATTATCAATGCAGCAGTCGGCACTTGATCATTGAGGCAGCCGGCACTTGGTACCCGGATGACCATGAAGGATGAGCAAGTTAAATCACCTTGTGATAGTAGCCAAGCGGCATTATACAGCCAAGTAGCTTCTCCATTAGTCAGGAGCCCAAGCTTACTCTTATACAAGCGGCAATATGCCGACTCAAATTCAACCTGATAGCATAATGAGAATGGTGGCATTATGATCAATACTATCATAAACACTAATAATGCAATTATCTTTCAAACATGTACTCATGTAAGAAGTGCGGTACAAGCGGCAAGGGGTGTGTGGCAAAAATGCCGTATATATATATTTCTACCCCTTGTACTATTCTCAATTGAAGCACACAGCCAGCCCAAGTTGCTCCAATCCAAGTGGTAAAAATGCCGACTCGAATTAAAGCAACCAGTTATCACTATAAAAGGTGACGGTTGGTGATCACAATCAAGGCGGCTGCAGGGCTGCTTTGTTCCCGATTACGCCGAATGTGGGGCTGCATCCTACTTCAGCTAAGTCCGGCTGTAGGGTTACTTTGCGCCTAACCAAGCCCAGCCGTAAGGGCTGCTATGTTATTTTATCAAAGCCGGCCGCGTGGCTGCTATGTTTTTCATATAAGTGGTTGCTTTAATCACCCTCAAAGCCGGCTGCAAGGGTTGCTTCGCGCATGCTCAAGCCGGCTGCATGGATGCTTCGCTCATCAAATAAGTACAGCCGTAGGGGCTGCTTTGTTCTTCATAAAGACCGGATGTTTCATTGGCTCATTGAGCTCGATGACTGGGGCTGCTTTGTTCCCCTACACATCCGGATGCTCTGATCATCATTATCATCATTGTGAGCTTAGTCTAACGGCTACTAAGCCAAATAAGTTGCAAACTCAGTGACATGATTGTCAAGCGGCAACTAAGTGCCATGCTAAACTCAAATACAAGCGGCATAAGAGCCGAGTAAAATGAGCAAGCTCCCCTTAATGTGAGGGAAACCTCAATCTCTTGTATCCGAGCAGCAACATACATACATAGTCATCTCTTAGCTTAAAAGCCGAGAGTTCGATACGTTGTGCAAGGCACCCGAAAATGGAGCCGAGTGTGATGCCAAGAGTTTGCTCAAACATGTGTGACATGGCTGGACAGCTACTTGGTTGAAAGACCGCATGAGTATTATGCGAATCAATAATTATCATTATTATGATTAAAAAAAAAAAAAAAAAAAGCATGCGGCACTACTTAAGTATATATTATACATGGGTAGCATATTACTTGAGTATATATTATACAAGGGTCAGACGGTATTGAATCTCGGCTATACACAAGCGGCTCTAATGCCAAGTTGGATGTGTTCGTCTGTGTGAGCAGGGGCTGCTTAGCTCCCATTACCTATAGCAGGGGCTTCCTTTTATATAAATTAGTGCTATCAAGGAATACATGTCAAAGAAGCAGAGCATCTGGCTACTACCGTCTGACAGCAGCTCTAGCCCGTTTGTAACACTAAAACATGAAGCCATTGTGGTATTTTGTTACACTCGGCACTTTGCAAGCTTACCTAAGCAGCCGCAAATGGGAAAGAGCAGCCGGATTTCGAGAACTTGCGTCCTATCTTGTATGAGTTAGCATAGGAGGCAAACTAAATTGAAAGCAAGCGGCAGATGCCGCATGGCACTCTAGCAAGGAGCTGAAATATCTCCGACTCCGATTTTTAAGCATTTAAAGCAACTCCAAATCCGGCTGTGATTGCATATGCTCCAGGCAGAAAATACGTCGACTCACCTTAAGGAGTCCAGTGGGCTAGCAGCATTATTATGAGCTGCAAGTTAACTTAAGTGGTGTGGAGCCGTATGTTTATATGTGAAGTTGCTCCCTCATATAAGTGGAGCAACATCACCTCAAGAGTATGTATCTTACTCTCATCGATGAGAGCATGAGAAGCCGCATGTATATGTAAGAAGCCGCATGTATATTTGTGGGATCGACTCTTTGGGAGTATTATGGTCAAGCGGCATAAATGTCAAGCAACCTTCGTATTCGGTTAAGCTCGGCAACTGGCCTTTCATGGTCCTTCAAGTAAGACGGTTAAAGCTTATTTGAATATTATTATTATTATTATTATTATTATTATTATTATTGAATATTGATTCATTAATTAAATAAACTAAGTTAAAAACTTAATAGCTAAACTAACGTCCAGGTGACGTGAGGCCAATGGCCGGATGATAAACTAAGTTTAAAACTTAGTAGCTAAACAAACGTCCAAGTGACGTGAGGCCAATGGCCGGATGATAAACTAAGTTTAAAACTTAGTAGCTAAACAAACGTCCAAGTGACGTGAGGCCAATGGCCGAATGATAAACTAAGTTTAAAACTTAGTAGCTAAACTAACGTCCAAGTGATGTGAGGCCAATGGCCGGATATTATTATTATTAGAGGCCGACGGCCACAGTCTGCTCCAACATGAGTATGACCGTCTGCTCCAACATGAGTCAGATAACCGGCGACGTCCATTCGGGCGAATTCGTCAAGGAGAAGCATCTCCCATTTGGGTGGCACATTGCTCTACTAAAACATCAAGCAGCCCTACCGAATGCTAAGGCAGCACTCACAGTTGTTTGATTTAATCTAAAAAGCATAGAGTTTTCCAACTGTTCTAATACAAATGGAAAACGGCTACTGTTTCATGATTAGAGGCTATCGAGGCCAATGGCCGGATAATAAACTAAGCTAAAAACTTAGTGGCTATACAAACCGTCTTAAAAAGACATGAGGCTAATGGCCGGATGGTTATCTATTTTCTATAAATTTGTCTGCTCCAACATGAGTAAGGCCGTCTGCTCCAACATGAGTCAGAGAACCGACGACGTCCATTCGGGCGAATTCGTCGAGGAGAAGCATCTCCCATTTGGGTGGCACATTGCTCTACTAAAACATCAAGCAGCCCTACCGAATGCTAAGGCAGCACTCGCAGTTGTTTGATTTAATCTAAAGTGAAATCTAAAAAGCATAGAGTTTTCCAACTGTTCTAGTACAAATGGAAAACGGCTACTGTTTCATGATTAGAGGCTATCGAGGCCAATGGCTGGATAATAAACTAAGCTAAAAACTTAGTGGCTATACAAACCGTATTAAAAAGACATGAGGCTAATGGCCGGATGGTTATCTGTTTTCTATAAATTTGTCTGCTCCAACATGAGTCAGATAACCGGCGACGTCCATTCGGGTGAATTCGTCGAGGAGAAGCATCTCCCATTTGGGTGGCACATTGCTCTACGAACACATGCAGACGGCAAAGATTGAACGACCTAATTGGTCAACTCATAGTCGCCTGACCTGGGTAATCTAAAGAACGACTAAGTTTTCGGGAACCGAATGTCTAAAAGACATCAGTAGGTGACCGGCCGAAGTTCTTACCTAGATTACCTTCAGAAACTATACAAGTCCTCCCAATGGGGTAAAAGGACATTGAAAGTATAATTACAAAACTTTCCAGGCGGCCATTTGCCTCCTGTCTTGTCAGGCGGCCATTCGCCTCCTGCCTAATGAGATATCAAACGTCTCGAAATATCCTACCATAGTGGGGCATAAAGAAATGAAAGTCGTCATCTGTCTAGTTCAAGCGTCAATCATTATTATGATTGATTAACTTAGAAAATGTCATACCATATAAGGTATCAAATTTTCCAAGTTAATCAAATCTCTCTTTTATTGACCTAGACACATGCCGACCAAAGAGCTTTTGAACAAGCGGCAAAGCCTTGATTTCGAAAGGAGCAATTCCTCTTGAAAGAGAAATTACCCCTTCCGAGGGGCTAATGTTTGGGGTAAAATTACCCTCTATATGTGGACCAATGCCACCGCGACACGTGTCCGCAAGCTCAGCTCTCTATGAGCCAATTAGAGCATGACACGTGTCACTCAATGATAGAAGAGTGATAATGGGCTCTAAGCCCATAAACCTAGAGCCTTTTAGGTTAAATGACCTAAAAGGCACATATCCCGACGCTCTATAAATACTGATCTTCACATCAGTTCAAAGGGATTTAATTCATTCTCCAAGGGCCATGCCCCCCACAATCACTCTCCCTTCTCTCTATTTTATTCTCTAAAAATACATTACATCGATCACTAACTTGATCGTCGGAGGCGGACCTCCAGCCCCCCGGGGTCCGTTGTTTTGCAGGTGATCGGGCCGTTCGAGTGTTGCATTGCGGATCTGTCTCCCGAGGGACGTACATACCCCCCATTCGGGTACGTACAAAAAACCCCAAAACACATTCCACAATGCTAATTGAGTCAAATGAAAGTCAAACACATTCAACAAAGGTAATTGAGTCAATTGAAAGTCAAACACATTCAAACAAAGGTTTTTGAATCAAATGAAAGTTAAAAGAATTCAACCAAGCTAATTGAGTCAAATGAAAGTCAAACACTTTCAACAAAGCTTTTAGAATCAAATGAAAGGTAAATACATTGAAACAAAGCTAATTGAGTCAAATGAAAGTCAATTGCATTCCACAAAGCTAATTGAGTTAAATGACAGTCAAACACATTCAACATAGCTAATTGAGTCAAATGAGAGTCAAACACTTTAAACAAAGCTTTTAGAATCAAATGAAAGTCAAATACATTCAAACAAAGCTTTTAGAATTAAATGAAAGTCAATTGCATTCCACAATGCTAACTTAGTCAAATGAAAGTCAAACACATTCAACATAGCTAATTGATTCAAATGATAGTCAAACACATTCAAACAATTCTTTTTGAATCAAATGAAAGTCAAATGCATTCAACATGGCTAATTGAGTCAAATGAAATTCAAACACTTTCAAAAAAGCTTTTAGAATAAAATGAAAGTCAAATACATTCAAACAAAGCTTTTTGAATCAAATTAAAGTCAATTGCATTCCACAATGCTAATTGAGTCAAATGAAAGTCAAACACATTGAACAAAGGTAATTGAGTCAATTGAAAGTCAAACACATTCAAACAAAGGTTTTTGAATCAAATGAAAGTTAAAAGCATTCAACCAAGCTAATTGAGTCAAATGAAAGTCAAACACTTTCAACAAAGCTTTTAGAATCAAAAGAAAGGCAAATACATTCAAACAATGCTTTTTGAATCAAATGAAAGTCAATTGCATTCCACAATGCTAATTGAGTCAAATGAAAGTCAAACACATTCAATAAAGCGAATTGAGTCAAATGAAAGTCAAACACATTTAAACAAAGCATTTTGAATCAAATGAAATTCAAATTCATTCAAACAAAGCTTTTTGAATCAAATGAAAGTCAAATGCATTCAACAAAGCTAATTGAGTGAAATAAAAATCAAACACTTTCAACAAAGGTTTTAGAATCAAATGAAAGTCAAATTCATTCAAACAAAGCTTTTTGAATCAAATGAAAGTCAAACACATTCAACAAAGCTAATTGAGTCAAATGAAAGTCAAACACATTTAAACAAAGCTTTTTGAATCAAAAGAAAGTCAAATGCATTCAACAAAGCTAATTGAGTCAAATGAAAGTCAAATGCATTAAACAAAGCTAATTGAGTCAAATAAAAGTCAAACACTTTCAACAAAGCTTTTAGAATCAAATGAAAGTCAAATTCATTTCAACAAACTTTTTGAATCAAATGAAAGTCAAACACATTCAACAAAGCTAATTGAGTCAAATGAAAGTCAAACACATTCAAACAAAGCTTTTTGAATCAAATGAAATTAAAATGCATTCAACAAAGTTAATTGAGTCGAATGATAGTCAAATACTTTCAACAAAGCTTTTAAAATCAATTGAATGTCAAATACATTGAAACAAAGCTTTTTGAATCAAATGAAAGTCAAATGAATTCAAACAAAGCTTTTTGAATCAAATGAAAGTTAAACACATTCATCAAAGCTTTTAAAATCAAATAAAAGTCAAACACTTTCAAACAAAGCTTTTTGAATCAAATGAAAGTCAAACACATTCAACAAAGCCAATTGAGTCAAATGAAAGCCAAACACATTCAACAAAGCTAATTGAGTCAAATGAAAGTCAAACACATTTAACAAAGCTGATTGAGTTAAATGAAAGTCAAACACATTCAAACAAACCTTTTTAAATCAAATGAAAGTGAAATGCATTCAACAAAGCTAATTGAGTCGAATGAAAGTCAAACACTTTCAACAAAGCTTTTTAAATCAAATGAAAGTCAAATACATTGAAACAAAGCTTTTTGAATCAAATGAAAGTTAAAAGCATTCAACCAAGCTAATTGAGTCAAATGAAAGTCAAACACTTTCAACAAAGCTTTTAGAATCAAATGAAAGGCAAATACATTCAAACAAAGCTTTTTGAATAAAATGAAAGTCAATTGCATTCCACAATTTTAATAGAGTCAAATGACAGTCAAACAGATTCAACAAAGCTAATTGAGTCAAATGAAAGTCAAACGCATTCAAACAAAGCTTTTTCAATCAATTGAAAGTCAAATGCATTCAACAAAGCTAATTGAGTCAAATGAAAGTCAAAAACTTTCAACAAAGCTTTTAGAATCAAATGAAAGTCAAATACATTCAAACAAAGCTTTTTGAATCAAATGAAAGTCAATTGCATTCAACAATGCTAATTGAGTCAAATGAAAGTGAAACACATTCAACAAAAAGCTAATTGAGTCAAATGAAAGTCAAACACATTCAACAAAGCTAATTGAGTCAAATGAAAGTCAAACACATTCAAACAAACGTGTTTTAATCAAATGAATGTCAAATGCATTTAATAAAGCTAATTGAGTCAAATGAAAGTCAAACACTTTCAAAAAAGCTTTTAGAATCAAATGAAAGTCAAATACATTCAAACAAAGCTTTTTGAATCAAATGAAAGTCAAATGCATTCAACAAAGCTAATTGAGTCAAATGAAAGTCAAACACTTTCAACAAAGCTTTTAGAATGAAATGAAAGTTAATTACATTCAAACATAGCTTTTTGAATCAAATGAAAGTCAATTGTATTCCACAATGCTATATGAGTCAAATGAAAGTCAAACACATTCAACAAAGCTAATTGAGTCAAATGAAAGTAAAACACATTCAACAAACCTAATTGAGTCAAATGAAAGTCAAACACATTCAAAAAATGCTTTTTGAATAAAATAGAAGTCAAATGCATTCAAAAAAGCTAATTGAGTCAAGTGAAAGTCAAACACATTCAACGAAGCTTTTAGAGTCAAATGAAAGTCAAATACATTCAAACAAAGATTTTTGATTCAAATGAAAGTCAATTGCATTCCACAATGCTTATTGTGTCAAATGGAAGTCAAACACATTCAACAAAGCTAATTGAGTCAAATGAAAGTCAAACACATTCAAACAAAGCTTTTTGAATCAAATGAAAGTCAAACACTTTCAACAATGCTTTTAGAATTAAATGAAAGTCAAATACATTCAAACAAAGCTTTTTGTATCAAATGAAAGTCTATTGCATTTCACAATTCTAATTGAGTGAAATGAAAGTCAAACACATTCAACAAAGCTAATTGAGTCAAATAAAAGTCAAACACATTCAAACAAAGCTTTTTGAATCAAATGAAAGTCAAATGCATTCAACAAAGCTAATTGAGTCAAATGAAAGTTAACCACATTCAAACAAAGCTTTTTGAATAAAATGAAAGTCAAATGCATTCAACAAAGTTAATTGAGTCAAATGAAAGTCAAACACTTTCAACAAAGCTTTTAGAATCAAATGAAAGTTAATTACATTCAAACAAAGCTTTTTGAATAAATTGATAGTCAATTGCATTCCACAATGCTAATTAAGTCAAATGAAAGTTAAACACATTCAACAAAGCTAATTGAGTCAAATGAAAGTCAAACACATTCAAACAAATCTTTTTGAATCAAACGAAAGTCAATTGCATTCAACAAAGCTAATTGAGTCAAATGAAATTCAAACACTTTCAACAAAGCTTTTAGACTCAAATGAAAGTCAAATACATTCAAAAATTAGCTTTTTGAATCAAATGAAAGTCAATTGCATTCTACATTGCTAATTGAGTCTAATGAAAGTAATATACATTCAACAAACCTAATTGAGTCAAATGAAAGTCAAACATATTCAAACAATGCTTTTTGAATCAAATAAAAGTCAAATGCATTCAAAAAATCTAATTGAGTCAAATGAAAGTCAAATACATTCAAACAAACTTTTTTGAATCAAATGAAAGTCAATTGCATTCCACAATGCTTACTAAGTCAAATGGATGTCAAATACATTCAACAAAGCTAATTGAGTCAAATGAAAGTCAAACACATTCAAACAAAGCTTTTTGAATCAAATGAAAGTCAAATGCATTCAACAAGGCTAATTGATTCAAATGAAAGTCAAACACTTTCAACAAAGCTTTTAGAATCAAATGAAAGTAAAATACATTCAAACAATGCTTTTTGAATCAAATGAAAGTCAATTGCATTCCACAATGCTAATTGAGTAAAATGAAAGTCAAACACATTCAACAAAGCTAATTTAGTCAAATGAAAGTCAAATACATTCAAACAAAGCTTTTTGAATCAAATGAAAGTCAATTGCATTCCACATTGCTAATTGAGTCAAATGAAAGTCAAACACATTCAACAAAGCTAATTGAGTTAAATGAAAGTCAAACACATTCAAACAAAGCTTTTTGAATCAATTGAAAGTCAAATGCATTCAACAAAGCTAATTGAGTCAAATGAAGTCAAACACATTAAAACGAAGCTTTTTGAATCAAATGAAAGTCAATTGCATTCCAAAATGCTAATTATGTCAAATGAAAGTCAAACACATTCAACAAAGCTAGAATCTAATGAAAGTCAAATACATTCAAATAAAGCTTTTTGAATCAAATGTAAGTCAATTGCAGTCCTCAATGCTAATTGAGTCAAATGAAATACAAACACATTCAACAAAACTTTTAGATTCAAATGAAATTCAAATGCATTCAAACAAAGCTTTTTGAATCAAATGAAAGTCAATTGCATTCCCCAATGCTAATTGAGTAAAATGAAAATCAAACACATTCAACAAAGCTAATTGAGTCAAATGAAAGTCAAACACATTCAAACAAAACTTTTTGAATCAAATGAAAGTCAAATGCATTCAACAAAGCTAATTAAGTCAAATGAAAGTCAAACACTTTCAACAAAGCTTTTAGAATCAAATGAAAGTTAATTACATTCAAACAAAGCTTTTTGAATCAAATGAAAGTCAATTGCATTCCACAATGCTAATTGAGTTAAATGAAAGTCAAAAACATTCAACGAAGCTAATTGAGTCAAATGAAAGTCAAACACATTCAAACAAAGCTTTTTGAAACAAATGAAAGTCAAATACATTCAACAAAGCTAATTGAGTCAAATTAAAGTCGAACACATTCAACAAAGCTTTTAGAATCAAATGAAATTCAAATGCATTCAACAAAGCTAATTGAGTCAAATGAAAGACAAACACTTTTAACAAAGCTTTTGGAATCAAATGAAAGTCAAATACATTCAAACATAGCTTTTTGAATCAAATGAAAGTCAGATGCATTCAACAAAGCTAATTGAATAAAATGAAAGTCAAACACATTCAACAAAGCTAATTGAGTCAAATGAAAGTCAAACACATTTAAACAAAGCTTTTAAAACCCAAATGAAAGTCAAATTCATTCAACAAAGCTAATTGAGTCAAATGAAAGTCAAACACATTCAACAAAGCTTTTAGAATCAAATGAAAGTAAAAATACAATTAAACAAATCTTTTTGAATCAAATGAAAGCCAGATGCATTCAACAAAGCTAAGTGAGTCAAATTAAAATCAAACACTTTCAACAAAGCTTTTAAAATCAAATGAAAGTCAAATACATTCAAACAAAGCTTTTTGAATCAAATGAAAGTCAATTGCATTCCACATTGCTAATTGAGTCAAATGAAAGTCAAACACATTCTACAAAGCTAATTGTGTTAAATGAAAGTCAAACACATTCAAACAAAGCTTTTTGAATCGATTGAAAGTCAAATGCATTCAACAAAGCTAATTGAGTCAAATGAAGTCAAACACATTAAAACAAAGCTTTTTGAATCAAATGAAAGTCAATTGCATTCCAAAATGCTAATTGTGTCAAATGAAAGTCAAACACATTCAACAAAGCTTTAGAATCAAATGAAAGTGAAATACATTCAAACAAAGCTTTTTGAATCAAAGGTAAGTCAATTGCAGTCCTCAATGCTAATTGAGTCAAATGAAATTCAAACACATTCAGCAAAGCTTTTAGATTCAATTGAAATTCAAATGCATTCAAACAAAGCTTTTTGAATCAAATGAAAGTCTATTGCATTCCAAAATGCTAATTGAGTCAAATGAAAGTCAAACACATTCAACAATGCTAATTGAGTCAAATGAAAGTCAAATATATTCGAACAAAGCTTTTTGAATCAAATGAAAGTCAAAATCATTCAACAAAGCTAATTTAGTCAAATGAAAGTCAAACACTTCCAACAAAACTTTTAGAATCAAATGAAAGTCAAATGCATTCAACAAAGCTAATTGAGTTAAATAAAAGTCAAACACTTTCAACAAAGATTTTAGAATCAAATGAAAGTCAAATACATTCAAACAAAGCTTTTTGAATTAAATAAAAGTCAATTGCATTCCAAAATACTAATTTAGTCAAATGAAAGTCAAACACATTCAACAAAGCTTTTAGAATCAAATGAAAGTCAAATACATTCAAACAAAGCTTTTTGAATCAAATGAAATTCAATTGCATTCCACAATACTAATTGAGTAAAATGAAAGTCAAACACATTCAACAAAGCTTTTCGAATCAAATGAAAGTCAAATATATTCGAACAAAGCTTTTTGAATCAAATGAAAGTCAATGGCACTCCACAATGCTAATAGAGTCAAATAGAAGTCTAACACATTCACCAAAGCTAATTGAGTCAAATGAAAGTCAAACACATTCGAACAAAGCTTTTTGAATCAAATGAAAGTCAAACGCATTCAACAAAGCTTTTAGAATCAAATGAAATTCAATTGCATTCCACAATACTAATTGAGTAAAATGAAAGTCAAACACTTTCAACAAAGCTTTTAGAAGCAAATGAAAGTCAAATATATTCGAACAAAGCTTTTTGAATCAAATGAAAGTCAATGGCACTCCACAATGCTAATAGAGTCAAATAGAAGTCTAACACATTCACCAAAGCTAATTGAGTCAAATGAAAGTCAAACACATTCGAACAAAGCTTTTTGAATCAAATGAAAGTCAAACGCATTCAACAAAGCTAATTGATTCAAATGAAAGTCAAACACTTTCATCAAAGCTTTTAGAATCAAATGAGTGTCAAATACATTCAAACAAAGCTTTTTGAATCAAATGAAAGTCAATTGCATTCCACAATGCTAATTGAATCAAATGAATGTCATATGCATTCAACAAAGCTAATTGAGTCAAATGAAAGTCAAACACATTCAAACAAAGCTAATTGAGTCAAACGAAAGTAAAACACATTTAAACAAAGCTTTTTGAATCAAACGAAAGTCAAATGCATTCAACAAAGCTAATTGAGTCAAATGAAAGTCAAACACTTTCAACAAAGCTTTTTGAATCTAATGAAAGTCAAATCCATTCAAACAAAGCTTTTTAAATCAAATGAAAGTCAATTGCATTCCACAATGCTAATTGAGTCAAATGAAAGTCAAACACATTCAAACAAAGCTTTTTGAATCAAATGAAAGTCAAATGCATTCAACAAAGCTAATTAAGCAAATGAAAGTCAAATACATTCAAACAAAGCTTTTTGAATCAAATGAAAGTCAATTTGCATTCCACTATGCTAATTGAGTCAAATGAAAGTCAAACAAATTCACCAAAGCTAATAGACTCAAATGAAAGTCAAACATATTCAAACAAAGCTTTTTGAATCAAATGAAAGTCAAATGCATTCAACAAAGCTAATTGAGTCAAATGACAGTCAAACACTTTCAACAAAGCTATTAGAATCAAATGAAAGTCAAATACATTCAAACAAAGCTTTTTGAATCAAATGAAAGTCAAACACATTCAACAAACCTAATTGAGTCAAATGAAAGTCAAACACATTCAACAAAGCTAATTGAGTCAAATGAAAGTCAAACACTTTCAACAAAGCTTTTAGAATCAAATGCATTCAACAAAGCTACTTGAGTCAAATGAAAGTCAAACACATTCAAACAAAGCTTTTTGAATCAAATGAAAGTTAATTGCATTCAACAAAGCTAATTGAGTCAAATGAAAGTCAAACACATTTAAACAAAGCTTTTTGAATCAAATGAAAGTCAAATGCATTCAACAAAGCTAATTGAGTTAAATGAAAGTTAAACACTTTCAACAAAGCTTTTAGAATCAAATGAAAGTCAAACACAATAAAACAAAGCTTTTTGAATCAAATGAAATTCAATTGCATTCCACAATGCTAATGGGGTCAAATGAAAGTCAAACACAATCAACAAAGCTAATTGAGTCAAATGAAAGTCAAACACATTCAAACAAAGATTTTTGAATCAAATGAAAGTCAATTGCATTCCACAACGCTAATTGAGTCAAATGAAAGTCAATAACATTCAACAAAGCTAATTAAGTTAAATGAAAGTCAAACACTTTCAATAAAACTAATTGAGACAAATTAAAGTCAATCACATTCAAACAAAGCTTTTTGAATCAAATGAAAGTCAAATGCATTCAACAAAGCTAATTGAGTATAATGAAAATTAAACACTTTCACAAAGCTTTTTAAATCAAATGAAAGTCAAATACATTCAAACAAAGCTTTTTAAATCAAATGAAAGTCAATTGCATTCCACAATGCTAATTGACTCAAATGAAAGTCAAACACATTCAACAAACCTAATTGAGTCAAATGAAAGTTAAACACATTTAAACCAAGCTTTTTAAATCAAATGAAAGTCAAATGCATTCAACAAAGCTAATTGAGTCAAATAAAAGTCAAACACTTTCAACAAAGCTTTTAGAATCAAATGAAAGTCAAACACATTTAAACAAAGCTTTTTGAATCAAATGAAAGTCAAATGCATTCAACAAAGCTAATTTAGTCAAATGAAAGTTAAACACTTTCGACAAAGCTTTTGGAATCAAATGAAAGTCAAACACATTCAAACAAAGCTTTTTGAATCAAATGAAAGTCAATTGCATTCCACAATACTAATTGAGTCAAATGAAAGTCAAACATATTCAACAAAGCTAATTAGAGTTAAATGAAAGTCAAGTGCATTAAACTAAGCTACTTGAGTATAATGAAAGTTAAACACTTTCAACAAAGCTTTTAAAATCAAATGAAAGTCAAATACATTCAAACAAAGCTTTTTGAATCAAATGAAAGTCAATTGCATTCCACAATGCAAATTGAGTCAAATGAAAGTCAAACACTTTCAACAAACCTAATTGAGTCAAATGAAAGTCAAACACATTGAAACAAAGCTTTTTGAATCAAATGAAAGTCAAATGCATTCAACAAAGCATTTAAAATCAATTGAAAGTCAAAAACTTTCAACAAAGCTTTGAGAATCAAATGAAAGTCAAATACATTTAAACAAATTTTTTTGAATCAAATGCAAGTCAATTGCATTCCACAATGCTAATTGAGTCATATGAAAGTCAAACACATTCAACAAAGCTTTTAGAATCAAATGAAAGTCAAATACATTCAAACAAAGCTTTTTGAATCAAATGAATGTCAATTGTATTCCACAATGCTAATTGATTCAAATGAAAGTCAAATACATTCAACAAAGCTAATTGAGTCAAATGAAAGTCAAACACATTCAAACAAAGCTTTTTTAATCAAATGAAAGTCAAATGCATTCAACAAAGTTAATTGAGTCAAATGAAAGTCAAACACATTTAAACAAAGCTTTTTGAATCAAATGAAAGTCAAATCCAAATAATAAAGCTAATTGAATCAAATGAAAGTAAAACACTTTAAAACAAAGCTTTTTGAATCAAATGAATGTCAATTGAATTCCACAATGCTAATGGAGTCAAATAAAATTCAAACACATTCAACAAAGCTAATTGAGACAAATGAAAGTCAAAAACATTCAAACAAAGCTTTTTTAATCAAATGAAAGTCAAATGCATTTAACAAATCTAATTGAATCAAATGAAAATCAACCACTTTCAACAAAGCTAATTGAGTCAAATAAAAGTCAAACAGTTTCAACAAAGCTTTTAAAATCAATTGAACGTCAAATACATTCAAACAAAGCTTTTTGAATCAAATGAAAGTCAATTGCATTCCACAATGCTAATTGAGTCAAATGAAAGTCAAAAACATTCAACAAACCTAATTAAGTCAAATGAAAGTCAAACACATTCAAACAAAGCTTTTTGAATCAGATGAAAGTCAAATGCATTCAACCAAGCATTTAAAATAAAAAGAAAGTCAAAGACTTTCAACAAAGCTTTTAGAATCAAATGAAAGTCAAATGCATTAAAACAAAGCTTTTTGAATCAAATGAAAGTCAATTGTATTCCACAATGCTAATTGGGTCATATTAAAGTCAAACACATTCAACAAAGCTAATTGAGTCAAATGAAAGTCAAACACATTCAAACAAAGCTTTTTTAATCAAATGAAAGTCAAATGCATTCAACAAAGCTAATTGAGTCAAATGAAAGTCAAACACTTTCAACAAAGCTTTGAGAATCAAACGAAAGTCAAATACATTCAAACAAATCTTTTTGAATCAAATGAAAGTCAATTGCATTCCACAATGCTAATTGAGTCAAATGAAAGTCAAACACATTCAACAAAGCTAATTGAGTCAAATGAAAGTCAAACACATTTAAACAAAACTTTTTGAACCAAATGAAAGTCAAATGCATTTAATAAAGCTAATTGAGTCAAATGAAAGTCAAACACTTTCAAACATAGCTTTTGGAATCAAATGAATGTCAATTGCATTCAACAAAGCTAATTGACTCAAATGAAAGTCAAATACATTCAAACAAAGCTTTTTGAATCAAATGAAAGTCAAACACATTCAATAAAGCTAATTGAGTTAAATGAAAGTCAAACACATTTAAACCAAGTTTTTTGAATCAAATGAAAGTCAAATGCATTCAACAAAGCTAATTGAGTCAAATGAAAGTCAAACACTTTCAACAAAGCTAATTGAGTCAAATGAAAGTCAAACACATTCAACAAAGCTAATTGAGTCAAATGAAAGTCAAACACATTTAAACAAAGCTTTTTGAACCAAATGAAAGTCAAATGCATTTAATAAAGCTAATTGAGTCAAATGAAAGTCAAACACTTTCAAACATAGCTTTTGGAATCAAATGAATGTCAATTGCATTCCACAATGCTAATTGAGTTAAATGAAAGTCAAACACTTTTAAACAAAGCTAATTGAGTCAAATTAAAGTCAAACACATTCAACAAAGCTAATTTAGTCAAATAAAAGTCAAACACATTCAAACAAAGCATTTTGAATCAAATGAAAGTTAAATGCATTCAACGAAGCTAATTAAGTCAAATGAAAGTCAAACACTTTAAACAAAACTAATTGACTCAAATGAAAGTCAAACACAATGAAACAAAGCTTTTTGAATTAATTGAAAGTCAAATGCATTCAACAAAGCTAATTAAGTATAATGAAACTTAAACACTTTCAACAAAGCTTTTAAACTCAAATGAAAGTCAAATACATTCAAACAAAGCTTTTTGAATCAAATGAAAGTCAATTGCTTTCCACAATGCTAATTGAGTCAAATGAAAGTCAAACACTCTTAACAAAGCTTTTAGAATTAAATTAAAGTCAAATAGATTCAAACAAAGCTTTTTGAATCAAATGAAAGTCAAACACATTCAACAAAGCTAATTGAGTTCAATGAAAGTCAAACACATTTAAACAAAGCTTTTTGAATCAAATGAAAGTTTAATGCATTCAACAAAGCTAATTGAGTCAAATTAAAGTCAAACACTTTCAACAAAGCTTTTAGAATCAAATGAAAGTCTAATTCATTCAAACAAAGCTTTTTGAATCAAATGAAAGTCAAGCACATTCAACAAAGCTTTTAAAATCGAATGAAAGTCAAACACTTTCAAACAAAGCTTTTTGAATCAAATGAAAGTCAATTGCATTCCACAATGCTAATTGAGTCTAATGAAAGTGAAACACATTCAACAAAGCTACTTGAGTCAAATGAATGGAAAACACATTCAAACAAAGCTTTTTGAATCAAATGCAAGTCAAATGCATTCAACAAAGCTAATTGAGTCAAATGAAAGTCAAACACTTTCAACAAAGCTTTTAGAATCAAATGAAAGTCAAATACATTCAAAAAAACTTTTTGAATCAAATGAAAGTCAATTGCATTCCACAATGCTAATTCAGCCAAATGAAAGTCAAACACATTCAACAAAGCTAATTGAGTCAAATGAAAGTTAAACACATTCAAACAAAGATTTTTGAATCAAATGAAAGTCGAATGCATTCAACAAAGCTAATTGAGTCAAATGAAAGTCCAACACTTTCAACAAAGCTTTTAGAATCAAATGAAAGTCAAATACAATCAAACAAAGCTTCATGAATCAAATGAAAGTCAATTGCATTCCACAATGCTAACTGAGTCAAATGAAAGTCAAACACTTTCAAACAAAGCTTTTTGAATCAAATAAAAGTCAATTGCATTCCACAATGCTAATTAAGTCAAATGAAAGTCAAACACAATCAACAAAGCTAATGAGTCAAATGAAATTCAAACACATTCAAACAAAGCTTTTTGAACCAAATGAAAGTGAAATGCATTCTACAAAGCTAATTGAGTCAAATGAAAGTCAAACACTTTCAACAAAGCTAATTGAGTCAAATGAAAGTCAAACACTTTCAACAAAGCTTTTAGAATCAAATGAAAGTCAAATACATTCAAACAAAGCTTTTTGAATCAAATGAAAGTCAATTGTATTCCAAAATGCTAATTGTGTCAAATGAAATTCAAACACATTCTACAAAGCTAATTGAGTCAAATGAAAGTCAAACACATACAAACAAAGCTTTTTGAATGAAATGAAAGTCAAATACATTCAACAAAGCTAATTAAGTCAAATTAAAGTTAAACACATTCAACAAAGCTAATTGAGTCAAATGAAAGTCAAACACAGCTTTTTGAATCAAATGAAAGTCAAATGCATTCAACAAAGCTAATTGAGTCGAATGAAAGTCAAACACTTTCAACAAAGCTTTTAAAATCAAATGAAAGTCAAATACATTGAAACAAAGCTTTTTGAATCAAATGAAAGTCAATTGCATTCCACAATGCTAATTGAGTCAAATGAAAGTCAAACACGTTCAACAAAGCTAATTGAGTCAAATAAAAGTCAAACACATTCAAACAAAGCTTTTTGAATCAAATGAAAGTCAAATGCATTCAACAAATCTAATTGAGTCAAATGAAAGTCAAACACATTCTACAAAGCTTTTAGAATGAAATGAAAGTCAATTGCATTCAACAAGACTAATTGAGTCAAATGAAAGTCAATTGCATTCCACAATGCTAATTGAGTTAAATGACAGTCAAACACATTCAACAAAGCTAATTGAGTCAAATGAAAGTCAAACACATTCAAACAAGGCTTTTTGAATCAAATGAAATTCAAATGCATTCAACAATGCTAATTATGTCAAATGAAAGTCAAACACTTTCAACAAAGCTTTTAGAATCAAATGAAAGTCAAATACATTCAAACAAAGATTTTTGAATCAAATGAAAGTCAATTGCATTCTGTTTGGGGTAAAATTACCCTCTATATGTGGACCAATGCCACCGCGACACGTGTCCGCAAGCTCAGCTCTCTATGAGCCAATTAGGGCATGACACGTGTCACTCAATGATAGAAGAGTGATAATGGGCTCTAAGCCCATAAACCTAGAGCCTTTTAGGTTAAATGACCTAAAAGGCACATATCCCGACGCTGTATAAATACTGATCTTCACATCAGTTCAAAGGGATTTAATTCATTCTCCAAGGGCCAAGCCCCCCACAATCACTCTCCCTTCTCTCTATTTTATTCTCTAAAAATACATTACATCGATCACTAACTTGATCGTCGGAGGCGGACCTCCGGCCCCCCGGGGTCCGTTGTTTTGCAGGTGATCGGGCCGTTCGAGTGTTGCATTGCGGATCTGTCTCCCGAGGGACGTACATACCCCCCATTCGGGTACGTACAAAAAACCCCAAAACATTTGGCGCCGTCTGTGGGGAGGCACATCTGTAATGGCACAACGGTGGATCACCGACTTAATAGGGGGTACCTCCTTTAGGAGGCGCCAGGCGTCCTAAGGCTGGATGCTGAGTACATCAGGTGTCATGAGGCCGAATGCCAAGAGTCAGACGGTCAAGAAGGCCTGTCAGACTAAGTCATGCATATTTTATTCTCTCAATGTAAGGTTAAAAGGCAATGGCATTTGATCTAAGTTGGAGGATGGTACATTAGGGGTGAGACGGCTAAATTGGCCAACTCCACTATTTTAATCTGACTCATTTTATGAGTCGGCCGCATGCTCAGGCCACCTCAACCAGCCGGATGCATACAAGCGGTAGCCGCATGCTATTTTAATCATTGCTCATTTACTGAGCCAGCTAGATGCAACATTCGTACTCCACCATGAGACCATGACATTTAGCAAAATTAATTCAAGCCTATCCAAGCTGTTTGCTTGAAGATAGAACAAGCGGCATCCGATGCAATAAAGCAGGCGGCATGCCGCCAATCATTTTGATTGATAATTTGATACTATCAATATCACATATATTCACATATATTAACATATATATATATATATATATATATATATATATATATATATATATATATATATATATATATGTTAATAATTGTATTATACAAATTGTTTTTTCAAGAATAAACTCTTGGAATTAGTGGGGGACATGCGGCCAAACTTAAGCATCAATTCTCCATGAATGATGGGAATGCCGCATGTACAAGTATTATTTTATTCCTCTTCCATTTGCAATGGAATTCATATTAATATATGAAGAGCCGAATGCATATGGCATTTGTGGGAAAGAGCGAGAGCCGCTCATTCATGCAAAGTGGAGCTTCATCTCCATATAGCAAAGATGGTGATCAGGTGGTATTCATTACCGGCCTTTGCACCGATCAATCAAGCGGCAGCCGACAACTTTATCAAATGTATCAACTTCATCAATGGTGGCAGCCGGTCACCGTCATCAATTATGCGGCTGATTTGTTCAAAGCTGGCTGCCATGGTTGCCTCGTTCAACCTCAAAGCCGGACGTTTGGTTGCTTGATTAGTAGAGGCGGTAGACGAATGAAATAAGCCAAGTGCCTGGTTGTTCGTTCTCAAACAGCCTACACTTCCCATTTGTTATTTTTCATATTTATTTATGACAAAGCTTTTGAAGAGTAATATCATATTTACAAGGCTATACATACGGCATTAATCTTCATGTATCTAAGTATATATAAACCGCATGTAATAGCATGAATTAGTGAATTACTGATTACAGCCGCCCTTGTTAATCATCAAGCGGCACCATTGAGTTCATCACTATCATTATTCAATCATTACCAATGATTGAATTTGTCTTTTGTTATTCACGTGGATGACAATAATATACAAGCAGCAAAAAGCTTGCTTGAATTCTCAAGCATGATGATTGGTATTATCATATTTTAAGATGTATTATCAATGCAGCAGTCGGCACTTGATCATTGAGGCAGCCGGCACTTGGTACCCGGATGACCATGAAGGATGAGCAAGTTAAATCACCTTGTGATAGTAGCCAAGCGGCATTATACAGCCAAGTAGCTTCTCCATTAGTCAGGAGCCCAAGCTTACTCTTATACAAGCGGCAATATGCCGACTCAAATTCAACCTGATAGCATAATGAGAATGGTGGCATTATGATCAATACTATCATAAACACTAATAATGCAATTATCTTTCAAACATGTACTCATGTAAGAAGTGCGGTACAAGCGGCAAGGGGTGTGTGGCAAAAATGCCGTATATATATATTTCTACCCCTTGTACTATTCTCAATTGAAGCACACAGCCAGCCCAAGTTGCTCCAATCCAAGTGGTAAAAATGCCGACTCGAATTAAAGCAACCAGTTATCACTATAAAAGGTGACGGTTGGTGATCACAATCAAGGCGGCTGCAGGGCTGCTTTGTTCCCGATTACGCCGAATGTGGGGCTGCATCCTACTTCAGCTAAGTCCGGCTGTAGGGTTACTTTGCGCCTAACCAAGCCCAGCCGTAAGGGCTGCTATGTTATTTTATCAAAGCCGGCCGCGTGGCTGCTATGTTTTTCATATAAGTGGTTGCTTTAATCACCCTCAAAGCCGGCTGCAAGGGTTGCTTCGCGCATGCTCAAGCCGGCTGCATGGATGCTTCGCTCATCAAATAAGTACAGCCGTAGGGGCTGCTTTGTTCTTCATAAAGACCGGATGTTTCATTGGCTCATTGAGCTCGATGACTGGGGCTGCTTTGTTCCCCTACACATCCGGATGCTCTGATCATCATTATCATCATTGTGAGCTTAGTCTAACGGCTACTAAGCCAAATAAGTTGCAAACTCAGTGACATGATTGTCAAGCGGCAACTAAGTGCCATGCTAAACTCAAATACAAGCGGCATAAGAGCCGAGTAAAATGAGCAAGCTCCCCTTAATGTGAGGGAAACCTCAATCTCTTGTATCCGAGCAGCAACATACATACATAGTCATCTCTTAGCTTAAAAGCCGAGAGTTCGATACGTTGTGCAAGGCACCCGAAAATGGAGCCGAGTGTGATGCCAAGAGTTTGCTCAAACATGTGTGACATGGCTGGACAGCTACTTGGTTGAAAGACCGCATGAGTATTATGCGAATCAATAATTATCATTATTATGATTAAAAAAAAAAAAAAAAAAGCATGCGGCACTACTTAAGTATATATTATACATGGGTAGCATATTACTTGAGTATATATTATACAAGGGTCAGACGGTATTGAATCTCGGCTATACACAAGCGGCTCTAATGCCAAGTTGGATGTGTTCGTCTGTGTGAGCAGGGGCTGCTTAGCTCCCATTACCTATAGCAGGGGCTTCCTTTTATATAAATTAGTGCTATCAAGGAATACATGTCAAAGAAGCAGAGCATCTGGCTACTACCGTCTGACAGCAGCTCTAGCCCGTTTGTAACACTAAAACATGAAGCCATTGTGGTATTTTGTTACACTCGGCACTTTGCAAGCTTACCTAAGCAGCCGCAAATGGGAAAGAGCAGCCGGATTTCGAGAACTTGCGTCCTATCTTGTATGAGTTAGCATAGGAGGCAAACTAAATTGAAAGCAAGCGGCAGATGCCGCATGGCACTCTAGCAAGGAGCTGAAATATCTCCGACTCCGATTTTTAAGCATTTAAAGCAACTCCAAATCCGGCTGTGATTGCATATGCTCCAGGCAGAAAATACGTCGACTCACCTTAAGGAGTCCAGTGGGCTAGCAGCATTATTATGAGCTGCAAGTTAACTTAAGTGGTGTGGAGCCGTATGTTTATATGTGAAGTTGCTCCCTCATATAAGTGGAGCAACATCACCTCAAGAGTATGTATCTTACTCTCATCGATGAGAGCATGAGAAGCCGCATGTATATGTAAGAAGCCGCATGTATATTTGTGGGATCGACTCTTTGGGAGTATTATGGTCAAGCGGCATAAATGTCAAGCAACCTTCGTATTCGGTTAAGCTCGGCAACTGGCCTTTCATGGTCCTTCAAGTAAGACGGTTAAAGCTTATTTGAATATTATTATTATTATTATTATTATTATTATTATTATTATTATTATTGAATATTGATTCATTAATTAAATAAACTAAGTTAAAAACTTAATAGCTAAACTAACGTCCAGGTGACGTGAGGCCAATGGCCGGATGATAAACTAAGTTTAAAACTTAGTAGCTAAACAAAGGTCCAAGTGACGTGAGGCCAATGGCCGGATGATAAACTAAGTTTAAAACTTAGTAGCTAAACAAACGTCCAAGTGACGTGAGGCCAATGGCCGAATGATAAACTAAGTTTAAAACTTAGTAGCTAAACTAACGTCCAAGTGATGTGAGGCCAATGGCCGGATATTATTATTATTAGAGGCCGACGGCCACAGTCTGCTCCAACATGAGTATGACCGTCTGCTCCAACATGAGTCAGATAACCGGCGACGTCCATTCGGGCGAATTCGTCAAGGAGAAGCATCTCCCATTTGGGTGGCACATTGCTCTACTAAAACATCAAGCAGCCCTACCGAATGCTAAGGCAGCACTCGCAGTTGTTTGATTTAATCTAAAAAGCATAGAGTTTTCCAACTGTTCTAATACAAATGGAAAACGGCTACTGTTTCATGATTAGAGGCTATCGAGGCCAATGGCCGGATAATAAACTAAGCTAAAAACTTAGTGGCTATACAAACCGTCTTAAAAAGACATGAGGCTAATGGCCGGATGGTTATCTATTTTCTATAAATTTGTCTGCTCCAACATGAGTAAGGCCGTCTGCTCCAACATGAGTCAGAGAACCGACGACGTCCATTCGGGCGAATTCGTCGAGGAGAAGCATCTCCCATTTGGGTGGCACATTGCTCTACTAAAACATCAAGCAGCCCTACCGAATGCTAAGGCAGCACTCGCAGTTGTTTGATTTAATCTAAAGTGAAATCTAAAAAGCATAGAGTTTTCCAACTGTTCTAGTACAAATGGAAAACGGCTACTGTTTCATGATTAGAGGCTATCGAGGCCAATGGCTGGATAATAAACTAAGCTAAAAACTTAGTGGCTATACAAACCGTATTAAAAAGACATGAGGCTAATGGCCGGATGGTTATCTGTTTTCTATAAATTTGTCTGCTCCAACATGAGTCAGATAACCGGCGACGTCCATTCGGGTGAATTCGTCGAGGAGAAGCATCTCCCATTTGGGTGGCACATTTCTCTACGAACACATGCAGACGGCAAAGATTGAACGACCTAATTGGTCAACTCATAGTCGCCTGACCTGGGTAATCTAAAGAACGACTAAGTTTTCGGGAACCGAATGTCTAAAAGACATCAGTAGGTGACCGGCCGAAGTTCTTACCTAGATTACCTTCAGAAACTATACAAGTCCTCCCAATGGGGTAAAAGGACATTGAAAGTATAATTACAAAACTTTCCAGGCGGCCATTTGCCTCCTGTCTTGTCAGGCGGCCATTCGCCTCCTGCCTAATGAGATATCAAACGTCTCGAAATATCCTACCATAGTGGGGCATAAAGAAATGAAAGTCGTCATCTGTCTAGTTCAAGCGTCAATCATTATTATGATTGATTAACTTAGAAAATGTCATACCATATAAGGTATCAAATTTTCCAAGTTAATCAAATCTCTCTTTTATTGACCTAGACACATGCCGACCAAAGAGCTTTTGAACAAGCGGCAAAGCCTTGATTTCGAAAGGAGCAATTCCTCTTGAAAGAGAAATTACCCCTTCCGAGGGGCTAATGTTTGGGGTAAAATTACCCTCTATATGTGGACCAATGCCACCGCGACACGTGTCCGCAAGCTCAGCTCTCTATGAGCCAATTAGAGCATGACACGTGTCACTCAATGATAGAAGAGTGATAATGGGCTCTAAGCCCATAAACCTAGAGCCTTTTAGGTTAAATGACCTAAAAGGCACATATCCCGACGCTCTATAAATACTGATCTTCACATCAGTTCAAAGGGATTTAATTCATTCTCCAAGGGCCATGCCCCCCACAATCACTCTCCCTTCTCTCTATTTTATTCTCTAAAAATACATTACATCGATCACTAACTTGATCGTCGGAGGCGGACCTCCAGCCCCCCGGGGTCCGTTGTTTTGCAGGTGATCGGGCCGTTCGAGTGTTGCATTGCGGATCTGTCTCCCGAGGGACGTACATACCCCCCATTCGGGTACGTACAAAAAACCCCAAAACACATTCCACAATGCTAATTGAGTCAAATGAAAGTCAAACACATTCAACAAAGGTAATTGAGTCAATTGAAAGTCAAACACATTCAAACAAAGGTTTTTGAATCAAATGAAAGTTAAAAGCATTCAACCAAGCTAATTGAGTCAAATGAAAGTCAAACACTTTCAACAAAGCTTTTAGAATCAAATGAAAGGTAAATACATTGAAACAAAGCTAATTGAGTCAAATGAAAGTCAATTGCATTCCACAAAGCTAATTGAGTTAAATGACAGTCAAACACATTCAACATAGCTAATTGAGTCAAATGAGAGTCAAACACTTTAAACAAAGCTTTTAGAATCAAATGAAAGTCAAATACATTCAAACAAAGCTTTTTGAATTAAATGAAAGTCAATTGCATTCCACAATGCTAACTTAGTCAAATGAAAGTCAAACACATTCAACATAGCTAATTGATTCAAATGATAGTCAAACACATTCAAACAATTCTTTTTGAATCAAATGAAAGTCAAATGCATTCAACATGGCTAATTGAGTCAAATGAAATTCAAACACTTTCAAAAAAGCTTTTAGAATAAAATGAAAGTCAAATACATTCAAACAAAGCTTTTTGAATCAAATTAAAGTCAATTGCATTCCACAATGCTAATTGAGTCAAATGAAAGTCAAACACATTGAACAAAGGTAATTGAGTCAATTGAAAGTCAAACACATTCAAACAAAAGTTTTTGAATCAAATGAAAGTTAAAAGCATTCAACCAAGCTAATTGAGTCAAATGAAAGTCAAACACTTTCAACAAAGCTTTTAAAATCAAAAGAAAGGCAAATACATTCAAACAATGCTTTTTGAATCAAATGAAAGTCAATTGCATTCCACAATGCTAATTGAGTCAAATGAAAGTCAAACACATTCAATAAAGCGAATTGAGTCAAATGAAAGTCAAACACATTTAAACAAAGCATTTTGAATCAAATGAAATTCAAATTCATTCAAACAAAGCTTTTTGAATCAAATGAAAGTCAAATGCATTCAACAAAGCTAATTGAGTGAAATAAAAATCAAACACTTTCAACAAAGGTTTTAGAATCAAATGAAAGTCAAATTCATTCAAACAAAGCTTTTTGAATCAAATGAAAGTCAAACACATTCAACAAAGCTAATTGAGTCAAATGAAAGTCAAACACATTTAAACAAAGCTTTTTGAATCAAAAGAAAGTCAAATGCATTCAACAAAGCTAATTGAGTCAAATGAAAGTCAAATGCATTAAACAAAGCTAATTGAGTCAAATAAAAGTCAAACACTTTCAACAAAGCTTTTAGAATCAAATGAAAGTCAAATTCATTTCAACAAACTTTTTGAATCAAATGAAAGTCAAACACATTCAACAAAGCTAATTGAGTCAAATGAAAGTCAAACACATTCAAACAAAGCTTTTTGAATCAAATGAAATTAAAATGCATTCAACAAAGTTAATTGAGTCGAATGAAAGTCAAATACTTTCAACAAAGCTTTTAAAATCAATTGAATGTCAAATACATTGAAACAAAGCTTTTTGAATCAAATGAAAGTCAAATGAATTCAAACAAAGCTTTTTGAATCAAATGAAAGTTAAACACATTCATCAAAGCTTTTAAAATCAAATAAAAGTCAAACACTTTCAAACAAAGCTTTTTGAATCAAATGAAAGTCAAACACATTCAACAAAGCCAATTGAGTCAAATGAAAGCCAAACACATTCAACAAAGCTAATTGAGTCAAATGAAAGTCAAACACATTTAACAAAGCTGATTGAGTTAAATGAAAGTCAAACACATTCAAACAAACCTTTTTAAATCAAATGAAAGTGAAATGCATTCAACAAAGCTAATTGAGTCGAATGAAAGTCAAACACTTTCAACAAAGCTTTTTAAATCAAATGAAAGTGAAATACATTGAAACAAAGCTTTTTGAATCAAATGAAAGTTAAAAGCATTCAACCAAGCTAATTGAGTCAAATGAAAGTCAAACACTTTCAACAAAGCTTTTAGAATCAAATGAAAGGCAAATACATTCAAACAAAGCTTTTTGAATAAAATGAAAGTCAATTGCATTCCACAATTTTAATAGAGTCAAATGACAGTCAAACAGATTCAACAAAGCTAATTGAGTCAAATGAAAGTCAAACGCATTCAAACAAAGCTTTTTCAATCAATTGAAAGTCAAATGCATTCAACAAAGCTAATTGAGTCAAATGAAAGTCAAAAACTTTCAACAAAGCTTTTAGAATCAAATGAAAGTCAAATACATTCAAACAAAGCTTTTTGAATCAAATGAAAGTCAATTGCATTCAACAATGCTAATTGAGTCAAATGAAAGTGAAACACATTCAACAAAAAGCTAATTGAGTCAAATGAAAGTCAAACACATTCAACAAAGCTAATTGAGTCAAATGAAAGTCAAACACATTCAAACAAACGTGTTTTAATCAAATGAATGTCAAATGCATTTAATAAAGCTAATTGAGTCAAATGAAAGTCAAACACTTTCAAAAAAGCTTTTAGAATCAAATGAAAGTCAAATACATTCAAACAAAGCTTTTTGAATCAAATGAAAGTCAAATGCATTCAACAAAGCTAATTGAGTCAAATGAAAGTCAAACACTTTCAACAAAGCTTTTAGAATGAAATGAAAGTTAATTACATTCAAACATAGCTTTTTGAATCAAATGAAAGTCAATTGTATTCCACAATGCTATATGAGTCAAATGAAAGTCAAACACATTCAACAAAGCTAATTGAGTCAAATGAAAGTAAAACACATTCAACAAACCTAATTGAGTCAAATGAAAGTCAAACACATTCAAAAAATGCTTTTTGAATAAAATAGAAGTCAAATGCATTCAAAAAAGCTAATTGAGTCAAGTGAAAGTCAAACACATTCAACGAAGCTTTTAGAGTCAAATGAAAGTCAAATACATTCAAACAAAGATTTTTGATTCAAATGAAAGTCAATTGCATTCCACAATGCTTATTGTGTCAAATGGAAGTCAAACACATTCAACAAAGCTAATTGAGTCAAATGAAAGTCAAACACATTCAAACAAAGCTTTTTGAATCAAATGAAAGTCAAACACTTTCAACAATGCTTTTAGAATTAAATGAAAGTCAAATACATTCAAACAAAGCTTTTTGTATCAAATGAAAGTCTATTGCATTTCACAATTCTAATTGAGTGAAATGAAAGTCAAACACATTCAACAAAGCTAATTGAGTCAAATAAAAGTCAAACACATTCAAACAAAGCTTTTTGAATCAAATGAAAGTCAAATGCATTCAACAAAGCTAATTGAGTCAAATGAAAGTTAACCACATTCAAACAAAGCTTTTTGAATAAAATGAAAGTCAAATGCATTCAACAAAGCTAATTGAGTCAAATGAAAGTCAAACACTTTCAACAAAGCTTTTAGAATCAAATGAAAGTTAATTACATTCAAACAAAGCTTTTTGAATAAATTGATAGTCAATTGCATTCCACAATGCTAATTGAGTCAAATGAAAGTTAAACACATTCAACAAAGCTAATTGAGTCAAATGAAAGTCAAACACATTCAAACAAATCTTTTTGAATCAAACGAAAGTCAATTGCATTCAACAAAGCTAATTGAGTCAAATGAAATTCAAACACTTTCAACAAAGCTTTTAGACTCAAATGAAAGTCAAATACATTCAAAAATTAGCTTTTTGAATCAAATGAAAGTCAATTGCATTCTACATTGCTAATTGAGTCTAATGAAAGTAATATACATTCAACAAACCTAATTGAGTCAAATGAAAGTCAAACATATTCAAACAATGCTTTTTGAATCAAATAAAAGTCAAATGCATTCAAAAAATCTAATTGAGTCAAATGAAAGTCAAATACATTCAAACAAACTTTTTTGAATCAAATGAAAGTCAATTGCATTCCACAATGCTTACTGAGTCAAATGGATGTCAAATACATTCAACAAAGCTAATTGAGTCAAATGAAAGTCAAACACATTCAAACAAAGCTTTTTGAATCAAATGAAAGTCAAATGCATTCAACAAGGCTAATTGATTCAAATGAAAGTCAAACACTTTCAACAAAGCTTTTAGAATCAAATGAAAGTAAAATACATTCAAACAATGCTTTTTGAATCAAATGAAAGTCAATTGCATTCCACAATGCTAATTGAGTAAAATGAAAGTCAAACACATTCAACAAAGCTAATTTAGTCAAATGAAAGTCAAATACATTCAAACAAAGCTTTTTGAATCAAATGAAAGTCAATTGCATTCCACATTGCTAATTGAGTCAAATGAAAGTCAAACACATTCAACAAAGCTAATTGAGTTAAATGAAAGTCAAACACATTCAAACAAAGCTTTTTGAATCAATTGAAAGTCAAATGCATTCAACAAAGCTAATTGAGTCAAATGAAGTCAAACACATTAAAACGAAGCTTTTTGAATCAAATGAAAGTCAATTGCATTCCAAAATGCTAATTATGTCAAATGAAAGTCAAACACATTCAACAAAGCTAGAATCTAATGAAAGTCAAATACATTCAAATAAAGCTTTTTGAATCAAATGTAAGTCAATTGCAGTCCTCAATGCTAATTGAGTCAAATGAAATACAAACACATTCAACAAAACTTTTAGATTCAAATGAAATTCAAATGCATTCAAACAAAGCTTTTTGAATCAAATGAAAGTCAATTGCATTCCCCAATGCTAATTGAGTAAAATGAAAATCAAACACATTCAACAAAGCTAATTGAGTCAAATGAAAGTCAAACACATTCAAACAAAACTTTTTGAATCAAATGAAAGTCAAATGCATTCAACAAAGCTAATTAAGTCACATGAAAGTCAAACACTTTCAACAAAGCTTTTAGAATCAAATGAAAGTTAATTACATTCAAACAAAGCTTTTTGAATCAAATGAAAGTCAATTGCATTCCACAATGCTAATTGAGTTAAATGAAAGTCAAAAACATTCAACGAAGCTAATTGAGTCAAATGAAAGTCAAACACATTCAAACAAAGCTTTTTGAAACAAATGAAAGTCAAATACATTCAACAAAGCTAATTGAGTCAAATTAAAGTCGAACACATTCAACAAAGCTTTTAGAATCAAATGAAATTCAAATGCATTCAACAAAGCTAATTGAGTCAAATGAAAGACAAACACTTTTAACAAAGCTTTTGGAATCAAATGAAAGTCAAATACATTCAAACATAGCTTTTTGAATCAAATGAAAGTCAGATGCATTCAACAAAGCTAATTGAATAAAATGAAAGTCAAACACATTCAACAAAGCTAATTGAGTCAAATGAAAGTCAAACACATTTAAACAAAGCTTTTAAAACCCAAATGAAAGTCAAATTCATTCAACAAAGCTAATTGAGTCAAATGAAAGTCAAACACATTCAACAAAGCTTTTAGAATCAAATGAAAGTAAAAATACAATTAAACAAATCTTTTTGAATCAAATGAAAGCCAGATGCATTCAACAAAGCTAAGTGAGTCAAATTAAAATCAAACACTTTCAACAAAGCTTTTAAAATCAAATGAAAGTCAAATACATTCAAACAAAGCTTTTTGAATCAAATGAAAGTCAATTGCATTCCACATTGCTAATTGAGTCAAATGAAAGTCAAACACATTCTACAAAGCTAATTGTGTTAAATGAAAGTCAAACACATTCAAACAAAGCTTTTTGAATCGATTGAAAGTCAAATGCATTCAACAAAGCTAATTGAGTCAAATGAAGTCAAACACATTAAAACAAAGCTTTTTGAATCAAATGAGAGTCAATTGCATTCCAAAATGCTAATTGTGTCAAATGAAAGTCAAACACATTCAACAAAGCTTTAGAATCAAATGAAAGTGAAATACATTCAAACAAAGCTTTTTGAATCAAAGGTAAGTCAATTGCAGTCCTCAATGCTAATTGAGTCAAATGAAATTCAAACACATTCAGCAAAGCTTTTAGATTCAATTGAAATTCAAATGCATTCAAACAAAGCTTTTTGAATCAAATGAAAGTCTATTGCATTCCAAAATGCTAATTGAGTCAAATGAAAGTCAAACACATTCAACAATGCTAATTGAGTCAAATGAAAGTCAAACACATTCAAACAAAACTTTTTGAAACAAATGAAAGTCAAAATCATTCAACAAAGCTAATTTAGTCAAATGAAAGTCAAACACTTCCAACAAAACTTTTAGAATCAAATGAAAGTCAAATGCATTCAACAAAGCTAATTGAGTTAAATAAAAGTCAAACACTTTCAACAAAGATTTTAGAATCAAATGAAAGTCAAATACATTCAAACAAAGCTTTTTGAATTAAATAAAAGTCAATTGCATTCCAAAATACTAATTTAGTCAAATGAAAGTCAAACACATTCAACAAAGCTTTTAGAATCAAATGAAAGTCAAATACATTCAAACAAAGCTTTTTGAATCAAATGAAATTCAATTGCATTCCACAATACTAATTGAGTAAAATGAAAGTCAAACACATTCAACAAAGCTTTTCGAATCAAATGAAATTCAAATGCATTCAAACAAAGCTTTTTGAATCAAATGAAAGTTTATTGCATTCCAAAATGCTAATTGAGTCAAATGAAAGTCAAACACATTCAACAAAGCTAATTGAGTCAATTGAAAGTCAAACACATTCAAACAAAGCTTTTTGAATCAAATGAAAGTCAAATGCATTCAAAATAGCTAATTGAGTCAAATGAAAGTCAAGCACTTTTAACAAAGCTTTTAGAATCAAATGAAAGTCAAATACGTTCAAACAAAGCTTTTTGAATCAAATGAAAGTCAATTGCATTCCACAATGCTAATTGAGACAATTGAAAGTCAAACACATTCAACAAAGCTAATTGAGTCAAATGAAAGTCAAACTTATTCAAACAAAGCTTTTTGAATGAAATGAAAGTCAAATGCATTCAACAAAGATAATTGAGTCAAATGAAAGTCAAACGCATTCAACAAAGCTTTTAGAATAAAATCAAAGTCAAATACATTAAAACAAAGCTTTTTGAATCAAATGAAACTCTATTGCATTCCACAATGCTATTTGAGTCAAATGAAAGTCAAACTCATTCAACAAAGCTAATTGAGTCAAATGAAAGTCAAACACATTCAAACAAAGCTTTTTGAATCAAATGAAAGTCAAATGCATTCAACAAAGCAACTTGAGTCAAATGAAAGTCAAACACTTCTAACAAAGCTTTTAGAATCAAATGAAAGTCAAATGCATTCAACAAAGCTAATTGAGTCAAATGAAAGTCAAACACTTTCAAGCAAAGCTTTTTGAATCAAATGAAAGTCAAATTCATTCAACAAAGCTAATTGAGTCAAATGAAAGTCAAACACTTTCAACAAAGCTTTTAGAATCAAATGAAAGTCAAATACGTTCAAACAAAGCTTTTTGGATCAAATGAAATTCAATTGCATTCCACGATGCTAATTGAGTTAAATGAAAGTCAAACACATTCAACAAAGCTAATTGAGTCAAATGAAAGTCAAACACATTCAAACAAAGCTTTTTGAATGAAATGAAAGTCAAATGCATTCAACAAAGCTAATTGAGTCAAATGAAAGTCAAACGCATTCAACAAAGCTTTTAGAATCAAATGAAAGTCAAATACATTAAAACAAAGCTTTTTGAATCAAATGAAAGTCAATTGCATTCAAAAATGCTAATTGAGTCAAATGAAAGTCAAACACATTTAACAAAGCTTTTAGAATCAAATGAAAGTCAAATACATTCAAACAAAGCTTTTTGAATCAAATGAAAGTCAATTGCATTCCACAATGCTAATTGAGTCAAATGAAGGTCAAACACATTCAACAAAGCTTTTACAATCAAATGAAATTCAAATACATTCAAACAAAGCTTTTTGAATCAAATGAAAGTCTATTGCATTCCACAATGCTATTTGAGTCAAATGAAAGTCAAACACATTCAACAAAGCTAATTGAGTCAAATAAAGACAAAAACATTCAAACAAAGCTTTTTGAATCAAATGAAAGTGAAATGCATTCAAAAACGCTAATTGAGTCAAATGAAAGTCAAACACTCTAACAAAGCTTTTAGAATTAAATGAAAGTCAAATGTATTCAACAAAGCTAATTGAGTCAAATGAAAGTCAAACCCTTTCAACAAAGATTTTAGAATCAAATGAAAGTCAAATACATTTAAACAAAGCTTTTTGAATCAATTAAAAGTCAATTGCATTCCACAATGCTAATTGAGTCAAATGAATGTCAAACATATTCAACAAAGCTAAATGAGTTAAATGAAAGTCAAACACATTCAAACAAAGCTTTTTGAATTAAATGAAAGTCAAATGCATTCAACAAAGTTAATTGAGTCAAATGAAAGTCAAATACATTAAAACAATGCTTTTTGAATCAAATGAAAGTCAATTGCATTCCAAAATGCTAATTGAGTCAAATGATAGTCAAACACATTCAACAAAGCTTTTAGAATCAAATAAAAGTCAATTACATTAAAACAAAGCTTTTTGAATCAAATGAAAGTCAATTGCATTCCACAATGCTAATTGAGTCAAATGAAATTCAAACACATTCAACAAAGCTTTTAGAATGAAATGAAATTCAAATGCATTCATACAAAGCTTTTTGAATCAAATGAAAGTCTATTGCATTCCACAATGCTAATTGAGTCAAATGAAAGTCAAACACATTCATCAAAGCTAATTGAGTCAAATGAAAGTCAAACACATTCAAACAAAACTTTTTGAAACAAATGAAAGTCAAATTCATTCAACAAAGCTAATTGAGTCAAATGAAAGTCAAACGCTTCCAACAAAGCTTTTAGAATCAAATGAAAGTTAAATGCATTCAACAAAACTAATTCAGTTAAATAAAAGTCAAACACTTTCAACAAAGATTTTAGAATCAAATGAAAGTCAAATACATTCAAACAAAGCTTTTTATATCAAATGAAAGTCAATTGCATTCCAAAATGCTAATTTAGTCAAATGAAAGTCAAACACATTCAACAAAGCTTTTAGAATCAAATGAAAGTCAAATTCATTCAAACAAAGCTTTTTGAATCAAATGAAAATCAATTGCATTCCACAATACTAATTGAGTCAAATGAAAGTCAAACACATTCAACAAAGCTTTTAGAATCAAATGAAATTCAAATGCATTCAAACAAAGCTTTTTGAATCAAATGAAAGTCTATTGCATTCCACAATGCTAATTGAGTCAAATGAAAGTCAAACACATTCAACAAAGCTAATTGAGTCAAATGAAAGTCAAACACATTCAAACAAAACTTTTTGAATCAAATGAAAGTCAAATGCATTCAACAAAGCTAAATGAGTCAAATGAAAGTCAAACACTTCTTACAAAGCTTTTAGAATCAAATGAAAGTCAAATGCATTCAACAAAGGTAATTGAGTTAAATGAAAGTTAAACACTTTCAACAAAGATTTTAGAATCAAATAAAAGTCAAATACATTCAAACAAAGCTTTTTGAATCAATTGAAAGTCAATTGCATTCCACAATGCAAATTGAGTCAAATGAATGTCAAACACATTCAACAAAGCTAAATAAGTTAAATGAAAGTCAAACACACTCAAACGAAGCTTTTTGAATCAAATGAAAGTCAAATGCATTCAACAAAGCTAATTGAGTCAAATGAAAGTCAAACACATTCAACAAAGCTTTTAGAATCAAATGAAAGTCAAATACATTTAAACAAAGCATTTTGAATCAAATGAAAGTCAATTGCATTCCAAAATGCTAATTGAGTCAAATGAAAGTCAAACACATTCAACAAAGCTAATTGAGTCAAATGAAAGTCAAACACATTCAAACAAAACTTTTTGAATCAAATGAAAGTCAAATGCATTCAACAAAGCTAATTGAGTCAAATGAAAGTCAAACACTTCTTACTAAGCATTTAGAATCAAATGAAAGTCAAATGCATTCAACAAAGGTAATTGAGTTAAATGAAAGTTAAACACTTTCAACAAAGATTTTAGGATCAAATGTAAGTCAAATACATTCAAACAAAGCTTTTTGAATCAATTGAAAGTCAATTGCATTCCACAATGCTAATTGAGTCAAATGAATGTCAAACACATTCAACAAAGCTAAATGAGTTAAATGAAAGTCAAACATATTCAAACAAAGCTTTTTGAATCAAATGAAAGTCAAATGCATTCAACAAAGCTAATTGAGTCAGATGAAAGTCAAACACATTCAACAAAGCTTTTAGAATCAAATGAAAGTGAAATACATTCAAACAAAGCATTTTGAATCAAATGAAACTCAATTGCATTCCACAATGCTAATTGAGTCAACTGAAAGTCAAACAAATTCAACAAAGGTAATTGAGTCAAATGAAAGCCAAACACTTTCAAGCAAAGCTTTTTGAATCAAATGAAAGTCAAATTCATTCAACAAAGCTAATTGAGTCAAATGAAAGTCAAACACTTTCAACAAAGCTTTTAGAATCAATTGAAAGTCAAATACATTCAAACAAAGCTTTTTGAATCAAATGAAAGTCAATTGCAATCCACAATGCTAATTGAGTCAAATGAAAGTCAAACACATTCAACAAAGCTAATTGAGTCAAATGAAAGTCAAACACATTGAATCAAAGCTTTTTGAATCAAATGAAAGTCAAATGCATTCAACAAAGCGAATTGAGTCAAATGAAAGTCAAGCACTTTCAAAAAAGCTTTTAGAATCAAATGAGAGTCAAATACGTTCAAACAAAGCTTTTTGAATCAAATGAAAGTCAATTGCATTCCACAATGCTAATTGAGTCAATCGAATGTCAAACACATTCAAATAAGCTAAATGAGTAAAATGAAAGTCAAACACATTCAAACAAAGCTTTTTGAATGAAATGAAAGTCAAATGCAATTAACAAAGCTAATTTAGTCAAATGAAAGTCAAACGCATTCAACAAAGCTTTTAGAATCAAATGAAATTCAAATGCATTCAAACAAAGTTTTTGAATCAAATGAAAGTCTATTGCATTCCACAATGCTAATTGAGTCAAATGAAAGTCAAACACATTCAACAAAGCTAATTAAGTCAAATGAAAGTCAAACACATTCAAACAAAACTTTTTGAATCAAATGAAAGTCAAATGCATTCAACAAAGCTAATTGAGTCAAATGAAAGTCAAACACTTCTTACAAAGATTTTAGAATCAAATGAAAGTCAAATACATTCAAACAAAGCTTATTGAATCAATTGAAAGTCAATTGCATTCCACAATGTTAATTGAGTCAAATGAATGTCAAACACATTCAACAAAGCTAAATGAGTTAAATGAAAGTCAAACACATTCAAACGAACAAAGCTTTTTGAATCAAATGAAAGTCAAATACATTCAAACTAATGTTTTTGAATCAAATGAAAGTCAATTGCATTCCACAATGCTAATTTAGTCAAATAAAAGTCAAACACATTCAACAAAGCTAATTGAGTCAAACGAAAGTCAAACACATTCAAACAAAGCTTTTTGAATCAAATGAAAGTCAAATGCATTTAACTAAGCTAATTGAGTCAAATGAAAGTCAAACACTTTTAACAAAACTTTTAGAATCAAATGAAAGTCAAATGCATTCAACAAAGCTAATTGAGTTAAATGAAAGTCAAACACTTTCCACAAAGATTTTAGAATGAAATGAAAGTCAAATACACTCAAACAATGCTTTTTAAATCAAATTAAAGTCAATTGCATTCCACAATGGTAATTGAGTCAAATGAATGTCAAACACATTCAACACACCTTTTAGAATCAAATGAAACTTAAATACATTCAAACAAAGCTTTTTGAATCAAATGAAAGTCAATTGCATTCCAAAATGCTAATTGAGTTAAATGAACGTCAAACACATTCAACAAACCTTTTAGAATCAAATGAAAGTCAAATACATTCAAACAAAGCTTTTTGAATCAAATGAAAGTCAATTGCATTAAAAAATGCTAATTTAGTCAAATGAACGTCAAACACATTCAACAAACCTTTTAGAATCTAATGAAAGTCAAACACATTCAAACAAAGCTTTTTGAATGAAATGAAAGTCGAATGCATTCAACAAAGCTAATTGAATCAAATGAAAGTCAAACGCACTCAACAAAGATTTTAGAATCAAATGAAAGTCAAATACATTTAAACAAAGCTTTTTGAATCAAATTCAAGTCAATTGCATTCCACAATGGTAATTGAGTCAAATGAATGTCAAACACATTCAACAAAGCTAAATGAGTTAAATGAAAGTCAAACACATTCAAACAAAGCTTTTTGAATCAAATGAAAGTCAAATGCAATCAACAAACCTAATTGAGTCAAATGAAAGTCAATTGCATTCCAAAATTCTTATTGAGTCAAATGAAAGTCAAACACATTCAACAAAGCTTTTATAATCAAATGAAAGTCAAACACATTCAGACAAAGCTTTTTGAATGAAATGAAAGTCAAATGCATTTAACAAAGCTAATTGAGTCAAATGAAAGTTAAACGCATTCAACAACGCTATTAGAATCAATTGAAAGTCAAATACATTAAAACAAAGCTTTATGAATCAAATGAATGTCAATTGCATTCCAAAATGCTAATTGAGTCAAATGAAAGTCAAACACATTCAACAAACTTTTATAATCAAATGAAGGTCAAATACATTCAAACAAAGCCTTTTGAATCAAATGAAAGTCAATTGCATTCCACAATGCTAATTGAGTCAAATTAAAGTCAAACAAATTCAACAAAGCTAATTGAGTCAAATGAAAGTCAAACACATTCAAACAAAGCTTTTTAAATCAAATGAAAGTCAAATGCATTCAACAAAGCTAATTGAGTCAAATGAAAGTCAAACACATTCAACAAAGCTTTTAGAATCAAATGAAAGTCAAATACATTCAAACAAAGCATTTTTAAACAAATGAAAGGCAATTGCATTCCACAATGCTAATTGAGTCAAATGCAAATCAAACACTTTCAACAAAGCTAATTGAGTCAAATAAAAGTCAAACACTTTCAACAAAGCTTTTTGAATCAAATGAAAGTCAAATACATTCAAACAAAGCTTTTTGAATCAAATGAAAGTCAATTGCAATCCACAATGTTAATTGAGTCAAATGAAAGTCAAACACATTCAACAAAGCTAATTGAGTCAAATGAAAGTCAAACACATTGAAACAAAGCTTTTTGAATCAAATGAAAGTCAAATGCATTCAACAATGCTAATTGAGTCAAATGAAAGTCAAGCACTTTCAACAAAGCTTTTAGAATCAAATGAAAGTCAAATACGTTCAAACAAAGCTTTTTGAATCAAATGAAAGTCAATTGCATTCCACAATGCTAATTGAGTCAAATGAAAGTCAAACACATTCAATAAAGCGAATTGAGTCAAATGAAAGTCAAACACTTCTAACAAAGCTTTTAGAATCAAATGAAAGTCAAATGCATTCAACAAAGCTAATTGAGTCAAATGAAAGTCAAACGCATTCAACAAAGCTTTTAGAATCAAATAAAAGTCAAATACATTAAAACAATGCTTTTAGAATCAAATGAAAGTCAATTGCATTCCAAAATGCTAATTAAGTCAAATGAAAGTTAAACACATTCAACAAAGCTTTTAGAATCAAATGAAAGACAAATACATTCAAACAAAGCTTTTAGAATCAAATGAAAGTCCATTACATTCCACAATGCTAATTGACTCAAATGAAAGTCAAACACATTCAACAAAGCTTTTAGAATCAAATGAAATTTAAATGCATTCAACCAAAGCTTTTTGAATTTAATGAAAGTCTATTGCATTCCACAATGCTAATTGAGTCAAATGAAAGTCAAACACATTCAACAATGCTAATTGAGTCAAATGAATGTCAAACACATTCAAAGAAAACTTTTTGAATCAAATGAAAGTCAAATGCATTCAACAAAGCTAAATGAGTCAAATGAAAGTCAAACACTTCTAATAAAGCTTTTAGAATCAAATAAAGTCAAATGCTTTCAAGAAAGCTAAATGAGTTAAATGAAAGTCAAACACATTAAAAAAGAGCTTTTTGAATCAAATGAAAGTCAATTACATTCCACAATGCTAATTGAGTCAAATGAAAGTCAAACACATTCAACAAAGCTTTTAGAATCAAATGAAAGTCAAATACATTCAAACAAAGCTTTTTGAATCAAATGAAAGTCAATTGCATTCCACAATGCTAATTGAGTCAAATGAAAGTCGAACACATTCAACAAAGCTTTTAGAATCAAATGAAATTTAAATGCATTCAAAGAAAGCTTTTTGAATCAAGTGAAAGTCTTTTGCATTCCACAATGCTAATTGAGTCAAATGAAAGTCAAACACATTCAACAAAGCTAATTGAGTCAAATGAAAGTCAAACACATTCAAACAAAACTTTTTGAATCAAATGAAAGTCAAATGTAATCAACAAAGCTAATTGAGTCAAATGAAAGTCTACCACTTCTAACAAAGCTTTTAGAATCAAATAAAAGTCAAATGCATTCAAGAAAGCTAAATGAGTTAAATGAAAGTCAAACACATTCAAACAAAGCTTTTTGAATTAAATGAAAGTCAAATGCATTCAACAAACCTAATTGAGTCAAATGAAAGTCAAATAAATTCAAACAAAGCTTTTTGATTCAAATGAAAGTCAATTGCATTCCAATATGCTAATTGAGTCAAATGAAAGTCAAACACTTTCAACACAACTTTTAGAATCAAATGAAAGTCAAATACATTCAAACAAATCTTTTTGAATCAAGTGAAAGTAAATGGAATTCCACAATGCTAAATGAGTCAAATGACAATTAAACACATTCAACTAAGCTAATTGAGTCAAATGAAAGTCAAACACATTCAAACAAAGCTTTTTGAATCAAATGAAAGTCATATGCATTCAGCAAAGCTAATTAAGTCAAATGACTGCACTTTCAACAAAGCTTTTAGAATTAAATGAAAGTCAAATACATTCAAACAAAGCTTTTTGAATCAAATGAAAGTCAAAAGCATTCAACAAAGCTAATTGAGTCAAATGAAAGTCAAACACTTTCTACAAAGCTTTTAGAATCAAATGAAAGTCAAATACATTTAAACATAGCTTTTGGAATCAAATGAAAGTCAATTGCAATCCACAATGCTAATTGAGTCAAATGAAAGTCAAACACATTCAAAAAAGCTAATTGAGTCAAATGAAAGTCAAACACATTGAAACAAAGCTTTTTGAATCAAATGAAAGTCAAATGCATTCAACAAAGCTAATTGAGTCAAATAAAAGTCAAGCACTTTCAACAAAGCTTTTAGAATCAAATGAAAGTCAAATACTTTCAAACAAAGCCTTTTGAATCAAATGAAAGTCAAATGCATTCAACAAAGCTAATTGAGTCAAATGAAAGTCAAACACATTCAACAAAGCTTTTAGAATCAAATGAAAGTCAAATACATTCAAACAAAGCCTTTTGAATCAAATGTAAGTCAATTGCATTCCACAATGCTATTTGAGTCAAATGAAAGTCAAACACATTCAACAAAGCTAATTGAGTCAAATGAATGTCATACACATTCAACAAAGCTAATTGTGTCAACTGAAAGTCAAACACATTCAAACAAAGGTTTTTGAATCAAATGAAAGTCAAATGCATTCAACAAAGCCAATTGAGTCAAATGAAAGCGAAACACTTTCAACAAAGCTTTTAGAATCAAATGAAAGTCAAATACATTCAAACAAAGCTTTTTGAATTAAATGAAAGTCAAATGCATTCAACAAAGCTAATTGAGTCATATGAAAGTCAAACACTTTCAACAAAGCTTTTAGAATCAAATAAAAGTCAAATACATTCAAACAAAGCTTTTTAAATAAAATGAAAGTCAATTGCATTCCACAACGCTAATTGAGTCAAATGAAAGTCAAACACATTCAACAAAGCTAATTGAGTCAAATGAAAGTCAAACACATTCAAATAAAGCTTTTTGAATCAAATAAAAGTCAAATGCATTCAACAAAGCTAATTGAGTCAAATGAAAGTCAAACACTTTCAACAAAGCTTTTAGAATCAAATGAAAGTCAAATACATTCAAACAAAGCTTTCTGAATCAAATGAAAGTCAATTGCATTCCACAACGCTAATTGAGTCAAATGAAAGTCAAACACATTCAACAAAGCTAATTAAGTCAAATGAAAGTCAAACAGATTCAAATAAAACTTTTTGAATCAAATGAAAGACAAATGCATTCAACAAAGCTAATTGAGTCAAATGAAAGTTAAACACTTTCAACAAAGCTTTTAGAATCAAATGAAAGTCAAATACATTTAAACAAAGCCTTTTGAATTAAATGAAATTCAAATGCATTCAACAAAGCTAATTGAGTCAAATGAAAGTCAAACACATTCAAACAAAGCTTTTTGAATCAAATGAAAGTCAAATGCATTCAACAAAGCTAATTGAGTCAAACGAAAGTCAAACCCTTTCAACAAAGCTTTTAGAATCAAATGAAAGTCAAATACATTAAAACAAAGGTTTTTGAATCAAATGAAAGTCAATTGCATTCCACAATGCTAATTGAGTCTAATGGAAGTGAAACACATTCAACAAAGCTAATTGAGTCAAATGAAAGTCAACTACATTCAAACATAGCTTTTTGAATCAAATGAAAGTCAAATGTATTCAACAAAGCTAATTGAGTCAAATGAAAGTCAAACATTTTCAACAAAGCTTTTAGAGTCAAATGAAAGTCAAATACATTCAAACAAAGCTTTTTAAATCAAATGAAAGTCAATTGCATTCCACAATGCTAATTGAGTCTAATGAAAGTGAAACACATTCAACAAAGCTAATTGAGTCAAATGAAAGTCAACCACATTCATACAAAGCTTTTTGAATCAAATGAAAGTCAAATGCATTCAACAAAGCTAATTGAGTCAAATGAAAGTCAAACACTTTCAACAAAGCTTTTAGAATCAAATGAAAGTCAAATACATTCAAACAAAGCTTTTTCAATCAAATGACTGTCAATTGCATTCCACAATGCTAATTGAGTCAAATGAAAGTCAAACAAATTCAACAAAGCTAACTGAGTCAAATGAAAGTCAAACACATTCAAACAAAGCTTTTTGAATCAAATGAAAGTCTAACGCATTCAACAAAGCAAATTGAGTCAAACGAAAGTCAAACACTTTTAACAAAGCTTTTAGAATCAAATGAAAGTTAAATACATTCAAACAAAGCTTTTTGAATCAAATGAAAGTCAATTGCATTCCACAATGCTAATTGAGTCTAATGAAAGTGAAACACATTCAACAAAGCTACTTGAGTCAAATGAATGGAAAACACATTCAAACAAAGCTTTTTGAATCAAATGCAAGTCAAATGCATTCAACAAAGCTAATTGAGTCAAATGAAAGTCATACACTTTCAACAAAGCTTTTAGAATCAAATGAAAGTTAAATACATTCACACAAAGCATTTTGAGTCAAATAAAAGTCAATTGCATTCCACTATGCTAATTGAGTCAAATGAAAGTCAAACAAATTTAACAAAGCTAATTGAGTCAAATGAAAGTCAAACACATTCAAACAAACCTTTTTGAATCAAATGAAAGTCTAACGCATTCTACAAAGCTAATTGAGTCAAACGAAAGTCAAACTCTTTCAACAAAGCTTTTAGAATCAAATGAAAGTCAAATACATTCAAACAAAGCTTTTTGAATCAAATGAAAGTCAATTGTATTCCACAATGCTAATTGAGTCCAATGAAAGTGAAACACATTCAACAAAGCTAATTGAGTCAAATGAAAGTCAAACACATTCAAACAAAGCTTTTTGAATCAAATGAAAGTCAAATGCATTCAACAAAGCTAATTGAGTCAAATGAAAGTCAAACACTTTCAACAAAGCTTTTAGAATCAAATGAAAGTAAAAAATATTCAAACAAAGATTTTTGAATCAAATGAAAGTCAATTGCATTCCGCAATGCTAATTGAGTCAAATGAATGTCAAACCCGTTCAACAAAGCTTAATGTGTTAACTGAAAGTCAAACACATTCAAACAAACGTGTTTTAATCAAATGAATGTCAAATGCATTTAATAAAGCTAATTGAGTCAAATGAAAGTCAAACACTTTCAAAAAAGCTTTTAGAATCAAATGAAAGTCAAATACATTCAAACAAAGCTTTTTGAATCAAATGAAAGTCAATTGCATTCCACAATGCTAATTGAGTCTAATGAAAGTGAAACACATTCAACAAAGCTAATTGAGTCAAATGAATGGCAAACACATTCAAACAAAGCTTTTTGAATCAAATGAAAGTCAAATGCATTCAACAAAGCTAATTGAGTCAAATGAAAGTCAAACACTTTCAACAAAGCTTTTAGAATCAAATGAAAGTTAAATACATTCAAGCAAAGCTTTTTGAGTCAAATAAAAGTCAATTGCATTCCACAATGCTAATTGAGTCAAATGAAAGTCAAACAAATTCAACAAAGCTAATTGAGTCAAATGAAAGTCTGATGGGAAAGAGAACGGTAGGTCGTTGGGCTACCACCCCACCCCAATCAAACAAAATTTGTAACTCAACTAACCCCTATAAAGTGTAGTGGTAAGTCAAGGTCGAACCCAAAGGAATGGAGGTCGAATGCACGATGCCTAAGTTAAGCTATTCCGAAATCTAGTAGGGGTTTATGGTAGAAACTAGAGCTAAGCTAGGTGATGCAAAAGGCTAGTACTAATTGAATGCTAAGGCACTAGGGGAATGGATCCACATGCATCAACAATGAAGTTCAATCAACTTGGGGAATTAACCAATCAAGTCAAGCAATGTGAGGGAAAACCGAAATTGCAACCAAGAGAGTACATCAAGCTATTCTCCTAGAGGTCTAATTAGCGTCAACTACATCAAACACTAGCTAGGAAACATCACAAGATATCTCAATCGAGTAAATGTAAGCCACAAATCAATGGTCCGTATCAATGTGAACTCACAATGCAATCTAGTGTGAATAACAAGGGTGATCAAGCCTAATCAAGCACACACATGCACAAAATCAATCAACCAATTTAATCACATTATCAACTCAATCAATTTCCCCCAAATTAATCTCAATTCATCATCAATACATGCTTCACCACTACCCTAGCAAATAAACTACTCACAATCCATGAAGAACATCAAATTCAAAGCTAAACTAATCATCTTTCCCAAATTCATCAATTGAAATCAAATTGAAACCAACAAATTAAATCAAAATCAATCAAACTATTAATTAACCAAATCAAACAACAATACTAATGAAATCAAACATTGAATTGCATTAAAGAGTAAAGAATCCTTACAAACTTGATGGAAATCAAATCAAATGAAGCAATCTTCAATCATCAATCATCAAACCCACACTTTCTCTCTCTTAAAAATGCTAAGAACTAGTGTTTTCTCTCTCTAAAATCTAATCTAATCTAATTCTTTTCTAATGAAGATCTAATTCTCTCTCCAAAAATGGAAAGAAATAACTATCAATACAAAGAGGAAGTTGGGAAAGTCGTCCAAAAATAGACCCACGCCGGTGCGGGCGCTCGAAGGAGAGAGAATGGTGCGCACGGGAGCACACCCAGACAGGTGCGCCTGCACGCACCTGGTGTGCGGCCGCACTCGACAGATGTGCGGCCGCACGCACCTGGTGTGCGGCCGCACTCGACAGATGTGCGGCCGCACACTCCTCTAGTGCGCCCGCACAACTCTGCTGCTTCCTTCTCTTCTTCTTTGTCCTAGCTCATGCGGTGCACACATCCTAGATGATGGTGATGGAGGACAAGGTAGGCAGGAACTTCCTTGAATTTCTTGAAGGGTAGAAGCCATGAGGAAGGCATAAACAAGACCTTGAAGCATGCTCCTTGGACCTCCCTTTGACTTGAGACTTCTTGCACAAGCTTTAGGCATGAAAATCAATGGAAAACTATGGAGAGGAAGCTCGGGAATCCTTGGACAATCAATCACAACCTACAATCAAAGGATAAAAAGCAAGTAAAAGGGAAAAATAGCAAGTAAACTAGAGAAATGCATAAAATAGAGAAACTAACTACAAAAAGCATAAAATGAAGAAAACAAGAATAAAACAAAGGAAAACTAAAGAAAAGAGAGATAAAATGAAATAGAAATCATCCAAAAAGGGACCAAATGAGTGCCATAAATGTCACTCATCAAATTCCCCCAAGCTAAAATTTTGCTCGTCCTCGAGCAAAAACAAAGCAAGAAAGATAAAGGATGAAAATTTTATTGAAAACGAAAAAGAAAGACTCAAGATAAGAATATACACTAAAACTCACTGTCGTAGGAATCACGGTTGTTTTTAGCTACAACAAGCCCTTTAAACCCCAAAGTCGCTTGTGAGGACGAGTGAGGTCTCGTAAGGGTATCCTAAGAGTTTGACCCATAACTCTCCACCAAACATCAATGAGGCAAACCCTAAAAAGGAAGGAAAATAAAATGAAAACAAACCTTTGCGAAATGAACTAACATAAAGACTATAATGCAAATGAATGACAATCTTTCTCAAGTAGTTAAGGTATGCACGTTTCAAGATATCCAAGGTTGATTGAAACATAGGGTATGCTAGGCATAGGAACTAGTCATCACAATCCACGTTCATCCCAAACAATCTTACCGCGTTCTCCCCACTAGTCTCAAATCTCCCCTTAGTGAGTGTCCCAATGATTCCTCGAAGGAACCGGAAAAAGAATTATTTTTAGGCTACTCGACAATCTTGACTATGCATCCCCTTTCCTTAGGCAATGACCCATGATGCCCTCCCCCGAATAGTGACTCAACTATCTAGGTCAAAAGGTCTTTCCCCAAGGTTGTAACGTAAGGCAATAAGGGTGAAGGTAGGCTAAAATTTAAAATTTGGTGGTTTTCCTAATAGTGAAGCAAAGATTGCGCATATCTTTACACCAAGACTAAGTTGTCACCAAACAAAAACAACACCCCCAAGCTTACTTGAAGCTATACACACAAAGAAATATATACAAAAAGCGTACACGCTTCTCCCCCAAGCTAAAAAGAAGCATTGTCCTCAATGCTTAGAAGGAGAAAAGAATACATCAAAATATTTTGAATTTTTCACTTTGTCAACTTTGTCTTTTTTTTTTAAAATTGAATGTGCAATGTCCTTGCCTTTTACTTAATTCGGACGGCTTCTTCTATAAGCAACTTATTTGTCCACGCCTTTTAGAAGTAGGACGGCTATTACTCAAATATTTGCCATTATTCACAAAGAAAATGATATCACAAACTTGCATTCATAAAAACCAAAACTCCAATTCATCCACCACAAACTCCATCACAAATGATCATTTTGCTTCACAAAAACCAAGAAAAGAAAGAAAATGAGACAAAAGGTCAAATAACTAAAGATGTAGCTTGAAAAGGAGGGATAAGGCTCAAATGGTTGCAAGAAGGCAAATGTAAACCCAAAAATAACAAAAAGAGTAAAGCTATCCTAAAAATGAAGAATACCACCCCGAAAAAGGTGCCTTTTTCCTTCCTAGATAGTTCGGTCTCGGGTTTGAGAATCATACATCAAGCTTTATTAGATTAGGTTTGCATAGTCAAGGATCCACGTCGCTCATACAAGAAATGTTGAAGGCTAGAAAAACAAGTAACCTCACAAGGATGTGGCAATAACTCACTAGTGGTGCCAAATTAACTATAGGGAGCAACTACCAACATGCCACAAACAAGTAGAATCCGGCTTCATGATCCTCTCAGTTCAAACCAACTACCCTAGCATACACTATCCTAGAGTCAACCGAACATAGTCTCAAACCGTGCATACCTTTACAACCTAGGAAGAAAATCATGCAAAAGACAAGTCCAATGTAGAAGGTTCATTTCATAAGAAAAATGAAAAAATAATGCCTCAAAATTACATCAAGAATAAAAAGAAAAATAAAGGAAAGTAAAAGAAAAAGGAAAATAAAAGAAAGTAAAAGAAAGGGAGGCATAGAAAATGTAATAAAGGAGAAATAGTATGAAAAGGACTAGAAAGCAAGTTAAACACATAAGAATCCCAATCGACAAACAAGTGATCGATCGACATCAATGTCATCGATCCCAAACACACTATGAGTTAACAAGCATACATCCTCGAACCCTTCAACTTCCCCTAAACCAATCCTATTCTATTCAACCAAGAAAAATAAAGAGAAAAAAAATAGGAAAGATCTCACCGGGCTCCCAAGCTTAGCAAAAATAAACGAAGTAAGTAGAAGCCACCTCGTTGCATTCCATAAACAAAAGCTTCGACAAGAAACAAAGTGAGAAAAAGAAAATAAAAGAATCTATATACAAAGAAAATTGTTAGTAACTTCCAAGTGAAATCGGCCGAAAATTCGGCAGCATGACGACAGGAAATGAAAAATATATATCAGAGACAGTGAAGCATCAGGAAACATCATCAGCAACAAGAATCGTCAGAATAACAGCAGAGTAGATAGATAAGGAACTGAGTAAGTTATCATCAAAGAAATCAGCAGATAAAACATCACAGAGACATCAGAGCAGACAGAGGACATAGAGGCTAAGAAGGAAAATGCGAAATGAACCACTAGCAAGGAGGAGAACATGCAAACCACAACCAACCTAAACCAACTCCCCCAAGCTAGAAATAAGCTGCCCCTCCCCCAAGCTAAACCCAACCATAGGGCAAACATGAAACACAATCATAAAACATGCATACGGAGAGGGGTAGCCAACATGGCTCACTCGGCACTAAAGTAGGGGGTAGAACTAGGACTCCCCCCACCCATAGAAACAACCTCCTTCCCTTTAGCCCTACCTAACCTCCTAAGGGCATCAGCAGCAAAATATTCAGACCAATCATCCAAAACAGGGGGACCCGAACGACCCCACCTCCCCTCAGTCTCAGGGGAAGGGAAAGGAGCAAGGTTTGCTGGATCATAAGTCCAGTCACACCCTCTCGGCCTCTTGTAATCATAATCCCCTCTAGAGGTCCCACGAATGGCACTATGTGCCATATGTGGGCCCTCCCAATAGGGATAGCAGAGACGGGGCCCCACCGCCTTGTCAAAAGGCTCCCACTGTGGGATAGGGCCCTCTTGGACCGGGAGGTACGGGTAGTTCACATAAGGCTCAATATCCCCCCTAGAAACATGATAGTCATACACCCTCCTAGCATGATAGTCATAGCTACCCTCAAAACAAGCATTCCCCATAGAAGAGGAAGAAGACAAGGCAAAAGTAAGGGCATCAATCTTTTCATGCAAGCTGGACAAGTCATGCAAGGAAGGAGATGAAGGAGAAAGAGGAGTAGGAGAAGAAGTACTAGGGTTACCTCCCTTAGATGATGAGGCCTTAGACCTTGGATGAGCATTACCCGAAGAAGGCATGGAAACCCGACGAAAAGAACTTGGAATATCTCTCTTGGGCGGCTTCCAAGGGTAGGATGAATTTTTGTCTCTCACCATCGACCCTTCGTAGGGAATAAGGCACCAATCGGTAGTCCTCGACACTTTCCAAATAAACAAATCATCCATGATGGTGCGCTCAATGAACTTTTGGTTTATCAAGGCAAACGTGCCCAACAAGCAAGATGAAGACTTCTCTCTAGGGTCCTTAATCTCTTTAAGATCCCCAATCTTGGATGCATACGTTTTGTTAAGTGACAACACAATGATGGTAATCATACCCCCTATTTGTATGCTTCCCGAGAGAAAGAAGCCGTCCCTAATGTCAATGAAACGGTCAAGCAAGTGCCTTGCAAAATCGATCACCTCCACCTCATCATCCTTGGGTCGACTAGCCAACCATAGCCAACTTAATTGTTCTTGAGACATGGCTCCAAGAGAATCCTTGGAGAAAAATGCATAAGTAAGGATGCGACTAAAATAGCGCATCGCTCCATGGACTATTGAGGCCGATTTTGAAGATTGAGCACAATAAGCGTCTTCAATAGAAATATCATCCCACCAATCATTCTCATCGTACCTATGGTTGCGATAAAGAGCTTCATAGGCCGGATAAATCAAAGGCATACCCTCGATGGGCTCCGGAAAATTGAACATCTTGTTTAGGAATGAAAGGGGAATAGAATAATCGTCATTGAATACTTGGAAAGATAGTGTTGGACATTCATTGTCGTTGTTACTCTTTTGCACATCAAGCGATGATAGAAATTCATATGTGAGCTTTGCAAAGGTGGGAGCACTAAGGTCAATGAATTGCTCAAGGCCCAAATTCCGAGCTAACATCCGTACATCATCGTCGATCCCTAGAAGAGTAGTGGTGTCACGATCATAAAATCTCGTAGAATACAATTTCCTTGATGAAAGACTCTCGAATCGGTCCCAATGCTCTTGAACCGTGAACTTGATGCCGTATGTTTCTTTGATGGTGGAAGGTGGATCAATAGTTCTCCTAGAATTTGTAACCTTGGTGCGCTTAGCTTGCCTTGAACCACCCATCTACAAAATAATGGACAAAGAGAATGGTTTCAAAAATAGGAATAGTGTGCCAAAAATTAATCATGAATATGGGGAAAAATAAAGTGCACAATATTACATGAGTTAAGCAAAAATTCAATAGAGGTGAATAATGCATAATCAAGGCATCACAATTGACACAAATATTACCCCAAATCACAATTAAGAAAAGCAACAATATACCATACTACCAACAACCATTATCTCCATTATCACCATCAACATCAACAAAATACCCTAAAACTAATCATATGAAAATCCAACAAGATTCATGCCAAAATTCATAACATGCTCAAATAATATCATCATCATAATTAAATTTCACAAAACCAACATCAACATTTCCATAGTCATCAACATAAAAACAAGTAGTGGTAGTAATGGTGGTGAGTGTGAGGGTAGTACTAGTCATGCTCAAATTCTCATGAGGTATAAAAATTGAAACTTTATCACATAAAACATGCAATTATACTCTCAATTAATAGAAAATCACAAGATTTAAGCAAGAAAAACACTACTACACATAAACATCTCCAACAATCATACCAACAAGTTCCAATTAAAAAAAAGTACCCAAAATTTTCAAACTAGGAGTGAGAAAATTACCTTTAAAGATGTAGAATGAAGACTTGGGTAACAAAGTAGTGAGAATTATGGAGATTTTGATGTGGAAATATGAAAAACAATATGATGAAGATGGAGGATAACTATGAGCAACCACAATAGATCTAAGAAGGAAGTAGAATGAAGTAGGAGAGAGGGAGAGAAGGAAAATCGGGCTTAAAAGAGGAGGGAAAACAAGCCCTCGTATACCCAGCTAGGTGCGGCCGCACATGAGAGATGTGCGCCCGCACAGAGCTCGTGTGCGGCCGCACATTACTGATGTGCGGGCGCACACATACTGGAGATAAATTCCGAGTTTCTTCCTCCCTCATCTTGTGCGCACACCCCTATGATGGTCATGGGGAACCATATAGGCAGTAGCTACACTTCTTGGAGAATGAAAAACATGAAAATCATGAAAATAAACACAAGTATTCACCATTCTCCAAACTTACCCACTTTTCCAACTTAAGAATTAGGACGAGTTTACCTCAAAATTGGCAACAAAATTGTTGGAAATCAACTCAAACCATCCTACAACATCAAACACAACAAGATTAAATCACAAAAACACCATTAAAACACAAAGAAAAACCAAAAGGAAAAGGAAGAAAAAGTTAGAAAACACGGGTTGCCTCCCGTGAAGCGCTTATTTTAGAGTCTTAAGCTAGACATCCTCCACCTCTTTCAAGGTGGATCATAGAGAGTCATGTCATGAATGACCCCCACAAATACTCCATCATATTACCGCTTGAGCCTATGTCCGTTGACCTTAAAAGTTCTCGAAAAATCCAAAGGAGAAATTTCAATAGAGCCATTTGAGAACACCTCTTGAACAACAGAAGGACCGGTCCAACGAGACATCAATTTTCCGGGAAAAAGCCTCATTTTGGAATTGAAAAGAAGCACCTTATCCCCTGGAACAAACTCTTTCTTCTCAATGAGCTTATCATGCACCTCCTTAGTTCTAGCTTTATACAAGCTAGCACAATCATACGCATCCAACCGAAGCTCTTCTAACTCATGTAAGTCCAACCAACGTTGCTCACCCGCACTAGCTAAATCAAAATTGATCTTCTTAATAGCCCAATGAGTGCGGTGCTCAAGCTCAACCGGAAGGTGACAAGACTTTCCATAAACCAAGCGATAAGGAGTAGTACCAATAGGAGTCTTGAAAGCCGTTCTATATGCCCACAAGGCATCATCAAGCTTGTTTGCCCAATCTTTCCTACTCCTTGCAACCGTCTTCTCAAGAATCAACTTAATTTGACGATTAGATACGTCAACTTGCCCATTGGTTTGAGGATAATAAGGAAGACCAAATCTTTGGTTCACTCCATGCTTCTTCAACATCTTCCGGAAAGCATAGTGCACAAAATGGGAGCCATTATCACTTATAACCGCTTTGGGGATGCCAAACCTAGGGAATATTATCTTTGTGAACAATTTCATCACCACTTTATGGTCATTAGTTGGAGAAGCAATGGCTTCCACCCACTTTGACACATAATCAACGGCAACAAGAATATATTGATTCCCATAAGAAGATGGAAAAGGACCCATAAAATCTATACCCCAAACATCAAATATTTCCAACTCAAGTATTGGTTGTTGGGGCATCTCATTCCTTCTTGAAATATTCCCGGTCCGTTGGCATTGATCACAACTTTTGACATACTCCCAAGCATTCTTGAAGAGGTTAGGCCACCATAATCCACATTGAAGCACCTTAGAGGCTGTTCTTGAAACACCCATATGACCACCACTAGGGTCCGAGTGGCACATCTTCAAAACATTTGGTATTTCCTCATTTGGCACACACCGGCGCAACAATCCATCCACACCTCTTTTGTACAAGATTGGTTCATCCCAAACATAGTGCCTAGCTTCTCTCTTGAGCTTCCTCCTTTGATTGTTGGAAAAGGAAGGAGGGAACTCCCCACAAGCAAGAAAATTCACCAAATCGGCAAACCAAGGGAGCTCCTTCACATTGATAACATATAATGAATCATCCAACATCCGGTCCTCTATAGGAGACCCATCATCTTGAACTTGAAAATCCTCAAGTCTAGACAAATGATCCGCAACAACATTTTCCGCACCTTTTTTATCCCGGATCTCAAGATCAAAAGATTGAAGCTCAAGGACCCAACGAATCAACCTCGGTTTGGATTCCTTTTTTCCAAAGGGATACTTCAAAGCCGCATGATCGGTGAAAACTATAGTCTTAGACCCCAACAAATAACAACGGAATTTCTCAAAAGAATGAACTATAAGCCAAGAATTCCTTTTCCGTTGTTGTGTAATTTCTTTCAGCACCATTGAGAGTCTTTGACATATAATAGATGACATGGAGCTTTTTGTCGATTCTTTGACCCAACACACCTCCTATGGCCGTATCACTTGCATCACACATAAGCTCAAATGGCAAATCCCATCTAGGGGCTTGGACAATAGGAGTAGAAGTCAAAGCTTTCTTCAATCTATTAAAAGCTTCCAAACAAGCATCATTAAAGAAAAAATCAACATCTTTTTGGAGAAGATCATTTAAGGGCTTAGCAATGAGAGAAAAGTCTTTGATAAACCTTCTATAAAATCCGGCATGACCCAAAAACGATCTTACCCCTTTCACATTGACCGGAGGGGGCAACTTCTCTATCACCTCAATCTTAGCCTTGTCAACTTCAATGCCTTTTATTGGAAATTTTATGGCCTAGAACAATCCCTTCTTCCACCATGAAGTGGCATTTTTCCCAATTAAGCACCAAATTGACCTTTTCACATCTCTCAAGGCATTTTTCAAGATTTTTGAGGCAATCCTCAAATGAAACACCTCCCACGGAAAAATCATTCATTAAGACTTCCATTTCCTCTTCAAGCATGTCCCCAAAAATGCTCATCATACACCTTTGAAAGGTCGCCGGAGCATTACACAATCCAAAGGGCATTCTTCTATATGCAAAGGTACCATAGGGGCATGTGAAGGTTGTCTTTTCTTGATCCTTGGGATGAATAGGAATTTGAAAGAATCCCGAATATCCATCAAGGAAGCAATAGAATTTGTGCCTAGTCAACCTTTCAAGCATTTGGTCAATAAAAGGGAGAGGGAAGTGATCCTTTTTAGTTGACGTGTTTAGACGTCTGTAGTCTATACACATCCTCCGACCGGTGACCGTTCTAGTTGGAATGAGCTCACCTTTCTCATTCTCAACTACAGTCATACCCCCCTTTTTAGGAACGACATGGACGGGGGAGACCCACCTTGAGCTTGAGATGGGGAATATGATTCCCGCATCCAAAAGCTTGGTGATCTCCTTCTTGACTACTTCTCCCATTTGGGGATGTAGTTTCCTTTGTCGTTCGATAGAAGGTAGGGTGCCTTCCTCAAGTGTTATGTGGTGTGTACACAAGGCGGGGCTTATGCCTTTAAGATCATCAATTGTGTACCCCCAAAGCACCTTGGTGCTTTCTCAAAACACCACATAACGCTTGAGCTTGGCTCTCACTCAAGGATGCACTAACAATAACGGGATATGTAGAATTAGGGCCTAAGAATTCATACCTAAGGTGTGATGGTAGAGGTTTTAGCTCTACCATGGGAACACCTTTACCTTCTTTGGTTGAGGCCACTTGCAAAGCATCTTGACTTGATATCCCCATACAAGTTTCTTCTTCACTCCCTATATTGCCTCCATCAAGCAAATCTTCATACAATTGCACTTCCTTGGTTGGGATACCTATCTTTTCCTTATTCAACAAGACACACTCAAGAGGATCATTAGATGTGAGCAAGTGCTCATGCATGGAATTCACAATATTATCAAGCACTTCAACTCTCATGCAATTTTCTAAAGAAGAAGACGGATATTTCATTCCTTCATTCAAGTCAAATTCAACTACTTCCTCTCCAATCTTAAGAGAAATCTTAGCACTTTTAACATCTATCATAGCCCCCGATGTAGCAAGGAAAGGTCTACCTAAGATGATAGGTATTGTAGCATCTTCATCCATATCCAACACTACAAAATCAACCGGAATAACAAATTTCCCAACCCTTAAAGGCACATCTTCTACCTTTCCCTTAGGAATCTTGATCGACCTATCGGCTAATTGCAAAGTAATTTTGGAAGGTAGAAGTTCTCCTAAACCTAATCTTTGATAAACCGAATATGGCATAAGGCTAACACTAGCTCCTAAGTCACATAAGGCATTATCAATTTGGGTCTTGTTGATGGCACAAGGGATGGAAAAATTTCCGGGATCCTTCAACTTAGGAGGCATCTTGTTCATGATGATTGCACTACAATGCTCGGTAAGGCTAATGGTCTCCACCATATCACAAGTCCTTTTTCCACTCAAAATCTCCTTAAGGAACTTAGCATAGTTTGGCATTTGTTCAACAACATCGGTGAAAGGAAGAGTTAGATGAAGTTGCTTAAGTATCTCTACAAATTTCCCAAATTGCTCATCCAACTTATATCTATTATATCTTTGGGGATAGGGAAGCCTTGGTTTGCAAACCTCTTTCTCTTTCTCTATCACCTTCTCTACTTGTTCCTCATCAACATTTTCACTCAAAGGGCATTCACCACCTTCAACTTCAATGGGATTCTTACTAGTGCTCTCACTAGCAACTCTCTTCTTAGGCACACCTCCCTCAAGGACCTTACCACTTCTAGTAACAATGGCATCCATAGGGTTCCTAGAATCTAGGCTAGGTGGAGTCAAATAAGAAGAGTTTGCATATTCCTTGAACACACTAGTCAATTGAGAAAGTTTTTCACTCAAATCCTTGTTATAAGCCAACATGTAATTAAACTTCTCTTCATTCAAAACCATACACATTTCCAAAGTTTTGGCTTGTTTCTCAATGACACTTTCCAAAAATTCCCTAGAAGAAAATGATTGATCATGGGAATTATCATTTGAACTTTGAGCATTTGGAACTAAATCAATTGGGGAACCATCTTGAAAACTTGCTTGAAAATATCCCCTAGTTTGATTATTCCAATTACCCCTAGTTTGATTTTGGCTCCTTAGTTGACCATGGTTATCATAACCTTGATTATGATCCCCATGTCTATGGCCATGACCATGACCATTACAACCATGATGGTTATAGTTACCATGAATCCCTTGGTATCCATGATTTCTACAACCTCCATTTTGGTTATAATCATCATGATTCATATGATAATTCCTATTTCTAACATTCCTTTGAACATCAATTCTAGGTTCACAAGCATGATTATTGACATAATTCACATGTTCCATTTCACTTCCATCACATTCACTACAAGGAACATTTGGGCACATAGAAGCATTATGATCATTCATTCCACACAATTCACATGGCCAACATTCCACAATCATGCAACAAGAAGAAAGATTGGAGTTAGAGTGAGCAGATGTACCTCTCCCCTTAATTTGGGAGGGAAGAATTGGAGCTTGGGAAGGGGGCTTCTCAAGCTTTTCTTTGAGAGACATAACTTCTTTCCCCAAATCCGCAATCAAAGTAGTCAAATCATTGATGGCACTAAGTTGTTCGATCGATTAACCCTTTCTTGTTGGTTCTCTCTCCACTTCTTGCCAATTCATATAATGACGAACCACTTCATCAATTGCATCAACCACTTCTTCTTCCGTTTTGTTCATGATTGGGCCTCCGGCTCCGGCATCCAAACTTGCTCTCCCATGAGAACTCAACCCACCATAAAAGATATGTATGATTTGATAGGTAGGAATCCCATGGTGTGGACACTCCCTTTGATAATCCTTAAATCTTTCCCATGCTTCATAGAGACTTTCATTTGGCTTTTGCTTGAACCCTTGAATCAAAGCTCTTGCCTCCGCCATTTTCTTTTGAGGATAGAAACGAAACAAGAAAGCTTTGGTGACATCATCCCAAGTTCTCAAAGAATTGGGCTTCACTTCCTTATCTAGCCATTCCAAAGATCTTCCTATGAGAGAGAAAGGGAACAACTTAAGGCGGATGAATTCTTGAGACACTCCATTAACCTTGATCGTGTTGCAATATTTTTCAAACTCCTTAAGATGGTTCAATGGGCTCTCGTTCTTTGCCCCACTATATTGTCTCCTCTCAATTAAGGTGATCATTGCCGGCCTAATTTCAAAATCGTTTGCCGGTGTTGTAGGTGGAGCTATGCTGCTCTCATACCTATATGCACCGGGCACTCCAAGTTCCTTCAAGGCAACTCTTGAATTACCTCCCATGGCTTGGGATCTAAGCACACAAAACTCAAAGAAAATATTAGTAGCACGGCTACAAGTGTAGCCTAAAGTGTAAAATCTTTTTGTATTTTGCAAATAAAGTGGAATAGACTCAACAACAACATGCACTCAAAACACCATTCCCCGGCAACGGCGCCATTTTGATGTGAAAGAGAACGGTAGGTCGTTGGGCTACCACCCCACCCCAATCAAACAAAATTTGTAACTCAACTAACCCCTATAAAGTGTAGTGGTAAGTCAAGGTCGAACCCAAAGGAATGGAGGTCGAATGCACGATGCCTAAGTTAAGCTATTCCGAAATCTAGTAGGGGTTTATGGTAGAAACTAGAGCTAAGCTAGGCGATGCAAAAGGCTAGTACTAATTGAATGCTAAGGCACTAGGGGAATGGATCCACATGCATCAACAATGAAGTTCAATCAACTTAGGGAATTAACCAATCAAGTCAAGCAATGTGAGGGAAAACCGAAATTGCAACCAAGAGAGTACATCAAGCTATTCTCCTAGAGGTCTAATTAGCGTCAACTACATCAAACACTAGCTAGGAAACATCACAAGATATCTTAATCGAGTAAATGTAAGCCACAAATCAATGGTCTGTATCAATGTGAACTCACAATGCAATCTAGTGTGAATAACAAGGGTGATCAAGCCTAATCAAGCACACACATGCACAAAATCAATCAACCAATTTAATCACATTATCAACTCAATCAATTTCCCCCAAATTAATCTCAATTCATCATCAATACATGCTTCACCACTACCCTAGCAAATAAACTACTCACAATCCATGAAGAACATCAAATTCAAAGCTAAACTAATCATCTTTCCCAAATTCATCAATTGAAATCAAATTGAAACCAACAAATTAAATCAAAATCAATCAAACTATCAATTAACCAAATCAAACAACAATACTAATGAAATCAAACATTGAATTGCATTAAAGAGTAAAGAATCCTTACAAACTTGATGGAAATCAAATCAAATGAAGCAATCTTCAATCATCAATCATCAAACCCACACTTTCTCTCTCTTAAAAATGCTAAGAACTAGTGTTTTCTCTCTCTAAAATCTAATCTAATCTAATTCTTTTCTAATGAAGATCTAATTCTCTCTCCAAAAATGGAAAGAAATAACTATCAATACAAAGAGGAAGTTGGGAAAGTCGTCCAAAAATAGACCCATGCCGGTGCGGGCGCTCGAAGGAGAGAGAATGGTGCGCACGGGAGCACACCCAGACAGGTGCGCCTGCACGCACCTGGTGTGCGGCCGCACTCGACAGATGTGCGGCCGCACACTCCTCTAGTGCGCCCGCACAACTCTGCTGCTTCCTTCTCTTCTTCTTTGTCCTAGCTCATGCGGTGCACACATCCTAGATGATGGTGATGGAGGACAAGGTAGGCAGGAACTTCCTTGAATTTCTTGAAGGGTAGAAGCCATGAGAAAGGCATAAACAAGACCTTGAAGCATGCTCCTTGGACCTCCCTTTGACTTGAGACTTCTTGCACAAGTTTTAGGCATGAAAATCAATGGAAAACTATAGAGAGGAAGCTCGGGAATCCTTGGACAATCAATCACAACCTACAATCAAAGGATAAAAAGCAAGTAAAAGGGAAAAATAGCAAGTAAACTAGAGAAATGCATAAAATAGAGAAACTAACTACAAAAAGCATAAAATGAAGAAAACAAGAATAAAACTAAGGAGAACTAAAGAAAAGAGAGATAAAATGAAATAGAAATCATCCAAAAAAGGGACCAAATGAGTGCCATAAATGTCACTCATCAAAGTCAAACACATTCAAACAAAGCTTTTTGAATCAAATGAAAGTCTAACGCATTCAACAAAGCTAATTGAGTCAAACGAAAGTCAAACTCTTTCAACAAAGCTTTTAGAATCAAATGAAAGTCAAATACATTCAAACAAAGCTTTTTGAATCAAATGAAAGTCAATTGCATTCCACAATGCTAATTGAGTCTAATGAAAGTGAAACACATTCAACAAAGCTAATTGAGTCAAATGAAAGTCAAACACATTCAAACAAAGCTTTTTGAATCAAATGAAAGTCAAATAAATTCAACAAAGCTAATTGAGTCAAATAAAAGTCAAACACTTTCAACAAAGCTTTTAGAATCAAATGAAAGTCAAAACTATTCAAACAAAGATTTTTGAATCAAATGAAAGTCAATTGCATTCCACAATGCTAATTGAGTCAAATGAAAATCAAATCCGTTCAACAAAGCTTAATGTGTCAACTGAAAGTCAAACACATTCAAACAAAGGTTTTTGAATCAAATGAATGTCAAATGCATTCAACAAAGCTAATTGAGTCAAATAAAAGTCAAACACTTTTAAAAAAGCTTTTAGAATCAAATGAAAGTCAAATACATTCAAACAAAGCTTTTTGAATAAAATGAAAGTCAAATACATTCAACAAAGCTAATTGAGTCAAATGAAAGTCAAACAATTTCAACAAAGCTTTTAGAATCAAATGAAAGTCAAATACATTCAAACAATGCTTTTTGAATCAAATGAAAGTCAATTGCATTCCACAATGCTAATTGGGTCAAATGAAAGTCAAACACATTCAGCAAAGCTAATTCTGTCAACTGAAAGTCAAACACATTCAAACAAAGGTTTTTGAATCAAATGAAAGTCAAATGCATTCAACAAAGCTAATTGAGTCAAATGAAAGTCAAACACTTTCAACAAAGCTTTTAGAATCAAATGAAAGTCAAATACATTCAAACAAAGCTTTTTGAATTAAATGAAAGTCAAAGGCATTCAACAAAGCTAATTGAGTCAAATGAAAGTCAAACAATTTCAACAAAGCTTTTAGAATCAAATGAAAGTCAAATACATTCAAACTAAGCTTTTTGAATCAAATGAAAGTCAATTGCAGTCTACAATGCTAATTGACTCGAATGAAAGTCAAACACATTCAACAAAGCTTTTAGAATCAAATGAAAGTCGAATACATTCAAACAAAGCTTTTTAAATCAAATGAAAGTCAATTGCATTCCACAATGCTAATTGAATCAAATGAAAGTCAAACACATTCAAAAAAGCTAATTGAGTCAAATGAAAGTCAAACACATTCAAACAAAGCTTTTTGAATCAAATGAAAGTCAAATGCATTCAACAAAGCTAATTGAGTCAACTGAAAGTCAAACACTTTCAAAAAGCTTCTAGAATCAAATGAAAGTCAAATACATTCAAACAAAGCTTTTTGAATCAAATGAAAGTCAATTGCATTCCACAATGCTAATTGAGTCAAAAGAAAGTCAAACACGTTCAACAAAGCTAATTGAGTAGAATGAAAGTAAAACACATTCAAACAAAGCTTTTTGAATCAAATGAAAGTCAATAGCATTCAACAAAGCTATTTGAGTCAACTGAAAGTCAAACACTTTCAACAAACTTTTAGAATCAAATGAAAGTCAAATACATTCAAACAAAGCTTTTTGAATCAAATGAAAGTCAATTGCATTCCACAATGCTAATTGAGTCAAATGAAAGTCAAACAAATTCAACAAAGCTAATTGAGTCAAATGAAAGTCAAACACATTTAAACAACACTTTTTGAATCAAATGAAAGTCTAACGCATTCAACAAAGCTAATTGAGTCAAACGAAAGTCAAACACTTTCAACAAAGCTTTTAGAATCAAATGAAAGTCAAATACATTCAAACAAAGCTTTTTGAATCAACTGAAAGTCAATTGCATTCCACAATGCTAATTGAGTCTAATGAAAGTGAAACACATTTAATAAAGCTAATTGAGTCAAATGAATGGCTAACACATTCAAACAAAGTTTTTTGAATCAAATGAAAGTCAAATGCATTCAACAAAGCTAATTGAGTCAAATGAAAGTCAAACACTTTCAACAAAGCTTTTAGAATCAAATGAAAGTCAAATACATTCAAACAAAGCTTTTTGAATCAACTGAAAGTCAATTGCATTCCACAATGCTAATTGAGTCTAATGAAAGTGAAACACATTCAACAAAGCTAATTGAGTCAACTGAAAGTCAAACACTTTCAAAAAGCTTCTAGAATCAAATGAAAGTCAAATACATTCAAACAAAGCTTTTTGAATCAAATGAAAGTCAATTGCATTCCACAATGCTAATTGAGTCAAAAGAAAGTCAAACACGTTCAACAAAGCTAATTGAGTCGAATGAAAGTCAAACACATTCAACCAAAGCTTTTTGAATCAAATGAAAGTCAATAGCATTCAACAAAGCTATTTGAGTCAACTGAAAGTCAAACACTTTCAACAAACCTTTTAGAATCAAATGAAAGTCAAATACATTCAAACAAAGCTTTTTGAATCAAATGAAAGTCAATTGCATTCCACAATGCTAATTGAGTCAAATGAAAGTTAAACACATTCAACAACGCTAATTGAGTCAAATGAAAGTCAAACACATTCAAACAAAGCTTTTTGAATCAAATGAAAGTCAAATGCATTCAACAAAGCTAATAGAGTCAAATGAAAGTCAAACACTTTCAACAAAGCTTTTAGAATCAAATGAAAGTCAAAACTATTCAAAAAAAGATTTTTGAATCAAATGAAAGTCAATTACATTCCACAATGCTAATTGAGTCTAATGAAAGTGAAACATATTCAACAAAGCTAATTGAGTCAAATGAAAGTCAACCACATTCAAACAAAGCTTTTTGAATCAAATGAAAGTTAAATGTATTCAACAAAGCTAATTGAGTCAAATTAAAGTCAAATACATTCAACAAAGCTTTTAGAGTCAAATGAAAGTCAAATACATTCAAACAAAGCTTTTTGAATCAAATGAAAGTCAATTGCATTCCACAATGCTAATTGAGTCTAATGAAAGTGAAACACATTCAACAAAGCTAATTGAGTTAAATGAAAGTCAACCACATTCAAACAAAGCTTTTTGAATCAAATGAAAGTCAAATGCATTCAACAAAGCTAATTGAGTCAAATGAAAGTCAAACACTTTCAACAAAGCTTTTAGAATCAAATGAAATTCAAATACATTCAAACAAAGCTTTTTCAATCAAATGAATGTTAATTGCATTCCACAATGCTAATTGAGTCAAATGAAAGTCAAACAAATTTAACAAAGCTAATTGAGTCAAATGAAAGTCAAACACATTCAAACAAAGCTTTTTGAATCAAATGAAAGTCTAACGCATTCAACAAAGCTAATTGATTCAAACGAAAGTCAAACTCTTTCAACAAAGCTTTTAGAATCAAATGAAAGTCAAATACATTCAAACAAAGCTTTTTGAATCAAATGAAAGTCAATTGCATTCCACAATGCTAATTGAGACTAATGAAAGTGAAACACATTCAACATTCAACAAAGCTAATTGAGTCAAATGAATGGCAAACACATTCAAACAAAGCTTTTTGAATCAAATGAAAGTCAAATGCATTCAACAAAGCTAATTGAGTCAAATGAAAGTCAAACACTTTCAACAAAGCTTTTAGAATCAAATGAAAGTTAAATACATTCAAACAAAGCTTTTTGAGTCAAATAAAAGTCAATTGCATTCCACAATGCTAATTGAGTCAAATGAAAGTCAAACAAATTCAACAAAGCTAATTGAGTCAAATGAAAGTCAAACACATTCAAACAAAGCTTTTTGAATCAAATGAAAGGCTAACTCATTCAACAAAGCTAATTGAGTCAAACGAAAGTCAAACTCTTTCAACAAAGCTTTTAGAATCAAATGAAAGTCAAATACATTCAAATAAAGCTTTTTGAATCAAATGAAAGTCAATTGCATTCCACAATGCTAATTGAGTCAAATGAAACTGAAACACATTCAACAAAGCTAATTGAGTCAAATGAAAGTCAAACACATTCAAACAAAGCTTTTTGAATCAAATGAAAGTCAAATGCATTCAACAAAGCTAATTGAGTCAAATGAAAGTCAAACACTTTCAACAAAGCTTTTAGAATCAAATGAAAGTCAAAACTATTCAAACAAAGAATTTTGAATCAAATGAAAGTCAATTGCATTCCACAATGCTAATTGAGTCAAATGAAAGTCAAACCCGTTCAACAAAGCTTAATGTGTCAACTGAAAGTCAAACACATTCAAACATAGGTTTTTGAATCAAATGAATGTCAAATGCATTCAACAAAGCTAATATAGTCAAATAAAAGTCAAACACTTTTAAAAAAGCTTTTAGAATCAAATGAAAGTCAAATACATTCAAACAAAGCTTTTTGAATAAAATGAAAGTTAAATACATTCAACAAAGCTAATTGAGTCAAATGAAAGTCAAACAATTTCAACAAAGCTTTTAGAATCAAATGAAAGTCAAATACATTCAAACAATGCTTTTTGAATCAAATGAAAGTTGTTTAGGGTAATTTTACCCCGCCAGGTGGCCAAATCAGAGGGCGACACGTGTCAGCCCGGGGATGGTCTAAAATGGAGCTATCCCTGCTTGACACGTGTCATCCCAGATATTTGGGGGAAAAATGTCGGCCTTCAGGCCCAAATCCCGAGAAAGCCGCAATGCGGCGCAGCCCACCACTAATTAGGGTTCTGTGACCTAATCAGGGGCACAATTCCCAAGGACCCTATAAATTGGGAGATTCCCCTCTTTTGGAGGACACGTTTTCCATTTTATTACAAACTGTCCCTTTGATAGAGACAACTGAGCTAGAAATCCTAGCAGATCCCCACCTAAATTTCCGCACCTTTTTTCTCTCCTTTCAAGTTACTAACTTGATCGTCGGAGGCGGAGCACCAACCAACAGGTGTCTCCGTTTGTCTTGCAGGTACAGGCCGCTCCGGACCAGTCTTCGAGCTGTAACTCTCCCGAGGGACAAAAACACCCAAAACATTTGGCGCCGTCTATGGGGAGAGTACCTCAAGATGGTTCAAAGTTCTGTACCAATTCTCAATTCTACCTCTCTACGTCCGGGTACTCAGACGGGTAACCCAGACGACTTACAACCGGTTATTCAGCCGGAAGGGTTTGAAATCCCTCAGCCTCCACCTCAGCCTCAGCCAGAGGTATTCACTGAGGAGGAGGAAGAAGAAGAAGATAATGATGTGGAGACCTACATATCTAAGGACGGCTCCCTCATCTCTAAATCAATTCGTTCCAGGGATCAACTGGAGCGAAATGTAGACCAGGCGGGCCCAAGCAGGCGCCCACCTGGAAGGCCAGAAGGGGAAACCTAGAAGGCTAAAGGTCAAGCCCCAGTCACCCGAGATGAGCTCACGAAATTCATGACCTCTTTCAAAGGTGAAATCAAGGCCATGATCAATCAAAGCAAGGCAGGCTCTAGCAGGAGTCAGCCGGCTAAAAAGACTCCCAATGATGGGAAGAAGAAGAAGCCAGTCAAGGACAGGCAGCCAACTCCTCATCCAAAGGAGAAGGCAGCCGCAAAACTTGACTGGTCTAAGATTCTGATGCCTCGGCGACCCCAGCCGGAGGCCAAGAAGACGTCTACCTTCGATGCAAGAGAAGTCATAAGTCGAAGGAGGCGGCAGCAGTCTGAGTCAGCTTCTACCTCAAGCTTTCCAGACAGCTTCAAGGAAGCTTCTGCAAGGAACTCTATGTCCTTGCATGAGAGTCGGACAGGCGGTAAATCCGTCAACACCGAGCCTCAGCTGATGATAGGGTCTATGCCATACGCACCCCAGGCGCAGTATGGGCAATATGGCCTCCAATTCATGCAGCCACCTCCATTTGGAGGTCAGGCAGCATATACCCCTGTCCAGCCTCTGGACTGGCAGCTCCGGCTAATGAGGCTAGGCGAACAGCCGTCTGCCTTTGCAGCCAATATAACCGAGGCGGCTCAGCCGGCCAAGGTTAAGAATGTGTTGGTGGGCACCTATGATGGTACCACCAACCCAGAAGACCACCTAATGGCATATACCAACCTCATGTGCTTACAGGGTTGGGACGATGCCACCTGGTGTCGATGTTTCCCGGCTACACTGAAGGGCATTGCCCAGCAGTGGTTTGGTAACTTGCCAGCCGGCTCTATTGATTGCTTCAAGAAGCTAGCCTTCTTGTTTGCCACCAACTTCTCAATGAACATCCCTGCTAAGAAAATGAGCCTTGATTTGAGCACCGTTAAGCAGGGTGAGAGAGAAGGGCTACGCTCATATGTCAGGCGGTTCAACCTGGTCAGAATACAGATCCAGGGACTGTCTGACGAGGTAGCTTTCACAGACTTTTTCAAGGGTCTGAAGGACGGGTCGGCTTTTAAGTTCGACCTTGTTCGAAAAGGGGCATTTACGCTACATGCGGCCCTGAGGGAGGCGGAGAGCTACATACAAGCTACCGACCTCTGCACGCCTGGTAGCCAGTCAGACTCCAAGAAGTCTGACAAACAAAAAGAAAGCCGGTCAGCTCAGCCGGGTAACAAAAAAGAAGAGAGAAAAAAGAGAAAAGAAGTCTGGGCGGTTAGTGATTCTGACCAGCCGTCCCAGAAGAAAAAGAAAGAGTTTAAACCGTACGTCCCCAAGTACGAGTTTAACAAAGACTGCAACTCCATCCTCATGGAGGTAAAGGACCAGCTGTCTATTGAGAAGCCGAATCCGATGAAGAGTTCCGTCCAGTCACGGAACAAAAATAAATTTTGCCAGTTCCATGAGGAGGTTGGCCATGACACCAACGACTGCTTCAGTCTACAGCGGACGTTGGACCGTCTGGCTGACAAAGGGCTTCTAAAGTCCTACATTTCTAAGTCCCCAGCTGGGGCAAAGAAGAAGAACAAGGGTCAGTCCTCCAAGGCTACCCCCAGCCTACTAGTAGTTCGGAAACCAACAAGGATCCGGTCTACACAATAGCAGGCGGATTTTCATGTGGTGGCCCTACTATCCGGGGCACCAAAAGCCATCTTCGAAAGATGGAAAAGGATGATGATGAGCAGGCGTCTGCTTCTTCCACCTTCCCAGACGTCCTCATAACTGAGAAGGACAGGGGCAGCGTCCGCGGTCCGCATGACGACCCGGTCGTCATTGAATGTAAGGTTGCCAACCAGCTGGTTGGACGGATCCTTATTGACACCGACTGCTCGTCGGACATTATCAGCCTCTGGTGCCTGCAGAAGCTGAAATACAATGTCAGCAGCATGCATCCGGTCACCCACCCCTTGGTTGGTTTTGGGGGTGGGATGGTCTACCCAGCTGGCAGAATTGACTTGCCCATCCGGCTGGGAGAAAAAGGCCAGGGACGACATATTGTCGTCAGGTTCTTGGTCGTGGAGGAGTTGACCGCCTACAATATCATCCTTGGTAGGCCAACCCTCAACGAAGCCAAGGCGGTGATCATCCCGTCTCTCATGCTCATCAAGTATGAGCGGGATGACGGCTCTGTTGGTTCCCTGAACGGGGATCAGAAGACGGCTAGGGAGTGCTATCTCTCAGCCGTGAAAGATACTGTGGCCCCAGACGGCCAAGAGAAGGAACCAATGGACCTTGACGATGTCAAGGATGCCAACCCTGCCCCACCAGCCGTTGGTAAGAAAAGAAAAGCACCTCTGTTGGTGGAGGTGAAGAAACAGAAAAAATAGCAATCACTGACCGGGGAACGGTCAGACGAGCTCCGTCCCCAACCGGCTGGAGAAAATGTTGATCTCGTTTTGGACGACAGCCGTCCAGAGCGTACGGTGAAGGTTGGGATGGTTGCTTATTCTACTCTGGGTGCAAGCTTGCACCTTCTGTTGAAAGAATTCAAAGACATCTTTGCCTTTGAAGTGGAAGAGATGCCAGGCGTCAGCCCGGATCTCGCTGTCCACAAACTCGCCGTGGATCCTAAAAAGAAGCCCATTCGGCAAAAGAAAAGAAACCATGGCGAGGAAAGAAGTCAGGCGGCAGCTGCCGAAGTCAAAAAGCTGCTAGACGCCAGGTTCATTCGGCCCTGTAATTTCCCCGACTGGGTGGCCAATGTGGTCCTTGTTAAGAAACCGAATGGGACCTGGCGCATGTGTGTTGACTACACAGACCTCAACAAGGCGTGTCCAAAGGACAGTTACCCGCTTCCAAAGATCGACAGTCTGGTCGACTCTACAGCTGGTCACGCCTTGATGAGCTTTATGGATGCCTACTCCGGCTTCCATCAGATACCCCTCTGGAAGAAAGATCAAGAGAAGACGGCCTTCGTCACTGATTTGGGGTTATTCTGTTATACTGTGATGTCGTTTGGCTTGAAGAATGCGCCTGCCACTTTCCAACGGATGATTAATACGGTCTTCATTAATCAAATTGGGAGGAATGTGGAGGCGTACATAGATGAAATGATAGTCAAATCCAAGCAACAGACGGATCACCTTGCTGATCTCCGAGAAACATTCACCACCCTCAGGCGGCATAAGGTCATGTTAAACCCCAAGAAATGCGTCTTTGGTCTTGAGTCTGGGAAGTTTCTCGGATTCCTGATTGATCAAAGGGGGATAGAGGCTAACCCCGAAAAGATACAGGCGGTAATTGACATGAAGTCACCCCGTTCTGTCAAGGAAGTTCAAAGATTAACAGGTTGCCTGGCCGCCTTGGGAAGGTTCCTCAGCCGGTCAGGTGACAAATGCCTTTACTTCTTCCAAGCAATCAGGAAGAAGACCAGGTTTGAATGGGGAGACAATGCTGAGACGGCATTCCAGAAGCTAAAAGAGCACCTGCACTCTCTGCCTAGGCTGGTTAGTCCTCTACCTAGGGAGACGTTGTACATGTATTTAGCCGTCTCAGATCATGCTCTCAGTGCCGTTCTCCTTGCTGAGCGAGACGACATTCAACTCCCGGTTTACTTCATTAGCCATGTCCTTAAAAATGCTGAACTCCGGTACCCCGTGGTTGAAAAATTTGGTCTTGCTTTGTACATGGCATTCAAAAAGTTGAAGCCTTACTTTATGGCTCATCCGGTGGTGATTTACACCGACCAGCCACTCAAGCGGCCAATGTCTACCTTGGAGTCATCCGGCAGAATGTTAAAATGGGCTATTGAAATGCAAAGTCTTGAAATCACTTACGAACCAAGAAAGGCAGTGAAAGGTCAGGCGTTTGCCGACTTCATTGTGGAAATGACCCGTCCGGTGGCTTCGGATAATCTTGATCAGGTTTGGAAAGTGTATGTAGACGGGAGTTCTACAAAGAACGGCTGTGGTGCAGGCGTAATTTATGAGTCTCCTGAGGGAGACAGATATGAGTATGCACTACGGTTCAAGTTTCAGGCCTCAAACAATGAGGCGGAATATGAAGCCCTGCTAGCCGGAATCCGCATGTGTAAGGCGGCAGGGGCAACAAAAATTGACACCTACTCTGATTCATAGTTGGTCGTTAGCCAGTATGAGGGAATATTTGAGGCAACTCACTCGGCTATGATCAAATATCTTCAGGCAGTCAAAGAGGAGGTTGGGTCACTTGAGGAGTTTCATTTGAATCAAGTACCCAGGGCTGATAACAACCAGGCGGATGCAGTGTCAAAGCTGGCATCCTCCGCCTGTCATGATACGCCTCGGTCAGTCTTTTGGGAAGTACTTGAAAAAAGAAGCATTTATGAAGATCCCATTGGAGTCCTAGACCGAAGCTCTACCTGGATGGATGGCATCCGGGCATATCTCTCAGACGGGACACTTCCTGATTCGCCACAGGAGGCAGCCGTTCTGAAAAAGCGAGCCGCAAGCTTCGAGTTGAGAAATGGAGAGCTCTTCAAGGCGGGGTTTCTTAAGCCTCTTTTGAAGTGCGTAACCCCAGAAAAGGGGAAGGAAGTTCTCGAAGACTTGCACTCAGGATTCTGCGCCTCCCATATAGGCGGCAGATCTCTAGCCGTCAGAGCCAGACGACATTACTTTTGGCCCACTCTAGAGGCAGACGCCAAGGAATTGGTGAGAAAATGTGACAAGTGCCAGAAACTTGGCAAACTTATTCACCATCAAGACGTCAGACGTCATTTCCTTCATCTGGAAGAATGTTATCACCCGGTATGGGGTTCCTATGTCCATGGTGTTTGATAATGGTCCTCAGTTTGAGACGCCTCAGCTCAAAACTTGGTTGGGAGATCAGGGGATCTCAAGTTATTTTGCATCAAGCAAACGGCCAAGTTGAAGCCTTCAACAAACTAATCTCAGACGGTATAAAGAAGAAAATTGAAAGAGCCGGTGGCTTATGGGCTGAGGAATTAATCCATGTCCTATGGGCCATCCGGACAACAGCAAAGGGGGCAACCGATGAAACCCCATTTCTCATGGTTTACGATGCTGAAGCCGTCTTGCCCATTGAACACTATGAGCCGACTCTCAAAGTCATGCTATATGATGAAGAGGCAAACTGGGAGGCAATGCGCCTGGCATTGGACTCACTTCCAGAACGCAGGGGCAATGCCGCCTTGCGTCATGAGATTTACCGTCTGAGAATGACAAGAGCCTACAACAAGAGAGTACACAGGCGCCCTTTGAAAGTGGACGACCTAGTGTTACGGAAAATGGAGGCGACCGGTAGGGCCAATGAGCTTGGAAAACTAACTCCTAATTGGGAAGGTCCCTACCGGATTTATGAAGAAGTAAGAGACGGCACCTACCGCCTGGAAACTCCAGACGGCAGGCGCCTGCCTAGAACTTGGAATGTAGATAATTTGAAAAAATACTACTTCTGAGATTTTGTAATAATTTTTGTAAACAAAAAGTACATTAATGAGAAGTTGCTTTCTGTTTTCATTTCTTATTGTCTTATACCCCGTCTGAACTTCAGACGGGTTGCATGTTTGTTTCTCTGAGTTTGATACTTGGAAATTGAATTAACGTCTGATTGACGAGAGGCCAATGGCCAGATAATTAAGCTAAGCACAAAAACGCTTAGTGGCTATACAGCCGGTCTCAAACAAGACCAGAGGCCAATGGCCAGACGGCTGCTTTCCCCATAAATTTGTCTGTCCCAACATGGACCAAGGCGTCTGGCGACACCCCTGCGGGTGCAATCGTCGCAGAGAGAAGCCAACTTGCTTACTCTACGTAACAATGCAGGCGGCCACAATTGGACGGCTAAATCAGCCATTCATAGCCGTCTGCCTGATAGTCTAAGGAATGATCAAGATTCGGAACCCGGATGTCCAAGGACATCAGTCGGCGACCGACTGCATTTCTTACTTAGCGTTTTTTCGCTTTTAAATTGTACACATCCTCGTTTGGGGCAAAAGAGTTGTGCAATGGCTATATGAACTTCACTTAGACGGAAAACACCATCTAGGTAGAAGCTGAAACGCCTGTTAATGTACGGCTGTGTACTTGGTTTGGGGCAATCACTACTGTGATTGATTGACTTACAAACGTATCATGCTCTTTGCAGCATCAGACGTTCCCAAGTCAATCAACCAACTCCATTTGAAACCAACCACACAGCCGTCCAGGGGCAAGGACAGCCGCGTACTTTTGATAAGTTAGGCTAAAATTCGCCGGATGCTTTCGATAAGTTAGGCAAAAATTGAAAGTGCAAAAAATTTGAAAAGTGCAAACACAAGCGCAAAAAAGATCAAAACCGACTCAGTCGGTGCATTCATTAATTACCCACCCAACCAAACGGCTGTGGTGGGGCAAATGTTATCCGGACCCCGTCCGGGAAAAGAAAAATTGTTTAATAAACACGGCTCCTTAGCCGGTAAATACAGAGATACTCGGCACGCAGGCCGGAAAAGCAAAACAAATGGCATACGGCCGCAGAAAAAATAAAAAAAGAGATTGGCACACAGCCGCTGAAATTACTGCCCTGCAGACGGCCCCTCCTGGTCCTTCTCCCCTTCTTCAAGAGCCTCAGTCTCTGGAGCTTCGGCTTCAGGCTCAGGATGCTCAGTCTCAGCCCAGGCGAGGAAGGATTCAGGCTCTGGCTCACCCTTCTCTCTCAAGTCTATAACTTCATCAGCATACTTGTGAGCCAGAGCCCAGACGCCATAATTCTTATTGAGATACAAGGCGTCCTAGGCAATCTTCATCATAGCCTCATTATCGGCAGCCATCTCAGCAACCAGACGGTTTTCCTCCGCCTAGAGAGTTGCTTTGAAGTTCTCCTGAGCATTGGCCGCCTCCTCCTCCAACTTAGCAATTTTGCTCTTCAGATCAGCATTTTCTGAAGAGACTCCTTGAAGCTTCTGGAGGTCTTCTTGGGCTTTCTTGAGGTCCTCCTTGAGCTTAGGGAGGTCCACCTCCGCCTGCTTCTGGGCCGTCTCGGCATCCTCAGCCCTTTTGTTGGCCGCCTGCAGACTCGTTTCCAGCTCTGTAATCCTGGCCGCCTGTGTCATTTGGGTTGCTTTAGTTTCAAGATCGTTAACTATACAGGAGTACAAAGCAACATTATCGGCGTCTGTGGCGGCCTGCTTGGACTGTCTTACCTCGTCCCGTTTGCGGGTGTAAGGACGCTTGAGCCCGTCTACCCGCAGCAAGGCCTGTAAAAACAAACAAGGTTAATAATGCAGGCGGAGAAAGACTTGGAAAAAGTAATTGAAAAATTGATTAAGTATACTACCTCAGCCAGGAGGGTCAGAATACGTTCAAGGTTGAACGTCTCAATCCCCGGGATAGTATCCTTATCCCGTTTGCTGACAGCATCCAGCATGGCCTTGGCATGCTTCTGGACGTCTGGCCAACGGGGAGATTGATCTGCACCATAATCAGCGTCAGATTGAGATACTAAAGCAGCGCCTATCTGGTTTCGACCGTCTGAGGATGACGTCTGCTGGGAGTGTGATTTCACTCGCAACGGCCATCCCAGCTCAGGCGGGGATTCAAAAGGTTTCTTACCTGCAGAGCCGGCCAGGCGAGAGCCGCTGACAGGCGTAGAGAACCCCCCGGTTGCAGGTAGAGGGTTGTCCAAGTCAAGGCCAAGAGAGCCAGTCACTGTCTCCTTTCTCCCCCCTATCCGCATTTGTCTCCCGACTGGGGCGTTGGGAGTTGCAGTGGAGGTGGCCTTCTTTGAGGACTTGCTGGGGTTAGAGGCGGTGGTCTCCTCCCTAGCCCGTTTGAAGGTTTTCTCAAACGTCTTGTCCACTTTTCCTCCCTGAAAAATAACAACCTAATGTTAGCAGACGAAGAAAGAAAACTTTGAAAGTAAACTCGCAAAATGGTCAGGCATTTACCTTGGCCTTAAGCTCCTGCGCCTGGGCCTCCGCCAAATCACGTCGGATCTGCGTAGAGGACCGTCTGGGGGTCTTCTCTTCTGGCAACATGTTCAACGCTTCTTCTGCAAAAACAAACGGGAAATCAATTAGTGCATCATCAAAAACATTTACGACACAAAAGTACTACAGACGGAGGGTATTCAGGCGCATACGTCTATCGAACATGTACCCTAGCCCGCAGGCGGCTAGGAAGCACTCATCCCTAAGCCAGGCGCTTTTAGGGATCCAGTTCTTGGGGACTTTTATTGTCTCCCCGGTTGACAATGTGGCGTCTGTGAGGCCGAAGAAGTCAGCCTCAATTATTTTGTCATAGTCCTCATCCGGGATCCGAGGAAGACAGCATTTCCGACCCAGAAGGTCAGGCTTCTTATTGTATTGACGGAGCTCGAAGTTCTCCCGCCTGGTGGGAGCCGTCAACAGATAAAATCTGTTCTTCCAGCCGTCGAATTTTGAGACCTTGTCTAAGGTCATCATGTACTGAGGAAACGTGGTTAGAGTATACCACGCTCTGTACCCGCCTGGGTTTCGGCTGAGATAATGCATCTTAGCAAAGGCTTCCCAGCCGGGGTGAATCCCTTGGAATTCACAGGCGGCAACGTACCCCAGAATATTTGCCCAAGAGTTGGGGGTAAGTTGCCAGACTCCGAGGCCATAGCCTCTCAAAATTGCCTTCACCGCCTCGTGAAAGGGGAAGCGAAGACCCGCCTTGAACGTCGCTTCATAACAGCCGAAGTAGCCGTTTGCGTTTCGTTCTTTGTCTGTCCATGAAATGGTGCCGTCTGGGGGAGGCACCCTTATTTTCCACCCGTCTCCCATTGGGTGCATCTTCAAGAAGTTTTTCAAGACCTCTTTCCATAAGGTCTCTATCTTTGAGGGAGACGTGGATTTTGAAGGGATCATCCTTCTCTTTCCATTTCTTCCTTTCTTCTTCCTCGCTATCCTCAAGCGGAGGAAGATCGTCGCTGCTCTATGAGGAAGAGACGTCAAGTCCGCTTCCCGTCTCCTCCCCAGATTGGGAAACGGAACCTGAGGCGGCCTCCTCACCGCCTTGGTCGACGGCCTCCTCCCCGTCTTGGTCACACTCATCCAAAAATGAGTCAGGAGGAGTTGGGGGGCCACGCGGAGGGGATCTCTCCGGAGTCGTCTAGTGTTCAGAGCCAGACGTCTCTCCCTCAGGCGTTTGGCCGCCTGAGCCTTCGCTTCTATAGTTTGGGTCCTGTGCCGTCTGCATTATCCGGGCCATTGTGTCCTGCACAGACGCGCAAATGGTCGGAATCCAAGCATGAGGGTGGTTTTTGAATCAAATGAAAGTCAAATGCATTCAACAAAGCTAATTGAGTCAAATGAAAGTCAAACACTTTCAACAAAGCTAATTTAGTCAAATGAATGTCTAACACATTCAAACAAAGCTTTTTGAATCAAATGAAAGTCATATGCATTCAATAAAGCTAATTGAGTCAAATGTAAGTCAAACACTTTCAACAAAACTTTTAGAATCAAATGAAAGTCAAACACATTCAAACAAAGCCTTTTGAATCAAATGAAAGTGTAACGCATTCAAAAAAGCTAATTGAATCAAACGAAAGTCAAACACTTTCAACAAAGCTTTTAGAATCAGATGAAAGTCAAATACATTCAAACAAAGCTTTTTGACTCAAATAAAAGTCAATTGCATTCCACAATGCTAATTGAGTCAAATGAAAGTTAAACACATTCAACAAAGCTAATTGAGTCAAATGAAAGTTAAACACATTCAAACAAAGCTTTTTGAATCAAATGAAAGTCAATTTGCATTCCACAATGCTAATTGAGTCAAATGAAAGTTAAACACATTCAACAAAGCTAATTGAGTCAAATGAAAGTTAAACACATTCAAACAAAGCTTTTTGAATCAAATGAAAGTCAAATGCATTAAACAAAGCTAATTGAATCAAATGAAAGTCAAACACTTTCAACAAAGCTTTTAGAATCAAATGAAAGTCAAATACATTCAAACAAAGCTTTTTAAATCAAATGAAAGTCAATTGCATTCCACAATGCTAATTGAGTCAAATTAAAGTCAAATGCATTCAACAAAGCTAATTAAGTCTAATGAAAGTCAATCACTTTCAACAAAGCTTTTAGAATCAAATGAAAGTCAAATACATTCAAACAAAACTTTTTAAATCAAATGAAAGTCAATTGCATTCCACAATGCTAATTGAGTCAAATTAAAGTCAAACACATTCAACAAAGCTATTTGAGTCAAATGAAAGTCAAACACTTTCAACACAACTTTTATAATCAAATGAAAGTCAAATACATTCAAACAAAGCTTTTTGATTCAAATGAAAGTTAATTGCATTCCACAAAGCTAATTGAGTCAAATGCAAGTTAAACACATTCAACAAAGCTAATTGAGCCAAATGAAAGTCAAACACATTCAAACAAAGCTTTTTGAATCATATGAAAGTCCAACTCATTCAAACAAAGCTTTTTGAATCAAATGAAAGTCAATTGCATTCCACAATGCTAATTGAGTCAAATGAAAGTCAAACACGTTCAACAAAGCTAATTGAGTCAAATGAAAGTAAAACACATTCAAACAAAGCTTTTTGTATCAAATGAAAGTCAATAGCATTCAACAAAGCTAATTGAGTCAACTGAAAGTCTAAAACTTTCAACAAAGCTTTTAGAATCAAATGAAAGTCAAATACATTCAAACAAAGCTTTTTGAATCAAATGAAATTCAATTGCATTCCACAATGCTAATTGAGTCAAATGAAAGTCAAACACATTCAACAAAGCAAATTGAGTCAACTGAAAGTCAAACACTTTCAACAAAGCTTTTAGAATCAAATGAAAGTAAAACCCATTCAAACAAAGCTTTTTGAATCAAATGAAAGTCAATAGCATTCAAAAAAGCTACTTGAGTCAACTGAAAGTCAAACACTTTCAACAAAGCATTTAAAATCAAATGAAAGTCAAATACATTCAAACAAAGCTTTTTGAATAAAATGAAAGTCAATTGCATTCCACAATGCTAATTGAGTCAAATGCAAGTTAAACACATTCAACAAAGCTAATTGAGTCAAATGAAAGTCAAACACATTCTAACAAAGCTTTTTGAATTAAATGAAAGTCAAATGCATTCAACAAAGCTAATTGAGTCTAATGAAAGTCAATCACTTTCAACAAAGCTTTTATAATCAAATGAAAGTCAAATACATTCAAACAAAGCTTTTTGAATCAAATGAAAGTCAATGGCATTCCACAATGCTAATTGAGTCAAATGAAAGTCAATCACATTCAACAAAGCTAATTGAGTCAAAGGAAAGTCAAACACATTCAAACAAAGCTTTTTGAATCAAATGAAAGTCTAACGCATTCAACAAAGCTAATTGAATCAAACGAAAGTCAAACACTTTCAACAAAGCTTTTAGAATCAAATAAAAGTTAAATACATTTAAACAAAGCTTTTTGAATCGAATGAAAGTCAATTGCATTCCACAATGCTAATTGAGTCAAATGAAAGTCAAACACATTCAACAAAGCTAATTAAGTCAATTGAAAGTCAAACACATTCTAACAAAGCTTTTTGAATCAAATGAAAGTCAAATGCATTCAACAAAGCTAATTGAGTGAAATGACAGTCAAACACTTTCAACAAAGCTTTTAGAATTAAATGAAAGTCAAATACATTCAAACAAACCTTTTTGAATCAAATTAAATTCAATTGCATTCCACAATGCTAATTGAGTCAAATTAAAGTCAAACACATTCAACAAAGCAAATTGAGTCAACTGAAAGGCAAACACATTCAAACAAAGCTTTTTGAATCTAATGAAAGTAAAATGCATTCAACAAAGCTAATTGAGTCAAATGAAAGTCAAACACTTTCAACAAAGCTTCTAGAATCAAATGAAAGTCAAATACATTCAAACAAAGCTTTTTGAGTCAAATGAATGTCAATTGCATTCCACAATGCTAATTGAATCAAATGAAAGTCAAACAAATTCAACAAAGCTAATTGAGTCAAAGGAGAGTCAAACACATTCAAACAAAGCCTTTTGAATCAAATGAAAGTGTAACGCATTCAAAAAAGCTAATTAAGTCAAGCGAAGTCAAACAATTTCAACAAAGCTTTTAGAATCAGATGAAAGTCAAATACATTCAAACAAAGCTTTTTGAATCAAATAAAAGTCAATTGCATTCCACAATGCTAATTGAGTCAAATGAAAGTTAAACACATTCAACAAAGCTAGTTGAGTCAAATGAAAGTCAAAGATATTCAAACAAAGCTTTTAGAATCAAATGAAAGTCAAATGCATTCAACAAAGCTAATTGAGTCAAATGAAAGTCAAACACTTTCAACAAAGCTTTTAGAAACAAATGAAAGTCAAATACATTCAAACAAAGCTTTTTGAATCAAATGAAAGTCAAATGCATTAAACAAAGCTAATTGAATCAAATGAAAGTCAAACACTTTCAACAAAGCTTTTAGAATCAAATGAAAGTCAAATACATTCAAACAAAGCTTTTTAAATCAAATGAAAGTCAATTGCATTCCACAATGCTAAGTGAGTCAAATTAAAGTCAAACACATTCAACAAAGCTAATTGAGTCAAATGAAAGTCAAACACTTTCAACAAAGCTTTTAGAATCAAATGAAAGTCAAATACATTCAAACAAAGCTTTTTGAATCAAATGAAATTCAATTGCATTCCACAATGCTAATGGAGTCAAATGAAAGTCAACACATTCAACAAAGCTAATTGAGTCAAATGAATGTCAAACACATTCAAACAAAGCATTTTGGATTAAATGAAAGTCAAACACATTCAACAAAGCTAATTTAGTCAATTGAAAGTCAAACACATTCTAACAAAGCTTTTTGAATCAAATGAAAGTCAAATGCATTCAACAAAGCTAATTGAGTTAAATGACAGTCAAACACTTTCAACAAACCTTTTAGAATTAAATGAAAGTAAAATACATTCAAACAAAGCTTTTTGAATCAAATTAAATTCAATTGCATTCCACAATGCTAATTGAGTCAAATGAAAGTCAAACACATTCAACAAAGCAAATTGAGTCAACTGAAAGGCAAACACATTCAAACAAAGCTTTTTGAATCAAATGAAAGTAAAATGCATTCAACAAAGCTAATTAAGTCAAATGAAAGTCAAACACTTTCAACAAAGCTAATTTAGTCAAATGAATGTCTAACACATTCAAACAAAGCTTTTTGAATCAAATGAAAGTCAAATGCATTCAATAAAGCTAATTGAGTCAAATGTAAGTCAAACACTTTCAACAAAGCTTTTAGAATCAAATGAAAGTCAAACACATTCAAACAAAGCCTTTTGAATCAAATGAAAGTGTAACGCATTCAAAAAAGCTAATTGAATCAAACGAAAGTCAAACACTTTCAACAAAGCTTTTAGAATCAGATGAAAGTCAAATACATTCAAACAAAGCTTTTTGACTCAAATAAAAGTCAATTGCATTCCACAATGCTAATTGAGTCAAATGAAAGTTAAACACATTCAACAAAGCTAATTGAGTCAAATGAAAGTTAAACACATTCAAACAAAGCTTTTTGAATCAAATGAAAGTCAATTTGCATTCCACAATGCTAATTGAGTCAAATGAAAGTTAAACACATTCAACAAAGCTAATTGAGTCAAATGAAAGTTAAACACATTCAAACAAAGCTTTTTGAATCAAATGAAAGTCAAATGCATTAAACAAAGCTAATTGAATCAAATGAAAGTCAAACACTTTCAACAAAGCTTTTAGAATCAAATGAAAGTCAAATACATTCAAACAAAGCTTTTTAAATCAAATTGATGTGAATTATTGATCCGAAAACCAACAAACACATGAGATATGTTTAAGCTTAATTCTATACAGGAAATCCACCAAGAATTAAACAAAAACTAAGAGTAATTAACTAAGAATCCACCTAATTAATTAACCCTAAACGAATGTTTTAACTAAAACAAGCAAAACAGCAATTGATCGCAATCAACAAAAACTCAAGTATGCAACTTAAGAAGTAAATCTGAATATTAATTTTTTATGTCCCAAAACTCACGAATTACATGATTATTTATAGACTTAAACTAAGTATTAGAAACCTAATAGGACTAGGAAAAATCCCTAGCCTTTAGCTCCAAGTAACCTAAGTGGAATAGGAATACTAAACCGACTTAGATAAGGAAACTAACCAAACCGACCTACCTCCAGCTTTGCGCGGTTTTAGTTTTTGTCTTCGTTGACTGACCAAATGAACTCCGATTCTCATGACACCACCTTCATTGGTTAGCTGACTTCCTGGCGTTTCCAAAAACATATTATACGACATATGTTTTCCTTGAGCTTCAAGTCCGTTTCTGCAGTTCTTTGGACCTCTTCAAAACTGCTACGAAACTACTAGAAAACCTAGTTCTAAACAAACTCTAACAAACTAATATCTTTCCTAATAACTAAGGACGTCTAACCAATCTTAAAATAACAGAAAAATAAATCCTAATGTGCTTAAAACAAGAAAAACCCTTTCAAGTGAAAGGTAAAAACTTGTAAGCAAAATCTAAGTAAAGAAAGTATACTAGACTCCAAGAAACGCTACTAAGCAAACTGTAGCTTTGCTTTGATATTCAAGAAAATGTCCATGCAATGCTTGGCTTGAATCAATGTTTAAGGACAAACTATCTTGATGCATGATAAGCAAATCTTCGAAGTTCTCCATGCTTAGACTTGCATCATCCTCCTCTTCTTCAAAAGAATTTGTCCTCAAATCTCGAAGTTCTTCATCAGGGATGTACTTAGCCAAATCACCAACATTGAATGCAGCACTAACTCCATACTCTCCCGGAAGTTCCAACTTATAAGCATTGTCATTGATCTTCTCAACAATCTTGAAAGGACCTTCACCTCTAGGCATCAACTTATTCTTGCGTTTTCCTGGAAATCTTTCCTTTCTTAAATGTAACCATACCAAGTCTCCAACATTGTAACCTTGTTGCTTTCTATGCTTGTTTGATCTAGCTTTGTACATGTCATTTACTTTCTCTATTCTTGTTCGAACTTGAGCATGTAATTTCAGCATACTTTTCAACTTAGACTCGGCATCTTTGTGAATTAACTCACCTTTAGGCAATGGAACAAGATCAATTGGAAGTTTCGGATTGATTCCATAGACTACCTCAAAAGGACTATGTTTGGTAGCATATGTAGGTGATCTATTATAAGCAAACTCCGCATGAGCTAACTTGATGTCCCAATCCTTTTGTGTCTTACTCACTAACCCACGCAAAAGCGCACCAAGAGTACGATTAGTAACCTCGGTTTGTCCATCAGTTTGTGGATGGTAAGATGTACTAAAGAGCAATTTAGTTCCCACAAGCTTCCATAAAGACTTCCAAAAGAAACTCATGAACTTTGTATCTCGATAACTCACAATAGTTTTCGGAATTCCATGCAATCTAACAATCTCTTTGAAGTATAATTCCGCCACTTTCATAGCATCATCCACTTTGTGACAAGGAACAAAATGAGCCATCTTAGAGAACCTATCCACAACAACCATAATAGAGTCTTTCCCCCGTTGTGTTCTCGGCAATCCCACAATAAAATCCATAGAAATATCTTCCCAAGGTGAATCTGGAACAGGTAAAGGAGTATACAAGCCTTGATGAAAAGTAGCCTTCGCTTTATGACAAGTTGCACACCTAGAAATAACTAGTTGCACATCCGTGAGCATCTTAGGCCAATAGAAGTGTTCTTGTAACATACTCAAGGTCTTTGTAATGCCAAAGTGACCAGCAATTCCTCCCCCATGAGCTTCTCTAACAACTAGCTCTCTAATAGAACACTTAGGAAGACAAAGTCGATTTCCTTTGAAAAGAAAACCATCTTGCAGCAAATAAGAACCAACGGCTCCTTTAGAACACTCTTCAATTTGCCTTTGCATCTCCTTTGTTTCTTCCGGATTACTTCTATAGGCTGCCTTATTAGGTAATGGTGCTCCCGGAATCAAGTCAATTTGATGCTCTATCCCACGAATAGGAGGTAGTCCCGGAGGTAATTCCTTAGGAAAGACATCCTTGAATTCTTCTAAAACATATTCCAATTCATACGGCCTCTTTGCTTGCTTATTTTGATCAATTCGAATCTCATTAGAAACAAGTATATATACCACATTGTTGCTGCAAATCTCTTTTTCTAATTCCCTCTCACTAATCAAATAAGAACTCTTCGAATTAGAGGTAACATTAGAAGGCTTGTTGCTTATCAAAGGTTTTAAAGCAACCGGTCTCTCTTTTTCTCCTTTTCTCACAACATACACATTAGTCCTTCCATCAAACTTCACAAATCTATCATATTGCCAAGGACGGCCTAACAGTATATGACAAGCATCCATAGGACAAACATCACACAAAACTTTATCATGAAATTTACCAATTGAAAAGGAGATTAAGGCTTGTTTAGTTACCTTAACATCACTCGAATTATTAAGCCAATGAAGCTTATAAGGGCTTGGATGTTCAGTAGTTGGCCACTTCAATTTGTCTACCAAAGTAGTAGATACCACATTAGTGCAACTCCCGGTGTCTATGATCATATCACACAACCTATCTTCTACCTGGCACCTTGTAAGAAAGATTTTCTCCCTTTGATTGTTTTCCATAGGTACGGTTTTAGAGTGTAGTGCCCTTCTTAGAACCAAACTTTGACCATGAGTCTCGGGATCAATTTCGTCAATATGCCCCTCCTCTTCTTCAAAGTTTTCCTCTTCGTTCTTTTCTTCATAGTCACTACCTTGCTCACACTTAGCTTGTTCTTGTTCCCACTCTTGAGCAGTCATTACTCTTTTTGATGGACAATTAGTTGCAATGTGACCAACACTACCACACTTGAAACACTTCCTATCTTCAACAAACTTTTTAGGAGCTTCAAATTTTGATTTAGTCTCCTTGTAGTTCGAACTAGAACCACTTTTCTCCAAGCTATTCTTCTCAAAAGGTTTAGTGAAATCTTTTACAAAGGACTTAGTGTACGTCCCTTTCTTCCCCTTTATCTGTTTTTCAACTTTCAAAGCTACCTTGCAAACATCCTCAAAGGACCAATATTGTTGCAATTCAACTTTTTCAGCAATATTATCAATCAACCCCGAAATAAATCTAGCAATCTTATGCTCAACAATCTCTTCTAAACCACATAGCATGCATAACTTTTCAAATTCAACAATGTAATTCTCAACAGTCATAGAATTTTGTTTAAAAGTTTGCATCTTAAGGTAAATATCTTGAACATAATCACTAGGTACGAACCTTTTTTTCATGTGCTTCTTGAGTTGCTCCCAAGTTGAGATCTTTTCACGCCCCTCCTTATGCCTCTTCTTCTTTAGATTATCATACCAAAGACTAGCATAACCGGTCAGTTTTAATTCAGCCAATTTGCATCTTTTCCTTTCATCATACTCCTTGTAATCAAAGAGTGTCTCGGCCCTTCTAATCCACTCAAAGTATTTTTCAGGTTCATTCATACTCCCATTGAATTCGGGAAGATCTAATCTAAGGTTCCTATCATCTTCCTTTGGTCGGTCTCTTCTCCTAGGCCTTGGTGATTCATCACTTGAAGAATAATTATTTCGTGGCCTCCTTGGGTTCCTCCTTGGTTGTTCTTCCTCACTTGAACCAGAATTAGGGTTAGAATTCCCTTTCCTTGAAGAATCTCCAGCAAGAGTATCAAGCCTTTTTAACATCTCATCCATCCTTGCTGCCAACTCGTCAATTCGCCTATCTCTTCTAAGATTTTGAGCCTGTTCTAAGGTTAATCCCCTTGGAACCTGTGGAACCTCCTCGTCACTCATGATTCCTACACAAAACAAGTCAGTTCATGCAAAAATCTTGATTAAAAGATCGAATCTTGAAGGAAAATTAGGCAACACAAAAACCGGACTCCCAACCGCAAATCAGTGCACAAACACCAAACGTTTGAGGCTGTGTAGAACGCGTTACTCAACTAAAAATTATGAAATTTTATATGGTGATAGCAGGACGTTTTTAAAGTTCAATGCAAAAAGAATCACGTAAAAATTCCCAGCCAATTGTTCCCAGTTTAATTTTTCCCCGAACCTGGCTCTGATACCAAGATGATGTGAATTATTGATCCGAAAACCAACAAACACATGAGATATGTTTAAGCTTAATTCTATACAGGAAATCCACCAAGAATTAAACAAAAACTAAGAGTAATTAACTAAGAATCCACCTAATTAATTAACCCTAAACGAATGTTTTAACTAAAACAAGCAAAACAGCAATTGATCGCAATCAACAAAAACTCAAGTATGCAACTTAAGAAGTAAATCTGAATATTAATTTTTTATGTCCCAAAACTCACGAATTACATGATTATTTATAGACTTAAACTAAGTATTAGAAACCTAATAGGACTAGGAAAAATCCCTAGCCTTTAGCTCCAAGTAACCTAAGTGGAATAGGAATACTAAACCGACTTAGATAAGGAAACTAACCAAACCGACCTACCTCCAGCTTTGCGCGGTTTTAGTTTTTGTCTTCGTTGACTGACCAAATGAACTCCGATTCTCATGACACCACCTTCATTGGTTAGCTGACTTCCTGGCGTTTCCAAAAACATATTATACGACATATGTTTTCCTTGAGCTTCAAGTCCGTTTCTGCAGTTCTTTGGACCTCTTCAAAACTGCTACGAAACTACTAGAAAACCTAGTTCTAAACAAACTCTAACAAACTAATATCTTTCCTAATAACTAAGGACGTCTAACCAATCTTAAAATAACAGAAAAATAAATCCTAATGTGCTTAAAACAAGAAAAACCCTTTCAAGTGAAAGGTAAAAACTTGTAAGCAAAATCTAAGTAAAGAAAGTATACTAGACTCCAAGAAACGCTACTAAGCAAACTGTAGCTTTGCTTTGATATTCAAGAAAATGTCCATGCAATGCTTGGCTTGAATCAATGTTTAAGGACAAACTATCTTGATGCATGATAAGCAAATCTTCGAAGTTCTCCATGCTTAGACTTGCATCACAAATGAAAGTCAATTGCATTCCACAATGCTAATTGAGTCAAATTAAAGTCAAATGCATTCAACAAAGCTAATTAAGTCTAATGAAAGTCAATCACTTTCAACAAAGCTTTTAGAATCAAATGAAAGTCAAATACATTCAAACAAAACTTTTTAAATCAAATGAAAGTCAATTGCATTCCACAATGCTAATTGAGTCAAATTAAAGTCAAACACATTCAACAAAGCTATTTGAGTCAAATGAAAGTCAAACACTTTCAACACAGCTTTTATAATCAAATGAAAGTCAAATACATTCAAACAAAGCTTTTTGATTCAAATGAAAGTTAATTGCATTCCACAAAGCTAATTGAGTCAAATGCAAGTTAAACACATTCAACAAAGCTAATTGAGCCAAATGAAAGTCAAACACATTCAAACAAAGCTTTTTGAATCATATGAAAGTCCAACTCATTCAAACAAAGCTTTTTGAATCAAATGAAAGTCAATTGCATTCCACAATGCTAATTGAGTCAAATGAAAGTCAAACACGTTCAACAAAGCTAATTGAGTCAAATGAAAGTAAAACACATTCAAACAAAGCTTTTTGTATCAAATGAAAGTCAATAGCATTCAACAAAGCTAATTGAGTCAACTGAAAGTCTAAAACTTTCAACAAAGCTTTTAGAATCAAATGAAAGTCAAATACATTCAAACAAAGCTTTTTGAATCAAATGAAATTCAATTGCATTCCACAATGCTAATTGAGTCAAATGAAAGTCAAACACATTCAACAAAGCAAATTGAGTCAACTGAAAGTCAAACACTTTCAACAAAGCTTTTAGAATCAAATGAAAGTAAAACCCATTCAAACAAAGCTTTTTGAATCAAATGAAAGTCAATAGCATTCAAAAAAGCTACTTGAGTCAACTGAAAGTCAAACACTTTCAACAAAGCATTTAAAATCAAATGAAAGTCAAATACATTCAAACAAAGCTTTTTGAATAAAATGAAAGTCAATTGCATTCCACAATGCTAATTGAGTCAAATGCAAGTTAAACACATTCAACAAAGCTAATTGAGTCAAATTAAAGTCAAACACATTCTAACAAAGCTTTTTGAATTAAATGAAAGTCAAATGCATTCAACAAAGCTAATTGAGTCTAATGAAAGTCAATCACTTTCAACAAAGCTTTTATAATCAAATGAAAGTCAAATACATTCAAACAAAGCTTTTTGAATCAAATGAAAGTCAATGGCATTCCACAATGCTAATTGAGTCAAATGAAAGTCAATCACATTCAACAAAGCTAATTGAGTCAAAGGAAAGTCAAACACATTCAAACAAAGCTTTTTGAATCAAATGAAAGTCTAACGCATTCAACAAAGCTAATTGAATCAAACGAAAGTCAAACACTTTCAACAAAGCTTTTAGAATCAAATAAAAGTTAAATACATTTAAACAAAGCTTTTTGAATCGAATGAAAGTCAATTGCATTCCACAATGCTAATTGAGTCAAATGAAAGTCAAACACATTCAACAAAGCTAATTAAGTCAATTGAAAGTCAAACACATTCTAACAAAGCTTTTTGAATCAAATGAAAGTCAAATGCATTCAACAAAGCTAATTGAGTGAAATGACAGTCAAACACTTTCAACAAAGCTTTTAGAATTAAATGAAAGTCAAATACATTCAAACAAACCTTTTTGAATCAAATTAAATTCAATTGCATTCCACAATGCTAATTGAGTCAAATTAAAGTCAAACACATTCAACAAAGCAAATTGAGTCAACTGAAAGGCAAACACATTCAAACAAAGCTTTTTGAATCTAATGAAAGTAAAATGCATTCAACAAAGCTAATTGAGTCAAATGAAAGTCAAACACTTTCAACAAAGCTTCTAGAATCAAATGAAAGTCAAATACATTCAAACAAAGCTTTTTGAGTCAAATGAATGTCAATTGCATTCCACAATGCTAATTGAATCAAATGAAAGTCAAACAAATTCAACAAAGCTAATTGAGTCAAAGGAGAGTCAAACACATTCAAACAAAGCCTTTTGAATCAAATGAAAGTGTAACGCATTCAAAAAAGCTAATTAAGTCAAGCGAAGTCAAACAATTTCAACAAAGCTTTTAGAATCAGATGAAAGTCAAATACATTCAAACAAAGCTTTTTGAATCAAATAAAAGTCAATTGCATTCCACAATGCTAATTGAGTCAAATGAAAGTTAAACACATTCAACAAAGCTAGTTGAGTCAAATGAAAGTCAAAGATATTCAAACAAAGCTTTTAGAATCAAATGAAAGTCAAATGCATTCAACAAAGCTAATTGAGTCAAATGAAAGTCAAACACTTTCAACAAAGCTTTTAGAAACAAATGAAAGTCAAATACATTCAAACAAAGCTTTTTGAATCAAATGAAAGTCAAATGCATTAAACAAAGCTAATTGAATCAAATGAAAGTCAAACACTTTCAACAAAGCTTTTAGAATCAAATGAAAGTCAAATACATTCAAACAAAGCTTTTTGAATCAAATGAAATTCAATTGCATTCCACAATGCTAATGGAGTCAAATGAAAGTCAACACATTCAACAAAGCTAATTGAGTCAAATGAATGTCAAACACATTCAAACAAAGCATTTTGGATTAAATGAAAGTCAAACACATTCAACAAAGCTAATTTAGTCAATTGAAAGTCAAACACATTCTAACAAAGCTTTTTGAATCAAATGAAAGTCAAATGCATTCAACAAAGCTAATTGAGTTAAATGACAGTCAAACACTTTCAACAAACCTTTTAGAATTAAATGAAAGTAAAATACATTCAAACAAAGCTTTTTGAATCAAATTAAATTCAATTGCATTCCACAATGCTAATTGAGTCAAATTAAAGTCAAACACATTCAACAAAGCAAATTGAGTCAACTGAAAGGCAAACACATTCAAACAAAGCTTTTTGAATCAAATGAAAGTAAAATGCATTCAACAAAGCTAATTAAGTCAAATGAAAGTCAAACACTTTCAACAAAGCTAATTTAGTCAAATGAATGTCTAACACATTCAAACAAAGCTTTTTGAATCAAATGAAAGTCAAATGCATTCAATAAAGCTAATTGAGTCAAATGTAAGTCAAACACTTTCAACAAAGCTTTTAGAATCAAATGAAAGTCAAACACATTCAAACAAAGCCTTTTGAATCAAATGAAAGTGTAACGCATTCAAAAAAGCTAATTGAATCAAACGAAAGTCAAACACTTTCAACAAAGCTTTTAGAATCAGATGAAAGTCAAATACATTCAAACAAAGCTTTTTGACTCAAATAAAAGTCAATTGCATTCCACAATGCTAATTGAGTCAAATGAAAGTTAAACACATTCAACAAAGCTAATTGAGTCAAATGAAAGTTAAACACATTCAAACAAAGCTTTTTGAATCAAATGAAAGTCAATTTGCATTCCACAATGCTAATTGAGTCAAATGAAAGTTAAACACATTCAACAAAGCTAATTGAGTCAAATGAAAGTTAAACACATTCAAACAAAGCTTTTTGAATCAAATGAAAGTCAAATGCATTAAACAAAGCTAATTGAATCAAATGAAAGTCAAACACTTTCAACAAAGCTTTTAGAATCAAATGAAAGTCAAATACATTCAAACAAAGCTTTTTAAATCAAATGAAAGTCAATTGCATTCCACAATGCTAATTGAGTCAAATTAAAGTCAAATGCATTCAACAAAGCTAATTAAGTCTAATGAAAGTCAATCACTTTCAACAAAGCTTTTAGAATCAAATGAAAGTCAAATACATTCAAACAAAACTTTTTAAATCAAATGAAAGTCAATTGCATTCCACAATGCTAATTGAGTCAAATTAAAGTCAAACACATTCAACAAAGCTATTTGAGTCAAATGAAAGTCAAACACTTTCAACACAGCTTTTATAATCAAATGAAAGTCAAATACATTCAAACAAAGCTTTTTGATTCAAATGAAAGTTAATTGCATTCCACAAAGCTAATTGAGTCAAATGCAAGTTAAACACATTCAACAAAGCTAATTGAGCCAAATGAAAGTCAAACACATTCAAACAAAGCTTTTTGAATCATATGAAAGTCCAACTCATTCAAACAAAGCTTTTTGAATCAAATGAAAGTCAATTGCATTCCACAATGCTAATTGAGTCAAATGAAAGTCAAACACGTTCAACAAAGCTAATTGAGTCAAATGAAAGTAAAACACATTCAAACAAAGCTTTTTGTATCAAATGAAAGTCAATAGCATTCAACAAAGCTAATTGAGTCAACTGAAAGTCTAAAACTTTCAACAAAGCTTTTAGAATCAAATGAAAGTCAAATACATTCAAACAAAGCTTTTTGAATCAAATGAAATTCAATTGCATTCCACAATGCTAATTGAGTCAAATGAAAGTCAAACACATTCAACAAAGCAAATTGAGTCAACTGAAAGTCAAACACTTTCAACAAAGCTTTTAGAATCAAATGAAAGTAAAACCCATTCAAACAAAGCTTTTTGAATCAAATGAAAGTCAATAGCATTCAAAAAAGCTACTTGAGTCAACTGAAAGTCAAACACTTTCAACAAAGCATTTAAAATCAAATGAAAGTCAAATACATTCAAACAAAGCTTTTTGAATAAAATGAAAGTCAATTGCATTCCACAATGCTAATTGAGTCAAATGCAAGTTAAACACATTCAACAAAGCTAATTGAGTCAAATGAAAGTCAAACACATTCTAACAAAGCTTTTTGAATTAAATGAAAGTCAAATGCATTCAACAAAGCTAATTGAGTCTAATGAAAGTCAATCACTTTCAACAAAGCTTTTATAATCAAATGAAAGTCAAATACATTCAAACAAAGCTTTTTGAATCAAATGAAAGTCAATGGCATTCCACAATGCTAATTGAGTCAAATGAAAGTCAATCACATTCAACAAAGCTAATTGAGTCAAAGGAAAGTCAAACACATTCAAACAAAGCTTTTTGAATCAAATGAAAGTCTAACGCATTCAACAAAGCTAATTGAATCAAACGAAAGTCAAACACTTTCAACAAAGCTTTTAGAATCAAATAAAAGTTAAATACATTTAAACAAAGCTTTTTGAATCGAATGAAAGTCAATTGCATTCCACAATGCTTATTGAGTCAAATGAAAGTCAAACACATTCAACAAAGCTAATTAAGTCAATTGAAAGTCAAACACATTCTAACAAAGCTTTTTGAATCAAATGAAAGTCAAATGCATTCAACAAAGCTAATTGAGTGAAATGACAGTCAAACACTTTCAACAAAGCTTTTAGAATTAAATGAAAGTCAAATACATTCAAACAAACCTTTTTGAATCAAATTAAATTCAATTGCATTCCACAATGCTAATTGAGTCAAATTAAAGTCAAACACATTCAACAAAGCAAATTGAGTCAACTGAAAGGCAAACACATTCAAACAAAGCTTTTTGAATCTAATGAAAGTAAAATGCATTCAACAAAGCTAATTGAGTCAAATGAAAGTCAAACACTTTCAACAAAGCTTCTAGAATCAAATGAAAGTCAAATACATTCAAACAAAGCTTTTTGAGTCAAATGAATGTCAATTGCATTCCACAATGCTAATTGAATCAAATGAAAGTCAAACAAATTCAACAAAGCTAATTGAGTCAAAGGAGAGTCAAACACATTCAAACAAAGCCTTTTGAATCAAATGAAAGTGTAACGCATTCAAAAAAGCTAATTAAGTCAAGCGAAGTCAAACAATTTCAACAAAGCTTTTAGAATCAGATGAAAGTCAAATACATTCAAACAAAGCTTTTTGAATCAAATAAAAGTCAATTGCATTCCACAATGCTAATTGAGTCAAATGAAAGTTAAACACATTCAACAAAGCTAGTTGAGTCAAATGAAAGTCAAAGATATTCAAACAAAGCTTTTAGAATCAAATGAAAGTCAAATGCATTCAACAAAGCTAATTGAGTCAAATGAAAGTCAAACACTTTCAACAAAGCTTTTAGAAACAAATGAAAGTCCAATACATTCAAACAAAGCTTTTTGAATCAAATGAAAGTCAAATGCATTAAACAAAGCTAATTGAATCAAATGAAAGTCAAACACTTTCAACAAAGCTTTTAGAATCAAATGAAAGTCAAATACATTCAAACAAAGCTTTTTAAATCAAATGAAAGTCAATTGCATTCCACAATGCTAAGTGAGTCAAATTAAAGTCAAACACATTCAACAAAGCTAATTGAGTCAAATGAAAGTCAAACACTTTCAACAAAGCTTTTAGAATCAAATGAAAGTCAAATACATTCAAACAAAGCTTTTTGAATCAAATGAAATTCAATTGCATTCCACAATGCTAATGGAGTCAAATGAAAGTCAACACATTCAACAAAGCTAATTGAGTCAAATGAATGTCAAACACATTCAAACAAAGCATTTTGGATTAAATGAAAGTCAAACACATTCAACAAAGCTAATTTAGTCAATTGAAAGTCAAACACATTCTAACAAAGCTTTTTGAATCAAATGAAAGTCAAATGCATTCAACAAAGCTAATTGAGTTAAATGACAGTCAAACACTTTCAACAAACCTTTTAGAATTAAATGAAAGTAAAATACATTCAAACAAAGCTTTTTGAATCAAATTAAATTCAATTGCATTCCACAATGCTAATTGAGTCAAATGAAAGTCAAACACATTCAACAAAGCAAATTGAGTCAACTGAAAGGCAAACACATTCAAACAAAGCTTTTTGAATCAAATGAAAGTAAAATGCATTCAACAAAGCTAATTGAGTCAAATGAAAGTCAAACACTTTCAACAAAGCTAATTTAGTCAAATGAATGTCTAACACATTCAAACAAAGCTTTTTGAATCAAATGAAAGTCAAATGCATTCAATAAAGCTAATTGAGTCAAATGTAAGTCAAACACTTTCAACAAAGCTTTTAGAATCAAATGAAAGTCAAACACATTCAAACAAAGCCTTTTGAATCAAATGAAAGTGTAACGCATTCAAAAAAGCTAATTGAATCAAACGAAAGTCAAACACTTTCAACAAAGCTTTTAGAATCAGATGAAAGTCAAATACATTCAAACAAAGCTTTTTGACTCAAATAAAAGTCAATTGCATTCCACAATGCTAATTGAGTCAAATGAAAGTTAAACACATTCAACAAAGCTAATTGAGTCAAATGAAAGTTAAACACATTCAAACAAAGCTTTTTGAATCAAATGAAAGTCAATTTGCATTCCACAATGCTAATTGAGTCAAATGAAAGTTAAACACATTCAACAAAGCTAATTGAGTCAAATGAAAGTTAAACACATTCAAACAAAGCTTTTTGAATCAAATGAAAGTCAAATGCATTAAACAAAGCTAATTGAATCAAATGAAAGTCAAACACTTTCAACAAAGCTTTTAGAATCAAATGAAAGTCAAATACATTCAAACAAAGCTTTTTAAATCAAATGAAAGTCAATTGCATTCCACAATGCTAATTGAGTCAAATTAAAGTCAAATGCATTCAACAAAGCTAATTAAGTCTAATGAAAGTCAATCACTTTCAACAAAGCTTTTAGAATCAAATGAAAGTCAAATACATTCAAACAAAACTTTTTAAATCAAATGAAAGTCAATTGCATTCCACAATGCTAATTGAGTCAAATTAAAGTCAAACACATTCAACAAAGCTATTTGAGTCAAATGAAAGTCAAACACTTTCAACACAGCTTTTATAATCAAATGAAAGTCAAATACATTCAAACAAAGCTTTTTGATTCAAATGAAAGTTAATTGCATTCCACAAAGCTAATTGAGTCAAATGCAAGTTAAACACATTCAACAAAGCTAATTGAGCCAAATGAAAGTCAAACACATTCAAACAAAGCTTTTTGAATCATATGAAAGTCCAACTCATTCAAACAAAGCTTTTTGAATCAAATGAAAGTCAATTGCATTCCACAATGCTAATTGAGTCAAATGAAAGTCAAACACGTTCAACAAAGCTAATTGAGTCAAATGAAAGTAAAACACATTCAAACAAAGCTTTTTGTATCAAATGAAAGTCAATAGCATTCAACAAAGCTAATTGAGTCAACTGAAAGTCTAAAACTTTCAACAAAGCTTTTAGAATCAAATGAAAGTCAAATACATTCAAACAAAGCTTTTTGAATCAAATGAAATTCAATTGCATTCCACAATGCTAATTGAGTCAAATGAAAGTCAAACACATTCAACAAAGCAAATTGAGTCAACTGAAAGTCAAACACTTTCAACAAAGCTTTTAGAATCAAATGAAAGTAAAACCCATTCAAACAAAGCTTTTTGAATCAAATGAAAGTCAATAGCATTCAAAAAAGCTACTTGAGTCAACTGAAAGTCAAACACTTTCAACAAAGCATTTAAAATCAAATGAAAGTCAAATACATTCAAACAAAGCTTTTTGAATAAAATGAAAGTCAATTGCATTCCACAATGCTAATTGAGTCAAATGCAAGTTAAACACATTCAACAAAGCTAATTGAGTCAAATGAAAGTCAAACACATTCTAACAAAGCTTTTTGAATTAAATGAAAGTCAAATGCATTCAACAAAGCTAATTGAGTCTAATGAAAGTCAATCACTTTCAACAAAGCTTTTATAATCAAATGAAAGTCAAATACATTCAAACAAAGCTTTTTGAATCAAATGAAAGTCAATGGCATTCCACAATGCTAATTGAGTCAAATGAAAGTCAATCACATTCAACAAAGCTAATTGAGTCAAAGGAAAGTCAAACACATTCAAACAAAGCTTTTTGAATCAAATGAAAGTCTAACGCATTCAACAAAGCTAATTGAATCAAACGAAAGTCAAACACTTTCAACAAAGCTTTTAGAATCAAATAAAAGTTAAATACATTTAAACAAAGCTTTTTGAATCGAATGAAAGTCAATTGCATTCCACAATGCTAATTGAGTCAAATGAAAGTCAAACACATTCAACAAAGCTAATTAAGTCAATTGAAAGTCAAACACATTCTAACAAAGCTTTTTGAATCAAATGAAAGTCAAATGCATTCAACAAAGCTAATTGAGTGAAATGACAGTCAAACACTTTCAACAAAGCTTTTAGAATTAAATGAAAGTCAAATACATTCAAACAAACCTTTTTGAATCAAATTAAATTCAATTGCATTCCACAATGCTAATTGAGTCAAATTAAAGTCAAACACATTCAACAAAGCAAATTGAGTCAACTGAAAGGCAAACACATTCAAACAAAGCTTTTTGAATCTAATGAAAGTAAAATGCATTCAACAAAGCTAATTGAGTCAAATGAAAGTCAAACACTTTCAACAAAGCTTCTAGAATCAAATGAAAGTCAAATACATTCAAACAAAGCTTTTTGAGTCAAATGAATGTCAATTGCATTCCACAATGCTAATTGAATCAAATGAAAGTCAAACAAATTCAACAAAGCTAATTGAGTCAAAGGAGAGTCAAACACATTCAAACAAAGCCTTTTGAATCAAATGAAAGTGTAACGCATTCAAAAAAGCTAATTAAGTCAAGCGAAGTCAAACAATTTCAACAAAGCTTTTAGAATCAGATGAAAGTCAAATACATTCAAACAAAGCTTTTTGAATCAAATAAAAGTCAATTGCATTCCACAATGCTAATTGAGTCAAATGAAAGTTAAACACATTCAACAAAGCTAGTTGAGTCAAATGAAAGTCAAAGATATTCAAACAAAGCTTTTAGAATCAAATGAAAGTCAAATGCATTCAACAAAGCTAATTGAGTCAAATGAAAGTCAAACACTTTCAACAAAGCTTTTAGAAACAAATGAAAGTCAAATACATTCAAACAAAGCTTTTTGAATCAAATGAAAGTCAAATGCATTAAACAAAGCTAATTGAATCAAATGAAAGTCAAACACTTTCAACAAAGCTTTTAGAATCAAATGAAAGTCAAATACATTCAAACAAAGCTTTTTAAATCAAATGAAAGTCAATTGCATTCCACAATGCTAAGTGAGTCAAATTAAAGTCAAACACATTCAACAAAGCTAATTGAGTCAAATGAAAGTCAAACACTTTCAACAAAGCTTTTAGAATCAAATGAAAGTCAAATACATTCAAACAAAGCTTTTTGAATCAAATGAAATTCAATTGCATTCCACAATGCTAATGGAGTCAAATGAAAGTCAACACATTCAACAAAGCTAATTGAGTCAAATGAATGTCAAACACATTCAAACAAAGCATTTTGGATTAAATGAAAGTCAAACACATTCAACAAAGCTAATTTAGTCAATTGAAAGTCAAACACATTCTAACAAAGCTTTTTGAATCAAATGAAAGTCAAATGCATTCAACAAAGCTAATTGAGTTAAATGACAGTCAAACACTTTCAACAAACCTTTTAGAATTAAATGAAAGTAAAATACATTCAAACAAAGCTTTTTGAATCAAATTAAATTCAATTGCATTCCACAATGCTAATTGAGTCAAATGAAAGTCAAACACATTCAACAAAGCAAATTGAGTCAACTGAAAGGCAAACACATTCAAACAAAGCTTTTTGAATCAAATGAAAGTAAAATGCATTCAACAAAGCTAATTGAGTCAAATGAAAGTCAAACACTTTCAACAAAGCTAATTTAGTCAAATGAATGTCTAACACATTCAAACAAAGCTTTTTGAATCAAATGAAAGTCAAATGCATTCAATAAAGCTAATTGAGTCAAATGTAAGTCAAACACTTTCAACAAAGCTTTTAGAATCAAATGAAAGTCAAACACATTCAAACAAAGCCTTTTGAATCAAATGAAAGTGTAACGCATTCAAAAAAGCTAATTGAATCAAACGAAAGTCAAACACTTTCAACAAAGCTTTTAGAATCAGATGAAAGTCAAATACATTCAAACAAAGCTTTTTGACTCAAATAAAAGTCAATTGCATTCCACAATGCTAATTGAGTCAAATGAAAGTTAAACACATTCAACAAAGCTAATTGAGTCAAATGAAAGTTAAACACATTCAAACAAAGCTTTTAGAATCAAATGAAAGTCAATTTGCATTCCACAATGCTAATTGAGTCAAATGAAAGTTAAACACATTCAACAAAGCTAATTGAGTCAAATGAAAGTTAAACACATTCAAACAAAGCTTTTTGAATCAAATGAAAGTCAAACACTTTCAACAAAGCTTTTAGAATCAAATGAAAGTCAAATACATTCAAACAAAGCTTTTTAAATCAAATGAAAGTCAATTGCATTCCACAATGCTAATTGAGTCAAATTAAAGTCAAATGCATTCAACAAAGCTAATTAAGTCTAATGAAAGTCAATCACTTTCAACAAAGCTTTTAGAATCAAATGAAAGTCAAATACATTCAAACAAAACTTTTTAAATCAAATGAAAGTCAATTGCATTCCACAATGCTAATTGAGTCAAATTAAAGTCAAACACATTCAACAAAGCTATTTGAGTCAAATGAAAGTCAAACACTTTCAACAAAGCTTTTATAATCAAATGAAAGTCAAATACATTCAAACAAAGCTTTTTGATTCAAATGAAAGTTAATTGCATTCCACAATGCTAATTGAGTCAAATGCAAGTTAAACACATTCAACAAAGCTAATTGAGTCCAATGAAAGTCAAACAAATTCAAACAAAGCTTTTTGAATCATATGAAAGTCCAACTCATTCAAACAAAGCTTTTTGAATCAAATGAAAGTCAATTGCATTCCACAATGCTAATTGAGTCAAATGAAAGTCAAACACGTTCAACAAAGCTAATTGAGTCAAACGAAAGTAAAACACATTCAAACAAAGCTTTTTGTATCAAATGAAAGTCAATAGCATTCAACAAAGCTAATTGAGTCAACTGAAAGTCTAACACTTTCAACAAAGCTTTTAGAATCAAATGAAAGTCAAATACATTCAAACAAAGCTTTTTTAATCAAATGAAATTCAATTGCATTCCACAATGCTAATTGAGTCAAATGAAAGTCAAACACATTCAACAAAGCAAATTGAGTCAACTGAAAGTCAAACACTTTCAACAAAGCTTTTAGAATCAAATGAAAGTAAAACCCATTCAAACAAAGCTTTTTGAATCAAATGAAAGTCAATAGCATTCAAAAAAGCTACTTGAGTCAACTGAAAGTCAAACACTTTCAACAAAGCATTTAAAATCAAATGAAAGTCAAATACATTCAAACAAAGCTTTTTGAATAAAATGAAAGTCAATTGCATTCCACAATGCTAATTGAGTCAAATGCAAGTTAAACACATTCAACAAAGCTAATTGAGTCAAATGAAAGTCAAACACATTAAAACAAAGCTTTTTGTATTAAATGAAAGTCAAATGCATTCAACAAAGCTAATTGAGTCTAATGAAAGTCAATCACTTTCAACAAAGCTTTTATAATCAAATGAAAGTCAAATACATTCAAACAAAGCTGTTTGAATCAAATGAAGGTCAATGGCATTCGACAATGCTAATTGAGTCAAATGAAAGTCAATCACATTCAACAAAGCTAATTGAGTCAAAGGAAAGTCAAACACATTCAAACAAAGCTTTTTGAATCAAATGAAAGTCTAACGCATTCAACAAAGCTAATTGAATCAAACGAAAGTCAAACACTTTCAACAAAGCTTTTAGAATCAAATAAAAGTTAAATACATTTAAACAAAGCTTTTTGAATCGAATGAAAGTCAATTACATTTCACAATGCTAATTGAGTCAAATGAAAGTCAAACACATTCAACAAAGCTAATTAAGTCAATTGAAAGTCAAACACATTCTAACAAAGCTTTTTGAATCAAATGAAAGTCAAATGCATTCAACAAAGCTAATTGAGTGAAATGACAGTCAAACACTTTCAACAAAGCTTTTAGAATTTAATGAAAGTCAAATACATTCAAACAAACCTTTTTGAATCAAATTAAATTCAATTGCATTCTACAATGCTAATTGAGTCAAATTAAAGTCAAACACATTCAACAAAGCAAATTGAGTCAACCGAAAGGCAAACACATTTAAACAAAGCTTTTTGAATCTAATGAAAGTAAAATGCATTCAACAAAGCTAATTGAGTCAAATGAAAGTCAAACACTTTCAACAAAGCTTCTAGAATCAAATGAAAGTCAAATACATTCAAACAAAGCTTTTTGAGTCAAATGAATGTCAATTGCATTCCACAATGCTAATTGAATCAAATGAAAGTCAAACAAATTCAACAAAGCTAATTGAGTCAAAGGAAAGTCAAACACATTCAAACAAAGCCTTTTGAATCAAATGAAAGTGTAACACATCCAAAAAAGCTAATTAAGTCAAGCGAAGTCAAACAATTTCAACAAAGCTTTTAGAATCAGATGAAAGTCAAATACATTCAAACAAAGCTTTTTGAATCAAATAAAAGTCAATTGCATTCCACAATGCTAATTGAGTCAAATGAAAGTTAAACACATTCAACAAAGCTAGTTGAGTCAAATGAAAGTCAAAGATATTCAAACAAAGCTTTTAGAATCAAATGAAAGTCAAATGCATTCAACAAAACTAATTGAGTCAAATGAAAGTCAAACACTTTCAACAAAGCTTTTAGAAACAAATGAAAGTCAAATACATTCAAACAAAGCTTTTTGAATCAAATGAAAGTCAATTGCATTCCACAATGCTAATTGAGTCAAATGAAAGTTAAACACATTTAACAAAGCTAATTGAGTCAAATGAAAGTTAAACACATTCAAACAAAGCTTTTTGAATCAAATGAAAGTCAAATGCATTAAACAAAGCTAATTGAATCAAATGAAAGTCAAACACTTTCAACATTTTTTAGAATCAAATGAAAGTCAAATACATTCAAACAAAGCTTTTTAAATCAAATGAAAGTCAATTATATTCCACAATGCTAAGTGAGTCAAATTAAAGTCAAACACATTCAACAAAGCTAATTGAGTCAAATGAAAGTCAAACACTTTCAACAAAGCTTTTAGAATCAAATGAAAGTCAAATCCTTTTAAACAAAGCTTTTTGAATCAAATGAAAGTCAATTGCATTCCACAATGCTAATTGAGTTAAATGAAAGTTAAACACATTCAACAAAGCTAATTGAGTCAAATGAAAGTTAAACACATTCAAACAAAGCTTTTTGAATCAAATGAAAGTCAAATGCATTAAACAAAGCTAATTGAATCAAATGAAAGTCAAACACTTTCAACAAAGCATTTAGAATCAAATGAAAGTCAAATACATTCAAACAAAGCATTTTAAATCAAATGAAAGTCAATTGCATTCCACAATGCTAATTGAGTCAAATTAAAGTCAAATGCATTCAACAAAGCTAATTGAGTCTAATGAAAGGCAATCACTTTCAACAAAAGCTTTTAGAATCAAATGAAAGTCAAATACATTCAAACAAAGCTTTTTAAATCAAATGAAAGTCAATTGCATTCCACAATGCTAATTGAGTCAAATTAAAGTCAAACACATTCAACAAAGCTAATTGAGTCAAATGAAAGTCAAACACTTTCAACAAAGCTTTTATAATCAAATGAAAGTCAAATACATTCAAACAAAGCTTTTTGATTCAAATGAAAGTTAATTGCATTCCACAATGCTAATTGAGTCAAATGCAAGTTAAACACATTCAAACAAAGCTTTTTGAATCAAATGAAAGTCAATTTGCATTCCACAATGCTAATTGAGTCAAATGAAAGTTAAACACATTCAACAAAGCTAATTGAGTCAAATGAAAGTTAAACACATTCAAACAAAGCTTTTTGAATCAAATGAAAGTCAAACACTTTCAACAAAGCTTTTAGAATCAAATGAAAGTCAAATACATTCAAACAAAGCTTTTTAAATCAAATGAAAGTCAATTGCATTCCACAATGCTAATTGAGTCAAATTAAAGTCAAATGCATTCAACAAAGCTAATTAAGTCTAATGAAAGTCAATCACTGTTGTATATTTGGAGTATCAACCCGAAATACACAAGGGATAAACCAAGGATAAGTAAGACTAAAACCAAAAAGGCTTCTTAGATACAGACACACCACTAAGAAACGAGTTTGGGTTCCTAAGATCACAAGCCAACTAGTAGTCTAAGCTAGTTAACTAAGCAAAGGAAACGAAATTCCAAATCCAAGAATTTCAAGTTTGTTTCTAATCCAAGAAACGAGTGTAAAAACACAATTTTTTTGTTCAAAATATTCTCTATATTTTTCATTCACATTTGCTTGTTATTTATAGTAAACAAGCATCATAAGTACAAGCTAACTTAAGTGACTTTTTAGCTCACTTGTTACATGCTTAAACTAAGCATCAAAATCTGATTTTTAATCTCTAGATACATCAATTAAAGAAGCTAAACTTAACTAGGTACATAAGCTTAGAAAGTGGCGGTTTGTAACCTCCAAAAGATGCTCCAAAAATCAGAAAATAAGAGAGCTTAACTCCCCCTTAATGCACGTCCAACAAAGCAGCAAATGAAGGCTTAAACTCCCCTTGATTTACGCCCAACAAAGCAGCAAGTGAAGGCTTTAAACTCCCCTTGATTTACGCCCAACAAAGCAGCAAATTAGAAGCAAAACAGCCCCATAATTCACGCCTAATTCAAACAGCAAAAGAAGAGTAATTTCCCCTTGATTCTAGCCTTGAAAGTAGCTTGAATGTATGTGGACTAAAGTGTATTTGGACGCCCTTTAGTTGCTCCAAAAGCTGACCGAATTGAACAGCCAAATGAAGGCCGAAATTAAGGCTTAAGATGCTCCAAGTTTGACTGAAATTAACGGCCACTTAAAGGCTGAAATTAAGGCTTGTAATGGCTTGTAATTCCTCTTTGAAAACTGATTGTAACTCCCATTTTGAAGCCTTGAGATTCCTCCAAAAGAATTTCGGATTCTATGTTGTTTTCCAAGCTTAAATGGCTGTCTTCTTTTGTGTATCTTGTACTTGTACTTTATGTGAATGTAACAATATTTTTCGAACTAAAATTAGCTAAAAAGAAGTAAGAAAAATATAACTAATTTGCAAACTTAAAAGAACTAAAGTTTACAATTTATTCAAAGCATAAAAAGAACTAGAATGAACTAGTTAATAAGAACAACAAGAAACTCAAAGGATTGAATATCTTGTTGCACATAGATAGAACGCATAGCATCAATGCATGATGCTACATCTTGGACCAAAGAAACGTCCATAACCAAGTTGTTAGGCTTGGCTACAACATTCCCCCCTTCTTGAAAAGAGTTTGCCCTCAAACTCGGCAATTCTTCAAGCTCATCATAGTAAAGTGATAAATCAGCCACATTAAAGATGCTAGAAACACCATACTCTCCGTGCAATGCAACTTTGTAAGCATTATCAACCAATATTGGAATAGGAAACCGATACTTGATATGCTTTGGGGGTAATCCATGAAGGATATCGTTGGGGAAAACATGAGCATAGGTTTTGAGAAGAGAGGCAAGGAGTGGGTGATTTTTTTCTGAGAGGCAAAGAGTGGTGAGGGAAGTGGGAAGCGTGGATGTGGAGTGATCATTTTTGGGGATTAAAGAGGTAAGGACAATTTTCTTTCCATCCTTAGAAAAGGAGTAGGTGTTTTTGTAACCATCATGCATCACACGTCTATCAAATAACCAAGGTCTACCAAGTAAAACATGACATGCATCCATAGGCACAACATCACACCATAATGCTTCCTCATAAGTTTTACCAATGCTAAATGATAACAAGACTTGTTGTGTGACATGAATCCCTTTACTATGACTTAACCATTGAATTTTATATGGTTTAGGATGAGGGATAGTTTTCATTTTCAACTTGTCTATCATAACTTGCGAAGCTACATTGGTACAACTACCTCCATCAATAATCAAAGTGCATACCTTTCCTCCAATGGTGCAACGAGTGCGAAAGATTGCCTCACGTTGCAAGCTCCCTTCTTGGTCCAACATATTGCTTAGTGTACGTCGAACCACCAAACATTCCCCTTCATCCGGACCTAGACACGCATACTCATCATTCTCCTCAAGGTTGTTGTCCTCTTCATCTTCTAATTCGTTCTCCTCTTCATGCTCCACCAAAGTAACAATTTTCTTATTTGGACAATCACTAGCCATATGTCCAAGGCCTTGACACCTAAAGCATCTTCTTGGGCCTGGTTTTGGATTGGAGTTTTGGGTGGTTTGAGAGGGTGGTTTAGAAGTAGGTTGGGTGGTTGCGGATTTGAAAGGTTGGAAATTTGTTTGCCTTTTTTGGGGAGATGAGGATTGAGAAGCAAAACGTGAAGAATCACTTTTGCCTCTTGCCTTTTGTTGTTGCTCAATCTTATGTGCTAAGATAATGAGCTCTTCAAGGGTGGTGTAAGGGTGTAGCTCGGCCACATTGGCTATTTTTGGGTCAAGTCCTCCCAAAAAACGCACCAATGTTTGAGGTTCATCTTCCTCTACTCCACATTTCATGACAAATCCTTCAAATTCCCTAGCATATTCTTCTACCGATTTTGTACCTTGCTTAAGGTTATGGAATTTTGAAAAGTTTTCTTGCACATAGTATGTGGGAAGAAACTTTTGTTTCAACAATTTCTTCATCTTAACCCATGATCTCACTTTTTCTTTGTCTTGCCTTTCCCTCTTGGCGCACACACTAGCCCACCAAGTTGAGGCATATTTTCGTAGCTTCAAGGCCACAATTTTCACCTTTTTCTCCTCTGGTGTTTGCTTATAGTCAAACACTCTCTCCACCGTTCTCAACCATTCTACAAACTCATCAGCATCGAGTTTGCCATCATATTCAGGAATGTCTGCTTTTATGTCATTGTTAGAACGTGACCTTTCTCTTTCACTAAAAGGTCTCTCATTGTTATTGAAAGTAGACTCACTCATGTCATCTTCACTATGGGTGGGTGAACCTTCTCTATTATGGCGCAACTTAATAGTAAGATCTTTCAATTGATCTTGCATATACTTCATTCGTTGCTCCATATCTTCTTTCTCTTGCTCAACCTTATTGACATATTCTTGCCAATTAGGTGGTGGAACGTTTGTCATGGTTGTGTTTGGGTTTGTGTTTGGGGTAGGTGTTTGGGATATGTGTTTTGGGACGATTATTTTTTTTTTTTTTTTTTTTTTTTTTTTTTTTTTTTTTTGCTAGTCACCCTCCTTCTAGCGCCAAATGTTGTATATTTGGAGTATCAACCCGAAATACACAAGGGATAAACCAAGGATAAGTAAGACTAAAACCAAAAAGGCTTCTTAGATACAGACACACCACTAAGAAACGAGTTTGGGTTCCTAAGATCACAAGCCAACTAGTAGTCTAAGCTAGTTAACTAAGCAAAGGAAACGAAATTCCAAATCCAAGAATTTCAAGTTTGTTTCTAATCCAAGAAACGAGTGTAAAAACACAATTTTTTTGTTCAAAATATTCTCTATATTTTTCATTCACATTTGCTTGTTATTTATAGTAAACAAGCATCATAAGTACAAGCTAACTTAAGTGACTTTTTAGCTCACTTGTTACATGCTTAAACTAAGCATCAAAATCTGATTTTTAATCTCTAGATACATCAATTAAAGAAGCTAAACTTAACTAGGTACATAAGCTTAGAAAGTGGCGGTTTGTAACCTCCAAAAGATGCTCCAAAAATCAGAAAATAAGAGAGCTTAACTCCCCCTTAATGCACGTCCAACAAAGCAGCAAATGAAGGCTTAAACTCCCCTTGATTTACGCCCAACAAAGCAGCAAGTGAAGGCTTTAAACTCCCCTTGATTTACGCCCAACAAAGCAGCAAATTAGAAGCAAAACAGCCCCATAATTCACGCCTAATTCAAACAGCAAAAGAAGAGTAATTTCCCCTTGATTCTAGCCTTGAAAGTAGCTTGAATGTATGTGGACTAAAGTGTATTTGGACGCCCTTTAGTTGCTCCAAAAGCTGACCGAATTGAACAGCCAAATGAAGGCCGAAATTAAGGCTTAAGATGCTCCAAGTTTGACTGAAATTAACGGCCACTTAAAGGCTGAAATTAAGGCTTGTAATGGCTTGTAATTCCTCTTTGAAAACTGATTGTAACTCCCATTTTGAAGCCTTGAGATTCCTCCAAAAGAATTTCGGATTCTATGTTGTTTTCCAAGCTTAAATGGCTGTCTTCTTTTGTGTATCTTGTACTTGTACTTTATGTGAATGTAACAATATTTTTCGAACTAAAATTAGCTAAAAAGAAGTAAGAAAAATATAACTAATTTGCAAACTTAAAAGAACTAAAGTTTACAATTTATTCAAAGCATAAAAAGAACTAGAATGAACTAGTTAATAAGAACAACAAGAAACTCAAAGGATTGAATATCTTGTTGCACATAGATAGAACGCATAGCATCAATGCATGATGCTACATCTTGGACCAAAGAAACGTCCATAACCAAGTTGTTAGGCTTGGCTACAACAATCACTTTCAACAAAGCTTTTAGAATCAAATGAAAGTCAAATACATTCAAACAAAACTTTTTAAATCAAATGAAAGTCAATTGCATTCCACAATGCTAATTGAGTCAAATTAAAGTCAAACACATTCAACAAAGCTATTTGAGTCAAATGAAAGTCAAACACTTTCAACAAAGCTTTTATAATCAAATGAAAGTCAAATACATTCAAACAAAGCTTTTTGATTCAAATGAAAGTTAATTGCATTCCACAATGCTAATTGAGTCAAATGCAAGTTAAACACATTCAACAAAGCTAATTGAGTCAAATGAAAGTCAAACAAATTCAAACAAAGCTTTTTGAATCATATGAAAGTCCAACTCATTCAAACAAAGCTTTTTGAATCAAATGAAAGTCAATTGCATTCCACAATGCTAATTGAGTCAAATGAAAGTCAAACACGTTCAACAAAGCTAATTGAGTCAAACGAAAGTAAAACACATTCAAACAAAGCTTTTTGTATCAAATGAAAGTCAATAGCATTCAACAAAGCTAATTGAGTCAACTGAAAGTCTAACACTTTCAACAAAGCTTTTAGAATCAAATGAAAGTCAAATACATTCAAACAAAGCTTTTTTAATCAAATGAAATTCAATTGCATTCCACAATGCTAATTGAGTCAAATGAAAGTCAAACACATTCAACAAAGCAAATTGAGTCAACTGAAAGTCAAACACTTTCAACAAAGCTTTTAGAATCAAATGAAAGTAAAACCCATTCAAACAAAGCTTTTTGAATCAAATGAAAGTCAATAGCATTCAAAAAAGCTACTTGAGTCAACTGAAAGTCAAACACTTTCAACAAAGCATTTAAATTCAAATGAAAGTCAAATACATTCAAACAAAGCTTTTTGAATAAAATGAAAGTCAATTGCATTCCACAATGCTAATTGAGTCAAATGCAAGTTAAACACATTCAACAAAGCTAATTGAGTCAAATGAAAGTCAAACACATTAAAACAAAGCTTTTTGTATTAAATGAAAGTCAAATGCATTCAACAAAGCTAATTGAGTCTAATGAAAGTCAATCACTTTCAACAAAGCTTTTATAATCAAATGAAAGTCAAATACATTCAAACAAAGCTTTTTGAATCAAATGAAGGTCAATGGCATTCGACAATGCTAATTGAGTCAAATGAAAGTCAATCACATTCAACAAAGCTAATTGAGTCAAAGGAAAGTCAAACACATTCAAACAAAGCTTTTTGAATCAAATGAAAGTCTAACGCATTCAACAAAGCTAATTGAATCAAACGAAAGTCAAACACTTTCAACAAAGCTTTTAGAATCAAATAAAAGTTAAATACATTTAAACAAAGCTTTTTGAATCGAATGAAAGTCAATTACATTTCACAATGCTAATTGAGTCAAATGAAAGTCAAACACATTCAACAAAGCTAATTAAGTCAATTGAAAGTCAAACACATTCTAACAAAGCTTTTTGAATCAAATGAAAGTCAAATGCATTCAACAAAGCTAATTGAGTGAAATGACAGTCAAACACTTTCAACAAAGCTTTTAGAATTTAATGAAAGTCAAATACATTCAAACAAACCTTTTTGAATCAAATTAAATTCAATTGCATTCTACAATGCTAATTGAGTCAAATTAAAGTCAAACACATTCAACAAAGCAAATTGAGTCAACCGAAAGGCAAACACATTCAAACAAAGCTTTTTGAATCTAATGAAAGTAAAATGCATTCAACAAAGCTAATTGAGTCAAATGAAAGTCAAACACTTTCAACAAAGCTTCTAGAATCAAATGAAAGTCAAATACATTCAAACAAAGCTTTTTGAGTCAAATGAATGTCAATTGCATTCCACAATGCTAATTGAATCAAATGAAAGTCAAACAAATTCAACAAAGCTAATTGAGTCAAAGGAAAGTCAAACACATTCAAACAAAGCCTTTTGAATCAAATGAAAGTGTAACGCATCCAAAAAAGCTAATTAAGTCAAGCGAAGTCAAACAATTTCAACAAAAATTTTAGAATCAGATGAAAGTCAAATACATTCAAACAAAGCTTTTTGAATCAAATAAAAGTCAATTGCATTCCACAATGCTAATTGAGTCAAATGAAAGTTAAACACATTCAACAAAGCTAGTTGAGTCAAATGAAAGTCAAAGATATTCAAACAAAGCTTTTAGAATCAAATGAAAGTCAAATGCATTCAACAAAACTAATTGAGTCAAATGAAAGTCAAACACTTTCAACAAAGCTTTTAGAAACAAATGAAAGTCAAATACATTCAAACAAAGCTTTTTGAATCAAATGAAAGTCAATTGCATTCCACAATGCTAATTGAGTCAAATGAAAGTTAAACACATTTAACAAAGCTAATTGAGTCAAATGAAAGTTAAACACATTCAAACAAAGCTTTTTGAATCAAATGAAAGTCAAATGCATTAAACAAAGCTAATTGAATCAAATGAAAGTCAAACACTTTCAACATTTTTTAGAATCAAATGAAAGTCAAATACATTCAAACAAAGCTTTTTAAATCAAATGAAAGTCAATTATATTCCACAATGCTAAGTGAGTCAAATTAAAGTCAAACACATTCAACAAAGCTAATTGAGTCAAATGAAAGTCAAACACTTTCAACAAAGCTTTTAGAATCAAATGAAAGTCAAATACATTCAAACAAAGCTTTTTGAATCAAATGAAAGTCAATTGCATTCCACAATGCTAATTGAGTTAAATGAAAGTTAAACACATTCAACAAAGCTAATTGAGTCAAATGAAAGTTAAACACATTCAAACAAAGCTTTTTGAATCAAATGAAAGTCAAATGCATTAAACAAAGCTAATTGAATCAAATGAAAGTCAAACACTTTCAACAAAGCATTTAGAATCAAATGAAAGTCAAATACATTCAAACAAAGCATTTTAAATCAAATGAAAGTCAATTGCATTCCACAATGCTAATTGAGTCAAATTAAAGTCAAATGCATTCAACAAAGCTAATTGAGTCTAATGAAAGTCAATCACTTTCAACAAAAGCTTTTAGAATCAAATGAAAGTCAAATACATTCAAACAAAGCTTTTTAAATCAAATGAAAGTCAATTGCATTCCACAATGCTAATTGAGTCAAATTAAAGTCAAACACATTCAACAAAGCTAATTGAGTCAAATGAAAGTCAAACACTTTCAACAAAGCTTTTATAATCAAATGAAAGTCAAATACATTCAAACAAAGCTTTTTGATTCAAATGAAAGTTAATTGCATTCCACAATGCTAATTGAGTCAAATGCAAGTTAAACACATTCAACAAAGCTAATTGAGTCAAATGAAAGTCAAACACATTCAAACAAAGCTTTTTGAATCATATGAAAGTCCAACTCATTCAAACAAAGCTTTTTGAATCAAATGAAAGTCAATTGCATTCCACAATGCTAATTGAGTCAAATGAAAGTCAAACACGTTCAACAAAGCTAATTGAGTCAAATGAAAGTAAAACACATTCAAACAAAGCTGTTTGTATCAAATGAAAGTCAATAGCATTCAACAAAGCTAATTGAGTCAACTGAAAGTCAAACACTTTCAACAAAGCTTTTAGAATCAAATGAAAGTCAAATACATTCAAACAAAGCTTTTTGAATCAAATGAAATTCAATTGCATTCCACAATGCGAATTGAGTCAAATGAAAGTCAAACACATTCAACAAAGCAAATTGAGTCAACTGAAAGTCAAACACTTTCAAAAATGCTTTTAAAATCAAATGAAAGTAAAAGCCTTTCAAACAAAGCTTTTTGAATCAAATGAAAGTCAATAGCATTCAACAAAGCTAATTGAGTCAACTGAAAGTCAAACACTTTCAACAAAGCATTTAGAATCAAATGAAAGTCAAATACATTCAAACAAAGCTTTTTGAATAAAATGAAAGTCAATTGCATTCCACAATGCTAATTTAGTCCAATGATAGTCAAACACATTCAAACATAGCTTTTTGAATCAAATGAAAGTCAAATGCATTCAACAAAGCTAATTGAGTCAAATGAAAGTCAAACACTTTCAACAAAGCTTTTAGAATCAAATGAAAGTCAAATACATTCAAAAAAAGCTTTTTGAATCAAATGAAAGTCAATTGCATTCCACAATACTAATTGAATCAAATGAAAGTCAAACAAAATCAACAAAGCTAATTGAGTCAAATGAAAGTCAAACACATTCAAACAAAGCCTTTTGAATCAAATGAAATTCTAACGCATTCAACAATGCTAATTGAGTCAAACGAAAGTCAAACACTTTCAACAAAGCTTTTAGAATCAGATGAAAGTCAAATACATTCAAACAAAGCTTTTTGAATCAAATGAAATGCATTCCACCATGCTAATTGAGTCAAATGAAAGTCAAACACATTCAAACAAAGCTTTTTGAGTCAAATGAAGGTCAATTGCATTCCACAATGCTAATTGAGTCAAATGAAAGTTAAACACATTCAACAAAGCTAATTGAGTCAAATGAAAGTCAAACACTTTCAAACAAAGCTTTTTGAATCAAATGAAAGTTAAATGCACTCAACAAAGCTAATTGAGTCAAATGAAAGTCAAACACTTTCAACAAAGCTTTTAGAATCAAATGAAAGTCAAATACATTCAAACAAAGCTTTTTGAATCAAATGAAAGTCAATTGCATTCCACAATGCTAATTGAGTCAAATGAAAGTCAAACACGTTCAACAAAGCTAATTGAGTCAAATGAAAGTAAAACACATTCAAACAAAGCTTTTTGTATCAAATGAAAGTCAATAGCATTCAACAAAGCTAATTGAGTCAACTGAAAGTCAAACACTTTCAACAAAGCTTTTAGAATCAAATGAAAGTCAAATACATTCAAAAAAAGCTTTTTGAATCAAATGAAATTCAATTGCATTCCACAATGCGAATTGAGTCAAATGAAAGTCAAACACATTCAACAAAGCAAATTGAGTCAACTGAAAGTCAAACACTTTCAACAAAGCTTTTAGAATCAAATGAAAGTAAAACCCATTCAAACAAAGCTTTTTGAATCAAATGAAAGTCAATAGCATTCAACAAAGCTAATTGAGTCAACTGAAAGTCAAACACTTTCAACAAAGCATTTAGAATCAAATGAAAGTCAAATACATTCAAACAAAGCTTTTTGAATAAAATGAAAGTCAATTGCATTCCACAATGCTAATTGAGTCAAATGATAGTGAAACACATTCAAACAAAGCTTTTTGAATCAAATGAATGTCAAATGCATTCAACAAAGCTAATTGAATCAAATGAAAGTCAAACACTTTCAACAAAGCTTTAAGAATCTAATGAAAGTCAAATACATTCAAACAAAGCTTATTGAATCAAATGAAAGTCAATTGCATTCCACAATGCTAATTGAGTCAAATGCAAGTCAAACACATTCAACAAAGCTAATTGAGTCAAATGAAAGTCAAACACATTCAAACAAAGCTTTTTGAATCAAATGAATGTCAAATGCATTCAACAAAGCTAATTGAGTCAAATGAAAGTCAAACACTTTCAACAAAGCTTTTAGAATCAATTGAAAGTCAAATACATTCAAAAAAAGCTTTTTGAATCAAATGAAAGTCAATTGCATTCCACAATACTAATTGAATCAAATGAAAGTCAAACAAAATCAACAAAGCTAATTGAGTCAAATGAAAGTCAAACACATTCAAACAAAGCCTTTTGAATCAAATGAAAGTCTAACGCATTCAACAATGCTAATTGAGTCAAACGAAAGTCAAACACTTTCAACAAAGCTTTTAGAATCAGATGAAAGTCAAATACATTCAAACAAAGCTTTTTGAATCAAATGAAATGCATTCCACCATGCTAATTGAGTCAAATGAAAGTTAAACACATTCAACAAAGCTAATTGAGTCAAATGAAAGTCAAACACATTCAAACAAAGCTTTTTGAGTCAAATGAAGGTCAATTGCATTCCACAATGCTAATTGAGTCAAATGAAAGTTAAACACATTCAACAAAGCTAATTGAGTCAAATGAAAGTCAAACACTTTCAACAAAGCTTTTAGAATCAAATGAAAGTAAAATACATTCAAACAATGCTTTTTGAATCAAAGGAAAGTCAATTGCATTCCACAATGCTAATTGAGTCAAATGAAAGTTAAACACATTCAACAAAGCTAATTGAGTCAAATGAAAGTCAAACACATTCAAACAAAGCTTTTTGAATCAAATGAAAGTCAAATGCATTAAACAAAGCTAATTGAGTCAAACGAAAGTCAAACACTTTAAACAAAGCTTTTAGAATCAAATGAAAGTCAAATACATTCAAACAAAGCTTTTTGAATCAAATGAAAGTCAATTGCATTCCGCAATGCTAATTGAGTCAAATGAAAGTTAAACACATTCAACAAACCTAATTGAGTCAAATGAAAGTCAAACACATTCAAAAAAAGCTTTTTAAATCAAATGAAAGTCAAATGCATTCAACAAAGCTAATTGAGTCAAATGAAACTCAAACACTTTTAGCAAAGCTTTTAGAATCAAATGATGTCAAATACATTCAAACAAAGCTTTTTGATTCAAATGAAAGTCAAATGCATTTAACAATGCTAATTGAGTCAAATGAAAGTAAAAAACATTCAACAAATCTAATTGAGTCAAATGAAAGTCAAACACATTCAAACAAAGCTTTTTGAATCAAATGAAAGTCAAATGCATTCAACAAAGCTAATTGAGTCAAATGAAAGTCAAACACTTTCAACATTGCTTTTAGAATCAAATGAAAGTCAAATACATTCAAACAAAGCTTTTTGAATCAAATGAAAGTTAATTGCATACCACAATGCTAATTGAGTCAAATGAAAGTCAAACACATTCAACAAAGCTAATTGAGTCAAATGAAAGTTAAACACATTCAAACAAAGCTTTTTGAATCAAATGAAAGTCAAATGCATTCAACAAAGCTAATAGAGTCAAATGAAAGTCAAACACTTTCAACAAAGCTTTTAGAATCAAATGAAAGTCAATTACATTCAAACAAAGCTTTTTGATTCAAACAAAAGTCAATTGCGTTCCACAATGCTAATTAAGTCAAATGAAAGTCAAACACAATCAACAAAGCTAATTGGGTCAAATGAAAGTCAAACACATTCAACAAAGCTAATTGAGTCAAATAAGTCAAACACATTTAAACAAAGCTTTTTGAATCAAATGAAAGTCAAATGCATTCAACAAAGCTAATGGAGTCAAATGAACGTCAAACACTTTCAACAAAGCTTTTAGAATCAAATGAAAGTTAAATACATTCAAACAAAGCTAATTGAGTAAAATTAAAGTCAAACATTTTTAACAAAGCTTTTAGAATCAAATGAAAGTTAAATACATTCAAACAAAGCATTTTGAATCAAATGAAAGTCAATTGCATTCCACAATGCTAACTGAGTCATATGAAAGTCAAACACATTCAACAAAGCTAATTTAGTCAAATGAAAGTCAATTGCATTCCACAAAGCTAATTAAGTCAAATGAAAGTCAAACACTTTCAACAAAGCTTTTAGAATCAAATGAATGTCTAATAAATTCAAACAATGCTTTTTGAATCAAATCAAAGTCAATTGCATTCCACAATGCTAATTGAGTCAAATGAAAGTCAAACACATTTAACAAAGCTAATTGAATCAAATGAAAGTCAAATACATTCAAACAAATCTTTTTGAATCAAATGAAAGTCAATTGCATTCGACAATGCTAATTGACTCAAATGAAAGTCAAACACATTCAACAATGCTATTTGAGTCAAATGAAAGTCAAACACATTCAAACAAAGCTTTTTGAATCAAATGAAAGTCAAATGCATTTAACAAAGCTAATTGAGTCAAATGAAAGTCAAACACTTTCAACAAAGCTTTTAGAATCAAATGACAGTCAAATACATTCAAATAAATCTTTTTAATTCAAATGAAAGTGAATTGCATTCCACAATGCTACTTGAGTCAAATGAAAGTCAAACACAGTCAACAAAGCTAATTGAGTCAAATGAAAGTCAAACACATTCAAACTAAGCTTTTTAAATCAAATTAAAGTCAAATGCATTCAACAAAGCTAATTGAGTCAAATGAAAGTCAAACTCTTTCAACAAAGCTAATTGAGTTAAATGAAAGTCAAACACATTTAAACAAAGCTTTTTGAATTAAATAAAAGTCAATTGTATTCCAAAAGGCTAATTGAGTCAAATGAAAGTCAAACACATTCAACAAAGCTAATGGAGTCAAATATCAGTCAAACACATTCAAACAAAGCTTTTTTGAATCAAACGAATGTCAAATGCATTCTGTTTCGGGGTTTTTGAGTCCCTTGGGAGAGTTACAACACTAAGACTGGATACTCGCTTGGATGCCTGTACCTGCAAAACAACGGAGCACCGAATGGTCGGTGGTCCACCTCCGAAGCTTAAGTTAGTCTAAGTCCGAAGAATAAGGTGCGGAATGTAAAGGGTTATCTGCTCGGATTCCGAGCTCGGGTGTACTGTTCTCTTGAGAGTGACAGTTCTAACAATGATTAGTAATCACTGAGTATATCTCACGTATTGAAGGTCCAGGAGTTTCACGTACGTAGCCGCAAATGAGGAGGTCATCTCCTATTTATAGGCTTCTCGAAAAACGTGCACCCCCTAGGGTTTCGTGCCCTAGGGAATACTCACGCAGCTTTTGCAGACCTCGGGATTTGGGCCTGAAAGCTGCCAATCCCAGGTCCTTTTATCCGTCTGCCACGTGTCGTTCCCTGAGAGGTCCAAGGTGGCGCCCCTTTCAGTGACACGTGGCGGACTCTGATTGGGCCAACTGGCCTAGGGTATTTTTACCCAAATCATTTGCCCCTCACAGGTGACACGCGCTTGCCACGTGTTTCCTGTGACAGGTGTCAGCATCCGACTGGTCGGATTTTGAATAGTTACTGTGGAGGGAAAGTTTTAGGGTTTTTAACCCTTCTATAAATAGAAAGTTTTCACCCCCCGAATCTTTTACACCTTTGCGATTCTTTGGAGAATCTCTGACTTTTGACTTTAAGAATCTCAAAATTCCCTAAGTGTTTCTTAGTTCTCAAGCATCCGACACTCGGCCCGCTGTCCGACAGTTCTCAGCTAACCAAGCGTCTCTTCACCCTTCTGCTAAAGGTAATGCCTGTTTCTTCTTTTATTTCTCATTTTTTCTTTGTTTTCGAAAAAATGGTTTCCCAATCGCATGCGGCACAGTATAGGATAGTGATCAGCCGGTCACCGGGGACGGCTGAATCTAGAACTTGCAGTGCCGACTGCTTGACCAGCGACTGTGCTTTGCGAACTTCTCCGAATCCGACTGGTTTCGCGTCTGTGCAGGACACGATGGCCAGAACAAAAAGAACAGCAAGAAAACCCAACTCCGATGGATCTTTTTTCCCGTCGGATGGTTCAACTCTTTATTCTGACGGCTCAATGAGGGTGCCTCGAAGTGAGGTGTCGGAACACCCTGATAGCCCTTCTTATCGGCCTCATCATCTTCTTTAGATAATGCCTCTGCCTCTTCAGGGGAGGCAAGGACCAGAATAGACGCTGCCAGGGAATCCTGGGCCGAGCATGGCCAGCTATGAAGACCGAGCATTCGGTTGTTATGAGGCGGCCTTTCAGGCTGGCTTGCGCTTCCCTCTCCACCCGGCCGTGGAGAGGATTTTGGATGGATACCAACTTGGTATCTGGCAACTCGTACCCAATTCATGGATCAATATTCTGGGGTACGTTGCCGCCTGCGAGATGCTGGAAGTGGAGGCGAGCTTTGAAGCATTCTCCCACATGCATTATCTTAGCAGGGCGCCTGCGAGGGGTGGCGAGGGCTGGTACACCTTGACTACTTGCAAGGGGTACATGATGGCTGTCGGCAAAGAGAACAAGTGGAAAGACTGGAGAACTAAGTTCTACATAGTCAAAACTGCCGACCGCCGCCTGAACCAAAAGTATAACAGGTGGAACAAGGATCCACCTCTCCTAGCAGGCAGGAGTGCATTGCCAGCTCTTCCTAGACGAGCAAAGGAGGAGATCATGGACGCGGGTTTGTTCACCGTGTCTGTGAAGACGAATGATGAGGGGGACAAGGAAGTCACCCCTCAATGCTATCTCCCTTTGTACAAATGGTTTGAGGAAGGGACGTTCTTGGCCGCTTGTGGGCTAAGTACTGAGATGCCGAGAGGTAGTCGGCCGTATGTTTAATATGCCATATTTATTTTGCTTGTCTTCACTTGTTAAATGTGTCTTAACACTTGATTCTTTTTTGCAGACAAAGCAATGGAGAAACTTTCGGCCTCCAGGAAGCCGACTGTATCTGCTGCCAGATACAGATCAAACGTCCTTAACAGGACGGAAGCCACCACTGCAAGGGTGGGAGAGCAGCAACCAGTCGGTACCCCAGGGGTGAGATTTTGTACTTAGCATTTTTCTGATTAATGCTTATCCTTTGCCGAATGTTTACTGACCTTTGTTTTGTCTTTAATGACACAGGGTACCTCCTCCAAATCCCCGTCCAAACCATCCGACCCTAAGCTCCAAAAGACTAGGGCGGGTGATGTGAGCGCATCCGGCAAAGGCGGCCGGAAGCACGTTGCTCATAAGCCCAAGAGACCCTCAGACGCCCCTGCTGGTGAGAAGAGGTTTCTGGGGGAAAAGCCCCCCTCTTCATCCGGTAAGGAGAGGCTTTTGGGAAAAAGGCCCGCCTCTTCTACCGGTCAGAAGAGGGTTCTGGGGGAAGAGGAGGTGGATGAGGAAGATGGTAAGAACCATTCGTCCCCTTTTCCTTTCTTCAAGTTATCCATACTTGAGTATTTTTCTAACTTTTTCTTCTTGCAGTTCCCATACAGAGGCCGACTGTAGTTCAAATGGCCAAGTCCATGCTGAGGGCGATTGATCCGGATGATAAAGCATCCGTCAGAGGAGTTGGCACCCTAGACCTTGATGGTATTCTAGGGAACCTTTGTGAGGTAGACTTAGCCTTGAATCACTTTTACATTCGTCTCTTTCTTTTATCCGCCTGGTTCTTAACCATCCGGCTTCTTTTTGCAGGCCATGCTGCGCGTCCAAGGGCTCGGAAAACCCCTCAAGGAGAAGTCCAAAGAGGTAAAAGCTGCTAAGGCTCAGGCCGAGTCCGCCTTGGATAGGGCTCAATTTGATATTGCTCAGAATGAATTTCTGACGCTTGATATGATGTATTCGCAGTCGGAGGCCAATCTGCAGGTGAAGAAGGATCTGGACTCGGCCCGCCTTCAGGTCTCCAACCTCAAGAAGGAGATCAAATCCCTTAAGGCGGAGCTCGAGCCCCTTCAGGATGCCAAGGATGAGGCCGAAAGGGCCCAGAATAGAGTGAGCCGCCTGGAGCATAAACTCACCAACCAGGAACTCCAGCTGAGGACCAAGTTCGAGTCCCGTGCCGAGCAAGAGAGATCTGAACTGGTCAACCAAATGATCAGGGATAATGAGATCATCATGCGGGACACTTGGGCGGCTGTTCAGCCAGGCTCGGACTATCAGATTTGGAAGTCCAAGTTTGATGAGCTCAGCAAAGCTCTCGACGATCGCCTCCTTGAGGAGATGGAAGAAGCTTCCAAGGCTGATGCTGAGGCCGAGGCTGCTGAGGGCTCTGGGTCCGACTCTTCTGAGGAGTCTTCTTCTGGGGAGGAGGAGGGAGATCAGGCGGAGGAGCGAGAGAAAGATGATGTAGAGCAGCCGAAGGACAACAGGCCGACTGCCAATGAAGAGGCTCTCCCCTGATCACTTAAGCTTTTATTCTGTTTCTACGGCCGAATGGCCATGTATTTGCTTTTCCGGCCTGTGTGCCGAGTATTTATGTTTCTTTACCGACCGAGGGGTCGGGTAATCTGACAATTTCCCTGGCTTTGCCAGGTAACAATTTAACCAATCGTCTGGTGGCGATTGGTCATTTTTAATTTGAATCATTCGGCCATTTGGCTGAAGTTTTTTCATTCTGCCCTTTGAATTCTTTGAAATTTTTGCATGTTTTTTGGCTAAGTATTATAACCTGTATACCATGCGAATGTTCTTGCCCCTGGACGGATGTCGAGTGGTTTCGGTTTATGAGATTGATTGACTTGGAAATTATTGATACTTATAAGAGTATTCATGGTTTCTAAGTCAATCAATCACTATGGTGATTGCCCCAAACCACGCGACAGACGTCTATCCAGAATTTGGCAAAAATAAGTGTTCATTCGGCCATTGGCTCGAACAGCACTCAAATTTCCAACTTAGCTGTTATGCTAAGGAAAAATCCCCGCTTGTTCTGCCCCATAAGCAAAAACAGGCGCATCCGGCCATTGGCCTCATTGAGATTAAAGTGTCAAGTCTGGGACTTAACTCATTTTCGTTAAAATAATTTGTCCGCCTGTCTTGCCCCATAGGTAGGGATCAGGCGGCATCCGGCTGATAGCCTCAAATAAGTGCTAAGTAGTTAACTTAACGCATTTTAAAAAAATTTCCGCCTGTTTTGCCCTTGAGCTAAAACAGGCGCATCCGACTTTATGCCTCGGTTAGCCTCTACTTATGGAACAGTGACCATTTCCGAACTGTGCTAGAACAGATAGAAAATTTTGGCCTTTTAGATTCCACTTTCGATTAAAACAAACGACTGCGAGTGCTGCCTTAGCATTCGGTTGGGCCGCTTGTATATTCGTAGAGCAATGTGCCACCCAAATGGGAGATGCTTCTCCTCGACGAATTCACCCAAATGGGCGTCGCCGGTTATCTGACTCATGTTGGAGCAGACGGTCATACTCATGTTGGAGCAGACTGTGACCATTCGGTCTCTTTTTATATATATCTGGCCTTAGGCCTCGTAATTGATTAAGTAAATGTTGGTATAAACTTAATAAAATTTCGTAGGAACGACTGTTTAGAACAATCGGCTCCTTCAAAGGGTTTGGGACGTCTGCTGTTGAGACAGACGCCTTTCAAACATATTGGCCGTCTGTAGCTGGTACAGACGGTGCTGAAAATAATAAAAGTTTGAAAAAGGGAAACATATTCTCATTAACAAACCTTTGAGATAACAAAATTGAAGTATTTACATTCGTACTTAGAAGTAGTACTTTTTCAAGTTGTCTACATTCCAAGTTCTGGGCAGCTGCCTGCCGTCTGGTTCTTCCAGGCGGTAGGTGCCGTCTCTTATTTCCTCATAGATTCGGTAGGGGCCTTCCCAATTTGGGGTTAGCTTTCCCTGCTCATTCGCCCTACCGACTGCTTCCATTTTTCGTAGCACAAAGTCCCCTACTTTGAGAGGACGCTTGTGTACTCTTTTGTTGTAAGCCCGAGTCATTCTCAGACGGTATATCTCATGGCGCAAGGCAGCATTGCCCCTGCGCTCTAGTAGTGAGTCCAATGCTAGAGGCATGACCTCCCAATTTGCCTCCTCATCATACAACATGATTCGAAGAGTCGGCTCATAGTGTTCAATGGGCAAGACAGCTTCTGCACCATACACCATAAGGAATGGGGTCTCTCCAGTTGCCCCTTTAGCAGTCGTCCTGATGGACCAGAGGACGTGTGGTAATTCATCCGCCCAAAGGCCACCAGCCCGCTCAATTTTCTTTTTAATTCCGTCTGAGATTAACTTGTTAAAAGCCTTGACCTGGCCGTTTGCTTGAGGCCGGCCGACTGATGCAAAAAAGCTTGAGATCCCTTGGTCTCCCAGCCAAGTCTTGAGTTGAGGCGTCTCAAATTGAGGACCATTGTCAAAAACCATAGACATGGGCACCCCGAAACGAGTGATTATGTTTCTCCAGATGAAGGAAATAACATCTTTTGTCTTAATGTTTTTGACTGCCTCCGCCTCTACCCACTTAGTAAAGTAATCCACAGCCACCAATATGTAGCGCTTGCCGCCTGGTGCGGCTGTATATGGTCCCAGAATGTCCATGCCCCATTTGGCAAAGGATATTGGGCTATGGATGGCCGACAGGTCTGTAGCCGGACGATGAATGAGCTTGCCAAATTTTTGACATTTGTCACATTTTTTCACCAACTCCATTGCATCCGACTCTAGTGTAGGCCAGAAGTAAAGCCGCCTGGCTTTGGCAGCAAGGGATCTGCCCCCTATATGGGAGGCACAGAATCCTGCATGCAACTCTTCAAGGACTTCCTTACCCTTCTCAGGGGTAACACACTTCAACAGAGGCTTCAGAAAACCAGCCCTGAAGAGTTCTCCTTGTCGCATCTCAAAGTTAGCCGCTCGTTTTTTCAAAACAGCCGCCTCCTGTGGTGAGTCAGGGAGCTTGCCGTCTGTAAGGTAAGTCCGGATGCTGTCCATCCAGGTTGAGCTTCGGTCAAGAACTCCAATGGGGTCTTCTTCAGAGATACTCCTTTTTTCCATGACCTCCCAGAAAACTGACCGAGGCGTTTCACAAGAGGCGGATGATGCTAGTTTGGACAAGGCATCCGCCTGATTGTTAGAAGACCTGGGCACTTGACTTAGTGTAAATTCTTCAAGTGTCCCAACTTCAGCCTTGACCGCCTGCAGATATTTTATCATGGCCGGATGAGTGGCCTCGTACGTTCCATTGACTTGGAGTACGACCAATTGAGAGTCTGAGCAGGCGTCAATTTTCTTTGCCCCTGCTGCCTTACAGTATCGAATGCCAGCAAGTAGGGCTTCATATTCGGCCTCATTATTAGAGACCTGGAACTTGAACCGTAGTGCATATTCAAATTTGTCCCCCTCAGGAGACTGACAGATAATCCCTGCACCACAGCCGTTCGCAGTGGAGCTCCCGTCCACATACACTTTCCAAACCTGACTAGTATCATCCGGAGCAGCCGGCCTTGTCATTTCCACAATAAAATCAGCGAATGCTTGCCCCTTTATTGCTTTCCTGGGTTCGTAAGTGATTTCCAATCCTTGCATTTCAATCGCCCATTTGAGCATTCGTCCAAAAGACTCCAAGGTTGTCAGAGGCCGCTTGATCAGCTGGTCAGTATAGACCACTACCGCATGTGCCAAGAAGTAAGGTTTCAATTTCTTGATGGCCATGTAGAGAGCGAGACTAAACTTTTCAACCAGGGGGTACCGAAGCTCAGCGTTCCTGAGAACATGGCTGATGAAATAGACTGGGAGCTGAGTGCCGTCTCTTTCAGCTAAGAGAACAGCGCTGAGGGCATGATCGGAGACGGCCAGGTACATGAAGAGCGTCTCTTTGGGCAAGGGGCTAACAAGCCTCGGCAAAGAGTGTAAATGAGCTTTTAACTTTTGAAAAGCCGCCTCTGCATCACCACCCCATTCAAAATTAGTCTTCTTCCTGATTGCTTGGAAAAAGTAAAGACACTTATCGCCTGACCGACTGAGGAATCTCCCCAGGGCCGCCAGACAACCTGTAAGCTTTTGAACCTCTTTCACAGTACGGGGCGACTGCATGTCGATGACCGCCTGTATTTTCTCAAGATTGGCCTCTATTCCCCTTTGATCAATCAGGAATCCGAGAAACTTCCCAGACTCAACACCAAAGACACACTTTTTTGGATTTAGCATGACCTTGTGCCGCCTGAGTGTGGCGAATGTTTCTCGGAGATCAGCAAGGTGATCCGCTTGTAGTTTGGATTTGACTATCATGTCATCAATGTATGCTTCTACATTCCTCCCAATCTGATTAATGAAGACCGTATTAATCATTCGTTGGAAAGTTGCAGGCGCATTCTTCAAACCAAACGGCATCACAGTATAACAGAACAACCCCTGATCAGTGACGAATGCCGTCTTTTCTTGATCTTTTTTCCACAGGGGAATCTGGTGGAAGCCTGAATAGGCGTCCATAAAACTCATCAGGGCATGTCCGGCTGTTGAATCGACCAGACTGTCGATCTTTGGCAATGGATAACTATCCTTCGGACATGCCTTGTTGCATGGCCGAATGAACTTGGCGTCCAGCAGCTTTTTAACTTCAACTGCTGCCGCCTGACTTCTTTCTTTGCCGTGATTTCTTTTCTTTTGCCAAATGGGCTTCTTTTTAGGATCTACGGCTAGTTTGTGGACAGCGAGATCCGGGCTTATGCCAGGCATCTCTTCTACTTCAAAGGCAAAGGTGTCTTTGAATTCTTTCAGAAGCTGGTGCAAACTGTCACCTAGCTTAGCAAATGCAACCGTCCCTACCTTAACAGTCCGCTCTGGCCGAGCGTCATCCAGAGGGATATCAATGTGTTCACCAGTCGGCTGGGGACGGAGATCATCCGACCGTTCCCCGGTCAGTGATTGCTATTTTTTCTCTTTTTTGACCGCCACCAGTTGATCAATTTTTCTCTTTTTCTCAGCTGGTGGGGCCGCTTGGTCTTTGTCATCAAGGTCGACTGTTTGTTTGCCTCGGACGGCTGCTGCGGCCGCGGGCTTGACATCCGAGAGATAGCACTCCCGAGCTGTCTTCTGGTCCCCATTAAGGGAGCCGACTGTGCCATCATCCCTCTCATACTTAACGAGCATGAGGGCAGGAATGATGACAGCCTTGCACTCGTTAAGAGTGGGTCGACCAAAGATGAGGTTGTAGGCAGTAAGCTCTTCAACCACGAGGAAACGGATGGTCATATGCCGGCCGTTTCCCTTTTGCCCCAGCCGGATGGGCAAATCTATCCGTCCGACTGGGTGCACGAGTCCTCCCCCAAACCCTACAAGGGTGTGAGAAACCTCCATCATGCTGTCTGGCTTGTACTTGAGATTGGACAAGCATTTGAGGCTGATGAGGTCAGAGGAGCTGCCTGTGTCGATCAAGATTCGACCAACCAGTTGGTTGGCCACTTTACATTCAATGACCACAGGGTCATCATGCGGCCGACGGACTTTGCCTCTGTCCTGTTCGGTGATGATGACCTCGGGGAAGGCGGATGTGCCTGCCGCCTCTCCCTCTTCAACAGAATGGATCATCCTTTTTAGATGATCTTTGGTGCCCCGAATGGTCGGGCCACCCCCGGCAAATCCGCCTGCTATGGTATATACCGGATCTTCATCGGTGTCGGTACTAACAGTTGGCTGGGGAGCCTTCTTTTTGGACTGCCCATGATTCGCTTTTGAAGTCACTTTAGACTTCACATAGGACTTTAGCTGTCCTTTGTCGGCCAGACGGTCAAGCTCTCGCTTGAGGCTGAAACAGTCGTTGGTGTCGTGGCCAATGTCTTCATGGAAATGGCAATGTTTATTTTTGTTCCGATTTTCAATGGAACCTCTCATTGGAGTCGGCTTCTCAAGAGTCAGTCGGTCCTTGATTTCCATTAAGATGGAGCAGCAGTCCTTGTGGAATTCGTACCTTGGGACGTACGGTTTCCACTCTTTCTTCTTCTTCTGGGCCGGCTGATCAGAGTTATCAACGGCCCACACTTGCTTTTTCTTTTTGCTCTCTTCTAGCTTGGGAGCCGACTGAGCAGGTCGACTCTCCTTCTGTCGGTCGGACCTCTTAGAGTCCGACTGTTTGTTGGGGGAGCAGAGCTCGGTCGCCTGTATATAGGCTTCCGCCTCTCGCAGCGCTCCTTGCAGAGTGAAAATTTGCTTTCGGACAAGTTCGTACTTAAATGTAGAACCGTCCTTTAGACCTTTGAAAAAGTCTGTAAAGGCGACCTCGTCAGATAGCCCATGGATCTGGATTCGTACCAGATTGAACCGCCTGACATAAGAACGCAAGCCTTCCCTATCTCCCTGTTGTACATTGCCAAGATCAAGGCTTGTTTTCTTGGCAGGGATGTTCATAGAGAAGTTGGAAGCAAACAAGAACGCAAGCGTCTTGAAGCTATTAATGCAACCAGCCGGCAAGTTGCCAAACCACTGTTGGGCTATGCCCTTCAGCGTGGCTGGAAAGCAGCGACACCATGCGGCATCATCCAGCCCTTGTAAATACATGAGGTGGGTGTATGCTAGCAGGTGGTCTTCGGGGTTGGTAGTCCCATCATAGGTTCCTACCAACACATTTTTAACCTTGGCCGGCTGTTCGGCGTCGGTTATTTCCTTAGAGAAAGCAGAGGGTTGGTCTCCAAGATGCTGCAGCCTAAGCTGCCAGTCCATGGGCTGATAGCCGCATGCCGCCTGTCCTCCAAAGAAAGCAGGCTGGATGTAAGGTTGAGCAGGCGTTTGGTACAATGGCTGAGCCATGTACTGAGCCGGCTGGATGACATGAGGTCCAACTTGAACCAGGGGGCTGCTTATTGGAGTCTCATGCACAGAATGTGAATACCTCAACGAGGTATGCTGGGAGCTGTCGTGATAAGTCGACATTGAGGCCGACTCTGAAAGCTCATTCCTCTTCTGCTCGATGTAATGTCGAGCATCAGAGAATGTTTTCTTGTTACCATTCGGCTGAACATGCCGAATGGCTTTTCTTGCAACCGTTTCTGGGAAACGGAGTCTTGAAAGGTCAAACTGAGGCCGAGCCGTGTCCTTGGGATGAGGAGTCGGCTGTCGGTCCCTGATTGATTTGTTCTTGCCCGTTTGGGCTGACTTCTTGGCCGACTGTTCCTTGGCAGGAGTAGCCGACTTCTTGTTGGTGAGTTGTTTAATCTCACCACGGAGAGTGCTCACAAGCTTCATGAGCTCATCTCTAGTTACTGGGTTTGACCCTTCCACGTTGGTAGAATCAGACGGCTTCTTTGAATGTCCGGCTGGTTTGCTCGGAGCATTCTGAGAGTGAGGGCGCTCCCGCTTTTCCTTGCTGCGGATGCGCCTGGAGATGAGAGACCCATCTCTGGCAGTATAAGTTTCAATATCACCGTCATCACCTGAATCATGGTCCGTCTGGACCAACACTTCGTCCAGGGACCGATTGGTCTCTGGTGGCTGATTAGTCTCCAGTGGCCGATTGGTTTCTGGAGGCCGATTAGTTATAGAAATGGGTACAGTTTCCAAAGAGGCCATCTTAGAGGTACTCTCCCCACAGACGGCGCCAAATGTTTCGGGGTTTTTGAGTCCCTTGGGAGAGTTACAACACTAAGACTGGATACTCGCTTGGATGCCTGTACCTGCAAAACAACGGAGCACCGAATGGTCGGTGGTCCGCCTCCGAAGCTTAAGTTAGTCTAAGTCCGAAGAATAAGGTGTGGAATGTAAAGGGTTATCTGCTCGGATTCCGAGCTCGGGTGTACTGTTCTCTTGAGAGTGACAGTTCTAACAATGATTAGTAATCACTGAGTATATCTCACGTATTGAAGGTTCAGGAGTTTCACGTACGTAGCCGCAAATGAGGAGGTCATCTCCTATTTATAGGCTTCTCGAAAAACGTGCACTCCCTAGGGTTTCGTGCCCTAGGGAATACTCACGCAGCTTTTGCAGACCTCGGGATTTGGGCCTGAAAGCCGCCAATCCCAGGTCCTTTTATCCGTCTGCCACTTGTCGTTCCCTGAGAGGTCCAAGGTGGCGCCCCTTTCAGTGACACGTGGCGGACTCTGATTGGGCCAACTGGCCTAGGGTATTTTTACCCAAATCACATTCAACAAAGCTAATTGAGTCAAATGAAAGTCAAACACTTTCAACAAAGCTTTTAGAATCAAATAAAAGTCAAATACATTCAAAGAAAGCTTTTTGAATCAAATGATAGTCGATTGCATTCCACAATGCAAATTTAGTCAAATGAAAGTCAAACACATTCAACAAAGCTAATTGAATCAAATGAAAGTCAAATACATTCAAACAAAGCTTTTTGAATCAAATGAAAGTCAATTGCATTCAACAAAGCTAATTGAAACAAATGAAAGTCAAACACTTTCAACAGAGCTATTAGAATCAAATAAAAGTCAAATACATTCAAACAAAGCTTTTTGAATCAAATGAAAGTCAATTGCATTCCACAATGCTAACTGAGTCATATGAAAGTCAAACACATTCAACAAAACTAATTGAGTCAAATTAAAGTCAAACACATTCAAACAAAGCTTTTTTAATCAAATAAAATTTAAATGCTTTCAACAAAGCTAATTGAGTCAAATGAAAACAAAGCTTTTTGAATCAAATAAAAGTCAATTGCATTCCACAATGCTAATTGAGTCATATGAAAGTCAAACACTTTCAACAAAGCTTTTAGAATCAAATGAAAGTCAAATACATTCAAACAAACCTTTTTGAATCAAATGAAAGACAATTGCATTCCACAATGCTAATTGAGTCAAATGAAAGTCAAACACATGCAACAAAGCTAATTGAGTCAAATAAAAGTCAAACACATTCAAACAAAGCTTTTTGAATCAAATCAAAGTCAAATGCATTCAACAAAGCTAATAGAGTCAAATGAAAGTCAAACACTTTCAACAAAGCTTTTAGAATCAAATGAAAGTCAATTACATTCAAACAATGCTTTTTGAATCAAATGAAAGTCAATTGCGTTCCACAATGCTAATTGAGTCAAATGAAAGTCAAACACAATCAACAAAGCTAATTGGGTCAAATGAAAGTCAAACACATTCAACAAAATTAATTGAGTCAAATGAAAGTCAAACACATTTAAACAAAGCTTTTTGAATCAAATGAAAGTCAAATGCATTCAACAAAGCTAATGGAGTCAAATGAACGTCAAACATTTTCAACAAAGATTTTAGAATCAAATGAAATAAAATACATTCAAACAAAGCTTTTTCAATCAGATGAAAGTTAATTGCATTCTACAATGCTAATTGAGTCAAATGAAAGTCAATTACATTCAAACAAAGCTTTTTGAATCAAATGAAAGTCAATTGCGTTCCACAATGCTAATTGAATCAAATGAAAGTAAAACACAATCAACAAAGCTAATTGGGTCAAATGAAAGTCAAACATATTCAACAAAGCTAATTGAGTCATATGAAAGTCAAACACATTTAAACAAAGCTTTTTGAATCAAATGGAAGTTAATTGGATTCCACAATGCTAATTGAGTCAAATGAAAGTCAAACACATTCAACAAAGCTAATTGAGTCAAACGAAATTAAAACACATTCAAACAAAGCTTTTTGTATCAAATGAAAGTCAAATGCATTCTACAAAGCTAATTGAGTCAAATGAAAGTCAAACACTTTCAACAAAGCTTTTAGAATCAAATGAAAGTCAAATGAAAGTCAAACACATTCAACAAAGCTAATTGAGTAAAATGAAAGTCAAACACATTCAAACAAAGCTTTTATAATCAAATGAAAGTCAAATGCATTCAAAAAAGCCAATTGAGTTAAATAAAAGTCAAACACTTTCAAAAAATCTTTTAGAATCAAATGAAAGTCAAACACATTCAACAAAGCTATTTGAGTCAAATGAAAGTTAACCACATTTAAACAAAGGTTTTTGAATCAAATTAAAGTCAAATGCATTCAACAAAGCTAATTGAGTCTAATGAAATTCATCACTTTCAACAAAGCTTTTAGAATCAAATGAAAGTCAAATACATTCAAACAAAGCTTTTTAAATCAAATGAAAGTCAAATGCATTCCACAATGCTAATTGAGTCAAATGAAAGTCAAACACATTCAACAAAGCTAATTGAGTCAAATGAAAGTCAAACACTTTCCACAAAGCTTTTAGAATCAAATGAAAGTAAAATACATTAAAACAAAGCTTTTTGATACAAATGAAAGTCAATTGCATTCCACAATGCTAATTGAGTCAAATGAAAGTTAAACACATTCAACAAAGCTATTTGAGTCAAATGAAAGTCAAACACATTCAAACAAAGCTTTTTGAATCAAATGAAAGTCAAATGCATTCAACAAAGCTAATTGAGTCAAATGAAAGTCAAACACTTTCAACACATTAAAACAAAGCTTTTTGAATCAAATGAAAGTCAAACACATTAAAACAAAGCTTTTTGAATCAAATGAAAGTCAAATTCATTCAACAAAGCTAATTGAGTCAAATGAAAGTCAAACACATTCAAACAAAGCCTTTTGAATCAAATGAAAGTCTAACGCATTCAACAAAGCTAATTGAGTCAAACGAAAGTCAAACACTTTCAACAAAGCTTTTAGAATCAGATGAAAGTCAAATACATTCAAACAAAGCTTTTTGAATCAAATGAAAGTTAATTGCATCCCACAAAGCTAATTGAGTCAAATGATATTTAAACACATTCAACAAAGCTAATTGAGTCAAATGAAAGTCAAACACATTCAAACAAAGCGCTTTGAGTAAAATTAAAGTCAATTGCATTCCACAATGCTAATTTAGTCAAATGAAAGTTAAACACATTCAACAAAGCTAATTGAGTCAAATTAAAGTCAAACACATTCAAACAAAGCTTTTTGAATCAAATGAAAGTCAAATGCATTCCACAATGCTAATTGAGTCAAATGAAAGTCAAACACATTCAACAAAGCTAATTTTGTCATATGAAAGTAAAACACATTCAAACAAAGCTTTTTGAATCAAATAAAAGTCAATTGTATTCCGAAATGCTAATTGAGTCAAACGAAAGTTAAACACATTCAACAAAGCTAATTGAGTCAAATAAAAGTCAAATACATTCAAACAAAGCTTTTTGAATCAAATGAATGTCAAATGCATTCAACAAAGCTAATTGAGTCAAATGAAAGTCAAACACTTTCAACAAAGCTATAAGAATCAAATGAAAGTCAAATAATTTCAAACAAAGCTTTTTGAATCAAATAAAAGTCAATTGCATTCAACAAAGCTAATTGAGTCAAATGAAAGTCAAACACTTTCAACAAAGCTTTTAGAATCAAATGAAAGTCAAATACATTCAAACAAAGCTTTTTGAATGAAATGAAAGTCAATTGCATTCAACAAAGCTAATTGAGTCAAATGAAAGTCAAAACACTTTCGACAAAGCTTTTAGAATCAAATGAAAGTCAAATACATTCAAACAAAGCTTTTGAATCAAATGAAAGTCAATTGCATTCCACAATGCTAATTGAGTCAAAAGAAAGTTAAACACATTCCACAAAGCTAATTGAGTAAAATGAAAGTCAAACACATTCAAACAAAGCTTTTATAATCAAGTGAAAGTCAAATGCATTCAAAAAAGCCAATTGAGTCAAATAAAAGTCAAACACTTTCAAAAAAGCTTTTAGAATCTAATAAAAGTCAAATACATTCTAACAAAGCTTTTTGAATCAAAGGAAAGTCAATTGCATTCCACAATGCTAATTGAGTCAAATGAAAGTCAAACACATTCAACAAAGCTAATTAAGTCAAATGAAAGTCAAACACATTGAAACAAAGCTTTTTGAATCAAATGAAAGTCAAATGCATTCAACAAAGCTAATGGAGTCAAATGAATGTCAAACAATTTCAACAAAGCTTTTAGAATTAAATGAAAGTCAAATACATTCAAACAAAGCTTTTTGAATCAAATGAAAGTCTATTGCATCCCACAAAGCTAATTGAGTCAAATGAAAGTCAAACACATTCAACAAAGCTAATTGCGTCAAATGAAAGTCAAACACATTAAAACAAAGCTTTTTGAATAAAATGAAAGTCAAATTCATTCAACAAAGCTAATTGTGTCAAATGAAAGTCACACACTTTCAACAAAGCTAATTGAGTCAAATGAAAGTAAAACACATTCAAACAAAGCTTTTTGAATCAAATGAAAGTCAATTGCACTCCACAATGCTAATTGAGTCAAATGAAAGTCAATTGCATTCAAAAAAGCTAATTGAGTCAAATGAAAGTCAAACACATTGAAATAAAGCTTTTTGAATCAAATGAAAGTCAAATGCATTCAACAAAGCTAATTGAGTCAAATGACAGTCAAACAATTTCAACAAATCTTTTAGGATTAAATGAAAGTCAAATTTATTCAAACAAAGCTTTTTGAATCAAATGAAAGTCTATTGCATTCCACAAAGCTAATTGAATCAAATGAAAGTCAAACACATTCAACAAAGCTAATTGCGTCAAATGAAAGTCAAACACATTCAATCAAAGCTTTTTGAGTCAAATAAAAGTCAAATGCATTTAACAAAGCTAGTTGAGTCAAATGAAAGTCAAACACACTCAACAAAGCTAATTGAGTCAAATGAAAGTCAAACCCATTCAAACAAAGCTTTTTGAATCAAATGAATGTCAAATGCATTCAACAAAGCTAATTGAGTCAAATGAAAGTCAAACACTTTCAACAAAAGCTTTTAGAATCAAATGAGAGTCAAATACATTCAAACAAAGCTTTTTGAATGAAATCAAAGTCAATTGCATTCAACAAAGCTAATTGAGTCAAATGAAAGTCAAACACTTTCAACAAAGCCAATTGAATCAAATTAAACTCAAACACTTTCAAAAAAGCTTTTAGAATCAAATGAAAGTCAAATACATTCAAACAACGCTTTTTTAATCAAATAAAAGTCAATTGCATTCCACAATGCTAATTGAGTCAAATGAAAGTCAAACACATTCAACAAACCTAATTGAGTCAAATGAACGTTAACCACATTCAAACAAAGCTTTTTGAATCAAATGCAAGTCAAATGCATTCAACAAAGCTAATTGAGTCAAATGAAAGTCAAACACTATCAACGAAGCTTTTAGAATCAAATGAAAGTCAAATACATTCAAACAAAGCTATTTGAATCAAATAAAAGTCAATTGCATTCAACAAAGCTAATTGAGTCAAATGAAATTCAAACACTTTCAACAAAGCTTTTAGAATCAAATGAAAGTCAAATACATTCAAACAAAGCTTTTTAAATCTAAGGAAAGTCAATTGCATTCCAGAATGCTAATTGAGTCAAATGAAAGTCAAACACATTCAACAAAGCTAATTGAGTCAAATAAAAGTCTAACACATTCAAACAAATCTTTTTTAATGAAATGAATGTCAAATGCATTCAACAAAGCTAATTGAGTCAAATGAAAGTCAAATACTTTCAACAAAGCTTTAAGAATCAAATGAAAGTCAAATACATTCAAACAAAGCTTTTTGAATCAAATGAAAGTCAATTGCATTCCACAAGGCTAATTGAGTCAAATGACAGTCAAACACATTTAACAAAGATAATTGAGTCAAATAAAAGTCTAATGCATTCAACAAAGCTAATTGAGTGAATTGAAAGTCAACCACTTTCAACAAAGCTTTTAGAATCAAATGAAAGTCAAATACATTCAAACAAAGCTTTTCGAATGAAATGAAAGTCAATTGCATTCCACAATGCTAATTGAGTCGAATGAAAGTCAAACACATTCAACAAAGCATTTAGAATCAAATGAAAGTCAAATACATTCAAACAAAGCTTTTTGAATCAAATGAAAGTCAATTGCATTCCACAATGCTAATTGAGTCAAATGAAAGTCAAACGAATTCAACAAAGCTAATTGAGTCAAATGAAAGTCAAATACATTCTAATAAAGCTTTTTGAATCAAATGAAAGTCAAATGCATTCAACAAAGCTAATGGAGTCAAATGAATGTCAAACAATTTCAACAAAGCTTTTAGAATTAATTGAAGTCAAATACATTCAAACAAAGCTTTTTGAATCAAATGAAGGTCTATTGCATCCCACAAAGCTAGTTGAGTCAAATGAAAGTCAAACACATTGAACAAAGCTAATGTGTCAAATGAAAGTCAAACACATTCAAACAAAGCTTTTTGAATCAAATGAATGTCAAATGCATTCAACAAAGCTAATTGAGTCAAATGAAAGTCAAACACTTTCAACAAAGCTTTTAGAATCGAATGAAAGTCAAATACATTCAAACATAGGTTTTTGAATGAAAGGAAAGTCAATTGCATTCAACAAAGCTAATTGAGTCAATGAAAGTCAAACACTTTCAACAACGCTTTTAGAATAATTTGAAAGTCAAATACATTCAAACAAAGCTTTTCGAATCAAAAGAAAGTCAATTGCATACCACAATTCTAATTGAGTCAAATGAAAGTGAAACACATTCAACAATGCTAATTGAGTCAAATTAAAGTCAAACACATTAAAACAAAGCTTTTTGAATCAAATGAAAGTCAAATTCATTCAACAAAGCTAATTGAGTCAAATGAAAGTCAAACACATTCAAACAAAGCCTTTTGAATCAAATGAAAGTCTAACGCATTCAACAAAGCTAATTGAGTCAAACGAAAGTCAAACACTTTCAACAAAGCTTTTAGAATCAGATGAAAGTCAAATACATTCAAACAAAGCTTTTTGAATCAAATGAAAGTTAATTGCATCCCACAAAGCTAATTGAGTCAAATGATATTTAAACACATTCAACAAAGCTAATTGAGTCAAATGAAAGTCAAACACATTCAAACAAAGCGCTTTGAGTCAAATGAAAGTCAATTGCATTCCACAATGCTAATTTAGTCAAATGAAAGTTAAACACATTCAACAAAGCTAATTGAGTCAAATTAAAGTCAAACACATTCAAACAAAGCTTTTTAAATCAAATGAAAGTCAAATGCATTCCACAATGCTAATTGAGTCAAATGAAAGTCAAACACATTCAACAAAGCTAATTTTGTCATATGAAAGTAAAACACATTCAAACAAAGCTTTTTGAATCAAATAAAAGTCAATTGTATTCCGAAATGCTAATTGAGTCAAACGAAAGTTAAACACATTCAACAAAGCTAATTGAGTCAAATAAAAGTCAAATACATTCAAACAAAGCTTTTTGAATCAAATGAATGTCAAATGCATTCAACAAAGCTAATTGAGTCAAATGAAAGTCAAACACTTTCAACAAAGCTATAAGAATCAAATGAAAGTCAAATAATTTCAAACAAAGCTTTTTGAATCAAATAAAAGTCAATTGCATTCAACAAAGCTAATTGAGTCAAATGAAAGTCAAACACTTTCAACAAAGCTTTTAGAATCAAATGAAAGTCAAATACATTCAAACAAAGCTTTTTGAATGAAATGAAAGTCAATTGCATTCAACAAAGCTAATTGAGTCAAATGAAAGTCAAAACACTTTCGACAAAGCTTTTAGAATCAAATGAAAGTCAAATACATTCAAACAAAGCTTTTGAATCTAATGAAAGTCAATTGCATTCCACAATGCTAATTGAGTCAAAAGAAAGTTAAACACATTCCACAAAGCTAATTGAGTAAAATGAAAGTCAAACACATTCAAACAAAGCTTTTATAATCAAGTGAAAGTCAAATGCATTCAAAAAAGCCAGTTGAGTCAAATAAAAGTCAAACACTTTCAAAAAAGCTTTTAGAATCTAATAAAAGTCAAATACATTCTAACAAAGCTTTTTGAATCAAAGGAAAGTCAATTGCATTCCACAATGCTAATTGAGTCAAATGAATGTCAAACACATTCAACAAAGCTAATTAAGTCAAATGAAAGTCAAACACATTGAAACAAAGCTTTTTGAATCAAATGAAAGTCAAATGCATTCAACAAAGCTAATGGAGTCAAATGAATGTCAAACAATTTCAACAAAGCTTTTAGAATTAAATGAAAGTCAAATACATTCAAACAAAGCTTTTTGAATCAAATGAAAGTCTATTGCATCCCACAAAGCTAATTGAGTCAAATGAAAGTCAAACACATTCAACAATGCTAGTTGAGTCAAATTAAAGTCAAACACATTAAAACAAAGCTTTTTGAATCAAATGAAAGTCAAATTCATTCAACAAAGCTAATTGAGTCAAATGAAAGTCAAACACATTCAAACAAAGCCTTTTGAATCAAATGAAAGTCTAACGCATTCAAAAAAGCTAATTGAGTCAAACGAAAGTCAAACACTTTCAACAAAGCTTTTAGAATCAGATGAAAGTCAAATACATTCAAACAAAGCTTTTTGAATCAAATGAAAGTTAATTGCATCCCACAAAGCTAATTGAGTCAAATGATAGTTAAACACATTCAACAAAGCTAATTGAGTCAAATGAAAGTCAAACACATTCAAACAAAGCGCTTTGAGTCAAATGAAAGTCAATTGCATTCCACAATGCTAATTTAGTCAAATGAAAGTTAAACACATTCAACAAAGCTAATTGAGTGAAATTAAAGTCAAACACATTCAAACAAAGCTTTTTAAATCAAATGAAAGTCAAATGCATTCCACAATGCTAATTGAGTCAAATGAAAGTCAAACACATTCAACAAAGCTAATTTTGTCATATGAAAGTAAAACACATTCAAACAAAGCTTTTTGAATCAAATAAAAGTCAATTGTATTCCGGAATGCTAATTGAGTCAAACGAAAGTTAAACACATTCAACAAAGCTAATTGAGTCAAATAAAAGTCAAATACATTCAAACAAAGCTTTTTGAATCAAATGAATGTCAAATGCATTCAACAAAGCTAATTGAGTCAAATGAAAGTCAAACACTTTCAACAAAGCTATAAGAATCAAATGAAAGTCAAATAATTTCAAACAAAGCTTTTTGAATCAAATAAAAGTCAATTGCATTCAACAAAGCTAATTGAGTCAAATGAAAGTCAAACACTTTCAACAAAGCTTTTAGAATCAAATGAAAGTCAAATACATTCAAACAAAGCTTTTTGAATGAAATGAAAGTCAATTGCATTCAACAAAGCTAATTGAGTCAAATGAAAGTCAAAACACTTTCGACAAAGCTTTTAGAATCAAATGAAAGTCAAATACATTCAAACAAAGCTTTTGAATCTAATGAAAGTCAATTGCATTCCACAATGCTAATTGAGTCAAAAGAAAGTTAAACACATTCCACAAAGCTAATTGAGTAAAATGAAAGTCAAACACATTCAAACAAAGCTTTTATAATCAAGTGAAAGTCAAATGCATTCAAAAAAGCCAATTGAATAAAATAAAAGTCAAACACTTTCAAAAAAGCTTTTAGAATCTAATAAAAGTCAAATACATTCTAACAAAGCTTTTTGAATCAAAGGAAAGTCAATTGCATTCCACAATGCTGATTGAGTCAAATGAAAGTCAAACACATTCAACAAAGCTAATTAAGTCAAATGAAAGTCAAACACATTGAAACAAAGCTTTTTGAATCAAATGAAAGTCAAATGCATTCAACAAAGCTAATGGAGTCAAATGAATGTCAAACAATTTCAACAAAGCTTTTAGAATTAAATGAAAGTCAAATACATTCAAACAAAGCTTTTTGAATCAAATGAAAGTCTATTGCATCCCACAAAGCTAATTGAGTCAAATGAAAGTCAAACACATTCAACAAAGCTAATTGCGTCAAATGAAAGTCAAACACATTAAAACAAAGCTTTTTGAATAAAATGAAAGTCAAATTCATTCAACAAAGCTAATTGTGTCAAATGAAAGTCACACACTTTCAACAAAGCTAATTGAGTCAAATGAAAGTAAAACACATTCAAACAAAGCTTTTTGAATCAAATGAAAGTCAATTGCACTCCACAATGCTAATTGAGTCAAATGAAAGTCAATTGCATTCAAAAAAGCTAATTGAGTCAAATGAAAGTCAAACACATTGAAATAAAGCTTTTTGAATCAAATGAAAGTCAAATGCATTCAACAAAGCTAATTGAGTCAAATGACAGTCAAACAATTTCAACAAATCTTTTAGGATTAAATGAAAGTCAAATACATTCAAACAAAGCTTTTTGAATCAAATGAAAGTCTATTGCATTCCACAAAGCTAATTGAATCAAATGAAAGTCAAACACATTCAACAAAGCTAATTGCGTCAAATGAAAGTCAAACACATTCAATCAAAGCTTTTTGAGTCAAATAAAAGTCAAATGCATTTAACAAAGCTAGTTGAGTCAAATGAAAGTCAAACACACTCAACAAAGCTAATTGAGTCAAATGAAAGTCAAACCCATTCAAACAAAGCTTTTTGAATCAAATGAATGTCAAATGCATTCAACAAAGCTAATTGAGTCAAATGAAAGTCAAACACTTTCAACAAAAGCTTTTAGAATCAAATGAGAGTCAAATACATTCAAACAAAGCTTTTTGAATGAAATCAAAGTCAATTGCATTCAACAAAGCTAATTGAGTCAAATGAAAGTCAAACACTTTCAACAAAGCCAATTGAATCAAATTAAACTCAAACACTTTCAAAAAAGCTTTTAGAATCAAATGAAAGTCAAATACATTCAAACAACGCTTTTTTAATCAAATAAAAGTCAATTGCATTCCACAATGCTAATTGAGTCAAATGAAAGTCAAACACATTCAACAAACCTAATTGAGTCAAATGAACGTTAACCACATTCAAACAAAGCTTTTTGAATCAAATGCAAGTCAAATGCATTCAACAAAGCTAATTGAGTCAAATGAAAGTCAAACACTATCAACGAAGCTTTTAGAATCAAATGAAAGTCAAATACATTCAAACAAAGCTATTTGAATCAAATAAAAGTCAATTGCATTCAACAAAGCTAATTGAGTCAAATGAAATTCAAACACTTTCAACAAAGCTTTTAGAATCAAATGAAAGTCAAATACATTCAAACAAAGCTTTTTAAATCTAAGGAAAGTCAATTGCATTCCAGAATGCTAATTGAGTCAAATGAAAGTCAAACACATTCAACAAAGCTAATTGAGTCAAATAAAAGTCTAACACATTCAAACAAATCTTTTTTAATGAAATGAATGTCAAATGCATTCAACAAAGCTAATTGAGTCAAATGAAAGTCAAATACTTTCAACAAAGCTTTAAGAATCAAATGAAAGTCAAATACATTCAAACAAAGCTTTTTGAATCAAATGAAAGTCAATTGCATTCCACAAGGCTAATTGAGTCAAATGACAGTCAAACACATTTAACAAAGCTAATTGAGTCAAATAAAAGTCTAATGCATTCAACAAAGCTAATTGAGTGAATTGAAAGTCAACCACTTTCAACAAAGCTTTTAGAATCAAATGAAAGTCAAATACATTCAAACAAAGCTTTTCGAATGAAATGAAAGTCAATTGCATTCCACAATGCTAATTGAGTCGAATGAAAGTCAAACACATTCAACAAAGCATTTAGAATCAAATGAAAGTCAAATACATTCAAACAAAGCTTTTTGAATCAAATGAAAGTCAATTGCATTCCACAATGCTAATTGAGTCAAATGAAAGTCAAACGAATTCAACAAAGCTAATTGAGTCAAATGAAAGTCTAATACATTCTAATAAAGCTTTTTGAATCAAATGAAAGTCAAATGCATTCAACAAAGCTAATGGAGTCAAATGAATGTCAAACAATTTCAAAAAAGCTTTTAGAATTAATTGAAGTCAAATACATTCAAACAAAGCGTTTTGAATCAAATGAAGGTCTATTGCATCCCACAAAGCTAGTTGAGTCAAATGAAAGTCAAACACATTCAACAAAGCTAATGTGTCAAATGAAAGTCAAACACATTCAAACAAAGCTTTTTGAATCAAATGAATGTCAAATGCATTCAACAAAGCTAATTGAGTCAAATGAAAGTCAAACACTTTCAACAAAGCTTTTAGAATCAAATGAAAGTCAAATACATTCAAACAAAGCTTTTTGAATCAAATGAAAGTGAATTGCATTCCACAATGCTAATTGAGTCAAATAAAAGTCAAACACATTCAACAACGCTTTTAGAATAATTTGAAAGTCAAATACATTCAAACAAAGCTTTTCGAATCAAAAGAAAGTCAATTGCATACCACAATTCTAATTGAGTCAAATGAAAGTGAAACACATTCAACAATGCTAATTGAGTCAAATTAAAGTCAAACACATTAATACAAAGCTTTTTGAATCAAATGAAAGTCAAATTCATTCAACAAAGCTAATTGAGTCAAATGAAAGTCAAACACATTCAAACAAAGCCTTTTGAATCAAATGAAAGTCTAACGCATTCAACAAAGCTAATTGAGTCAAACGAAAGTCAAACACTTTCAACAAAGCTTTTAGAATCAGATGAAAGTCAAATACATTCAAACAAAGCTTTTTGAATCAAATGAAAGTTAATTGCATCCCACAAAGCTAATTGAGTCAAATGATAGTTAAACACATTCAACAAAGCTAATTGAGTCAAATGAAAGTCAAACACATTCAAACAAAGCGCTTTGAGTCAAATGAAAGTAATTGCATTCCACAATGCTAATTTAGTCAAATGAAAGTTAAACACATTCAACAAAGCTAATTGAGTCAAATTAAAGTCAAACACATTCAAACAAAGCTTTTTGAATCAAATGAAAGTCAAATGCATTCCACAATGCTAATTGAGTCAAATGAAAGTCAAACACATTCAACAAAGCTAATTTTGTCATATGAAAGTAAAACACATTCAAACAAAGCTTTTTGAATCAAATGAATGTCAAATGCATTCAACAAAGCTAATTGAGTCAAATGAAAGTCAAACACTTTCAACAAAGCTATAAGAATCAAATGAAAGTCAAATAATTTCAAACAAAGCTTTTTGAATCAAATAAAAGTCAATTGCATTCAACAAAGCTAATTGAGTCAAATGAAAGTCAAACACTTTCAACAAAGCTTTTAGAATCAAATGAAAGTCAAATACATTCAAACAAAGCTTTTTGAATGAAATGAAAGTCAATTGCATTCAACAAAGCTAATTGAGTCAAATGAAAGTCAAAACACTTTCGACAAAGCTTTTAGAATCAAATGAAAGTCAAATACATTCAAACAAAGCTTTTGAATCAAATGAAAGTCAATTGCATTCCACAATGCTAATTGAGTCAAAAGAAAGTTAAACACATTCCACAAAGCTAATTGAGTAAAATGAAAGTCAAACACATTCAAACAAAGCTTTTATAATCAAGTGAAAGTCAAATGCATTCAAAAAAGCCAATTGAGTCAAATAAAAGTCAAACACTTTCAAAAAAGCTTTTAGAATCTAATAAAAGTCAAATACATTCTAACAAAGCTTTTTGAATCAAAGGAAAGTCAATTGCATTCCACAATGCTAATTGAGTCAAATGAAAGTCAAACACATTCAACAAAGCTAATTAAGTCAAATGAAAGTCAAACACATTGAAACAAAGCTTTTTGAATCAAATGAAAGTCAAATGCATTCAACAAAGCTAATGGAGTCAAATGAATGTCAAACAATTTCAACAAAGCTTTTAGAATTAAATGAAAGTCAAATACATTCAAACAAAGCTTTTTGAATCAAATGAAAGTCTATTGCATCCCACAAAGCTAATTGAGTCAAATGAAAGTCAAACACATTCAACAAAGCTAATTGCGTCAAATGAAAGTCAAACACATTAAAACAAAGCTTTTTGAATAAAATGAAAGTCAAATTCATTCAACAAAGCTAATTGTGTCAAATGAAAGTCACACACTTTCAACAAAGCTAATTGAGTCAAATGAAAGTAAAACACATTCAAACAAAGCTTTTTGAATCAAATGAAAGTCAATTGCACTCCTCAATGCTAATTGAGTCAAATGAAAGTCAATTGCATTCAAAAAAGCTAATTGAGTCAAATGAAAGTCAAACACATTGAAATAAAGCTTTTTGAATCAAATGAAAGTCAAATGCATTCAACAAAGCTAATTGAGTCAAATGACAGTCAAACAATTTCAACAAATCTTTTAGGATTAAATGAAAGTCAAATACATTCAAACAAAGCTTTTTGAATCAAATGAAAGTCTATTGCATTCCACAAAGCTAATTGAATCAAATGAAAGTCAAACACATTCAACAAAGCTAATTGCGTCAAATGAAAGTCAAACACATTCAATCAAAGCTTTTTGAGTCAAATAAAAGTCAAATGCATTTAACAAAGCTAGTTGAGTCAAATGAAAGTCAAACACACTCAACAAAGCTAATTGAGTCAAATGAAAGTCAAACCCATTCAAACAAAGCTTTTTGAATCAAATGAATGTCAAATGCATTCAACAAAGCTAATTGAGTCAAATGAAAGTCAAACACTTTCAACAAAAGCTTTTAGAATCAAATGAGAGTCAAATACATTCAAACAAAGCTTTTTGAATGAAATCAAAGTCAATTGCATTCAACAAAGCTAATTGAGTCAAATGAAAGTCAAACACTTTCAACAAAGCCAATTGAATCAAATTAAACTCAAACACTTTCAAAAAAGCTTTTAGAATCAAATGAAAGTCAAATACATTCAAACAACGCTTTTTTAATCAAATAAAAGTCAATTGCATTCCACAATGCTAATTGAGTCAAATGAAAGTCAAACACATTCAACAAACCTAATTGAGTCAAATGAACGTTAACCACATTCAAACAAAGCTTTTTGAATCAAATGCAAGTCAAATGCATTCAACAAAGCTAATTGAGTCAAATGAAAGTCAAACACTATCAACGAAGCTTTTAGAATCAAATGAAAGTCAAATACATTCAAACAAAGCTATTTGAATCAAATAAAAGTCAATTGCATTCAACAAAGCTAATTGAGTCAAATGAAATTCAAACACTTTCAACAAAGCTTTTAGAATCAAATGAAAGTCAAATACATTCAAACAAAGCTTTTTAAATCTAAGGAAAGTCAATTGCATTCCAGAATTCTAATTGAGTCAAATGAAAGTCAAACACATTCAACAAAGCTAATTGAGTCAAATAAAAGTCTAACACATTCAAACAAATCTTTTTTAATGAAATGAATGTCAAATGCATTCAACAAAGCTAATTGAGTCAAATGAAAGTCAAATACTTTCAACAAAGCTTTAAGAATCAAATGAAAGTCAAATACATTCAAACAAAGCTTTTTGAATCAAATGAAAGTCAATTGCATTCCACAAGGCTAATTGAGTCAAATGACAGTCAAACACATTTAACAAAGCTAATTGAGTCAAATAAAAGTCTAATGCATTCAACAAAGCTAATTGAGTGAATTGAAAGTCAACCACTTTCAACAAAGCTTTTAGAATCAAATGAAAGTCAAATACATTCAAACAAAGCTTTTCGAATGAAATGAAAGTCAATTGCATTCCACAATGCTAATTGAGTCGAATGAAAGTCAAACACATTCAACAAAGCATTTAGAATCAAATGAAAGTCAAATACATTCAAACAAAGCTTTTTGAATCAAATGAAAGTCAATTGCATTCCACAATGCTAATTGAGTCAAATGAAAGTCAAACGAATTCAACAAAGCTAATTGAGTCAAATGAAAGTCAAATACATTCTAATAAAGCTTTTTGAATCAAATGAAAGTCAAATGCATTCAACAAAGCTAATGGAGTCAAATGAATGTCAAACAATTTCAAAAAAGCTTTTAGAATTAATTGAAGTCAAATATATTCAAACAAAGCGTTTTGAATCAAATGAAGGTCTATTGCATCCCACAAAGCTAGTTGAGTCAAATGAAAGTCAAACACATTCAACAAAGCTAATGTGTCAAATGAAAGTCAAACACATTCAAACAAAGCTTTTTGAATCAAATGAATGTCAAATGCATTCAACAAAGCTAATTGAGTCAAATGAAAGTCAAACACTTTCAACAAAGCTTTTAGAATCAAATGAAAGTCAAATACATTCAAACAAAGCTTTTTGAATCAAATGAAAGTGAATTGCATTCCACAATGCTAATTGAGTCAAATAAAAGTCAAACACATTCAACAACGCTTTTAGAATAATTTGAAAGTCAAATACATTCAAACAAAGCTTTTCGAATCAAAAGAAAGTCAATTGCATACCACAATTCTAATTGAGTCAAATGAAAGTGAAACACATTCAACAATGCTAATTGAGTCAAATTAAAGTCAAACACATTAATACAAAGCTTTTTGAATCAAATGAAAGTCAAATTCATTCAACAAAGCTAATTGAGTCAAATGAAAGTCAAACACATTCAAACAAAGCCTTTTGAATCAAATGAAAGTCTAACGCATTCAACAAAGCTAATTGAGTCAAACGAAAGTCAAACACTTTCAACAAAGCTTTTAGAATCAGATGAAAGTCAAATACATTCAAACAAAGCTTTTTGAATCAAATGAAAGTTAATTGCATCCCACAAAGCTAATTGAGTCAAATGATAGTTAAACACATTCAACAAAGCTAATTGAGTCAAATGAAAGTCAAACACATTCAAACAAAGCGCTTTGAGTCAAATGAAAGTCAATTGCATTCCACAATGCTAATTTAGTCAAATGAAAGTTAAACACATTCAACAAAGCTAATTGAGTCAAATTAAAGTCAAACACATTCAAACAAAGCTTTTTGAATCAAATGAAAGTCAAATGCATTCCACAATGCTAATTGAGTCAAATGAAAGTCAAACACATTCAACAAAGCTAATTTTGTCATATGAAAGTAAAACACATTCAAACAAAGCTTTTTGAATCAAATGAATGTCAAATGCATTCAACAAAGCTAATTGAGTCAAATGAAAGTCAAACACTTTCAACAAAGCTATAAGAATCAAATGAAAGTCAAATAATTTCAAACAAAGCTTTTTGAATCAAATAAAAGTCAATTGCATTCAACAAAGCTAATTGAGTCAAATGAAAGTCAAACACTTTCAACAAAGCTTTTAGAATCAAATGAAAGTCAAATACATTCAAACAAAGCTTTTTGAATGAAATGAAAGTCAATTGCATTCAACAAAGCTAATTGAGTCAAATGAAAGTCAAAACACTTTCGACAAAGCTTTTAGAATCAAATGAAAGTCAAATACATTCAAACAAAGCTTTTGAATCAAATGAAAGTCAATTGCATTCCACAATGCTAATTGAGTCAAAAGAAAGTTAAACACATTCCACAAAGCTAATTGAGTAAAATGAAAGTCAAACACATTCAAACAAAGCTTTTATAATCAAGTGAAAGTCAAATGCATTCAAAAAAGCCAATTGAGTCAAATAAAAGTCAAACACTTTCAAAAAAGCTTTTAGAATCTAATAAAAGTCAAATACATTCTAACAAAGCTTTTTGAATCAAAGGAAAGTCAATTGCATTCCACAATGCTAATTGAGTCAAATGAAAGTCAAACACATTCAACAAAGCTAATTAAGTCAAATGAAAGTCAAACACATTGAAACAAAGCTTTTTGAATCAAATGAAAGTCAAATGCATTCAACAAAGCTAATGGAGTCAAATGAATGTCAAACAATTTCAACAAAGCTTTTAGAATTAAATGAAAGTCAAATACATTCAAACAAAGCTTTTTGAATCAAATGAAAGTCTATTGCATCCCACAAAGCTAATTGAGTCAAATGAAAGTCAAACACATTCAACAAAGCTAATTGCGTCAAATGAAAGTCAAACACATTAAAACAAAGCTTTTTGAATAAAATGAAAGTCAAATTCATTCAACAAAGCTAATTGTGTCAAATGAAAGTCACACACTTTCAACAAAGCTAATTGAGTCAAATGAAAGTAAAACACATTCAAACAAAGCTTTTTGAATCAAATGAAAGTCAATTGCACTCCACAATGCTAATTGAGTCAAATGAAAGTCAATTGCATTCAAAAAAGCTAATTGAGTCAAATGAAAGTCAAACACATTGAAATAAAGCTTTTTGAATCAAATGAAAGTCAAATGCATTCAACAAAGCTAATTGAGTCAAATGACAGTCAAACAATTTCAACAAATCTTTTAGGATTAAATGAAAGTCAAATACATTCAAACAAAGCTTTTTGAATCAAATGAAAGTCTATTGCATTCCACAAAGCTAATTGAATCAAATGAAAGTCAAACACATTCAACAAAGCTAATTGCGTCAAATGAAAGTCAAACACATTCAATCAAAGCTTTTTGAGTCAAATAAAAGTCAAATGCATTTAACAAAGCTAGTTGAGTCAAATGAAAGTCAACCACACTCAACAAAGCTAATTGAGTCAAATGAAAGTCAAACCCATTCAAACAAAGCTTTTTGAATCAAATGAATGTCAAATGCATTCAACAAAGCTAATTGAGTCAAATGAAAGTCAAACACTTTCAACAAAAGCTTTTAGAATCAAATGAGAGTCAAATACATTCAAACAAAGCTTTTTGAATGAAATCAAAGTCAATTGCATTCAACAAAGCTAATTGAGTCAAATGAAAGTCAAACACTTTCAACAAAGCCAATTGAATCAAATTAAACTCAAACACTTTCAAAAAAGCTTTTAGAATCAAATGAAAGTCAAATACATTCAAACAACGCTTTTTTAATCAAATAAAAGTCAATTGCATTCCACAATGCTAATTGAGTCAAATGAAAGTCAAACACATTCAACAAACCTAATTGAGTCAAATGAACGTTAACCACATTCAAACAAAGCTTTTTGAATCAAATGCAAGTCAAATGCATTCAACAAAGCTAATTGAGTCAAATGAAAGTCAAACACTATCAACGAAGCTTTTAGAATCAAATGAAAGTCAAATACATTCAAACAAAGCTATTTGAATCAAATAAAAGTCAATTGCATTCAACAAAGCTAATTGAGTCAAATGAAATTCAAACACTTTCAACAAAGCTTTTAGAATCAAATGAAAGTCAAATACATTCAAACAAAGCTTTTTAAATCTAAGGAAAGTCAATTGCATTCCAGAATGCTAATTGAGTCAAATGAAAGTCAAACACATTCAACAAAGCTAATTGAGTCAAATAAAAGTCTAACACATTCAAACAAATCTTTTTTAATGAAATGAATGTCAAATGCATTCAACAAAGCTAATTGAGTCAAATGAAAGTCAAATACTTTCAACAAAGCTTTAAGAATCAAATGAAAGTCAAATACATTCAAACAAAGCTTTTTGAATCAAATGAAAGTCAATTGCATTCCACAAGGCTAATTGAGTCAAATGACAGTCAAACACATTTAACAAAGCTAATTGAGTCAAATAAAAGTCTAATGCATTCAACAAAGCTAATTGAGTGAATTGAAAGTCAACCACTTTCAACAAAGCTTTTAGAATCAAATGAAAGTCAAATACATTCAAACAAAGCTTTTCGAATGAAATGAAAGTCAATTGCATTCCACAATGCTAATTGAGTCGAATGAAAGTCAAACACATTCAACAAAGCATTTAGAATCAAATGAAAGTCAAATACATTCAAACAAAGCTTTTTGAATCAAATGAAAGTCAATTGCATTCCACAATGCTAATTGAGTCAAATGAAAGTCAAACGAATTCAACAAAGCTAATTGAGTCAAATGAAAGTCAAATACATTCTAATAAAGCTTTTTGAATCAAATGAAAGTCAAATGCATTCAACAAAGCTAATGGAGTCAAATGAATGTCAAACAATTTCAAAAAAGCTTTTAGAATTAATTGAAGTCAAATACATTCAAACAAAGCGTTTTGAATCAAATGAAGGTCTATTGCATCCCACAAAGCTAGTTGAGTCAAATGAAAGTCAAACACATTCAACAAAGCTAATGTGTCAAATGAAAGTCAAACACATTCAAACAAAGCTTTTTGAATCAAATGAATGTCAAATGCATTCAACAAAGCTAATTGAGTCAAATGAAAGTCAAACACTTTCAACAAAGCTTTTAGAATCAAATGAAAGTCAAATACATTCAAACAAAGCTTTTTGAATCAAATGAAAGTGAATTGCATTCCACAATGCTAATTGAGTCAAATAAAAGTCAAACACATTCAACAACGCTTTTAGAATAATTTGAAAGTCAAATACATTCAAACAAAGCTTTTCGAATCAAAAGAAAGTCAATTGCATACCACAATTCTAATTGAGTCAAATGAAAGTGAAACACATTCAACAATGCTAATTGAGTCAAATTAAAGTCAAACACATTAAAACAAAGCTTTTTGAAACAAATGAAAGTCAAATTCATTCAACAAAGCTAATTGAGTCAAATGAAAGTCAAACACATTCAAACAAAGCCTTTTGAATCAAATGAAAGTCTAACGCATTCAACAAAGCTAATTGAGTCAAACGAAAGTCAAACACTTTCAACAAAGCTTTTAGAATCAGATGAAAGTCAAATACATTCAAACAAAGCTTTTTGAATCAAATGAAAGTTAATTGCATCCCACAAAGCTAATTGAGTCAAATGATAGTTAAACACATTCAACAAAGCTAATTGAGTCAAATGAAAGTCAAACACATTCAAACAAAGCGCTTTGAGTCAAATGAAAGTCAATTGCATTCCACAATGCTAATTTAGTCAAATGAAAGTTAAACACATTCAACAAAGCTAATTGAGTCAAATTAAAGTCAAACACATTCAAACAAAGCTTTTTGAATCAAATGAAAGTCAAATGCATTCCACAATGCTAATTGAGTCAAATGAAAGTCAAACACATTCAACAAAGCTAATTTTGTCATATGAAAGTAAAACACATTCAAACAAAGCTTTTTGAATCAAATGAATGTTAAATGCATTCAACAAAGCTAATTGAGTCAAATGAAAGTCAAACACTTTCAACAAAGCTATAAGAATCAAATGAAAGTCAAATAATTTCAAACAAAGCTTTTTGAATCAAATAAAAGTCAATTGCATTCAACAAAGCTAATTGAGTCAAATGAAAGTCAAACACTTTCAACAAAGCTTTTAGAATCAAATGAAAGTCAAATACATTCAAACAAAGCTTTTTGAATGAAATGAAAGTCAATTGCATTCAACAAAGCTAATTGAGTCAAATGAAAGTCAAAACACTTTCGACAAAGCTTTTAGAATCAAATGAAAGTCAAATACATTCAAACAAAGCTTTTGAATCAAATGAAAGTCAATTGCATTCCACAATGCTAATTGAGTCAAAAGAAAGTTAAACACATTCCACAAAGCTAATTGAGTAAAATGAAAGTCAAACACATTCAAACAAAGCTTTTATAATCAAGTGAAAGTCAAATGCATTCAAAAAAGCCAATTGAGTCAAATAAAAGTCAAACACTTTCAAAAAAGCTTTTAGAATCTAATAAAAGTCAAATACATTCTAACAAAGCTTTTTGAATCAAAGGAAAGTCAATTGCATTCCACAATGCTAATTGAGTCAAATGAAAGTCAAACACATTCAACAAAGCTAATTAAGTCAAATGAAAGTCAAACACATTGAAACAAAGCTTTTTGAATCAAATGAAAGTCAAATGCATTCAACAAAGCTAATGGAGTCAAATGAATGTCAAACAATTTCAACAAAGCTTTTAGAATTAAATGAAAGTCAAATACATTCAAACAAAGCTTTTTGAATCAAATGAAAGTCTATTGCATCCCACAAAGCTAATTGAGTCAAATGAAAGTCAAACACATTCAACAAAGCTAATTGCGTCAAATGAAAGTCAAACACATTAAAACAAAGCTTTTTGAATAAAATGAAAGTCAAATTCATTCAACAAAGCTAATTGTGTCAAATGAAAGTCACACACTTTCAACAAAGCTAATTGAGTCAAATGAAAGTAAAACACATTCAAACAAAGCTTTTTGAATCAAATGAAAGTCAATTGCACTCCACAATGCTAATTGAGTCAAATGAAAGCCAATTGCATTCAAAAAAGCTAATTGAGTCAAATGAAAGTCAAACACATTGAAATAAAGCTTTTTGAATCAAATGAAAGTCAAATGCATTCAACAAAGCTAATTGAGTCAAATGACAGTCAAACAATTTCAACAAATCTTTTAGGATTAAATGAAAGTCAAATACATTCAAACAAAGCTTTTTGAATCAAATGAAAGTCTATTGCATTCCACAAAGCTAATTGAATCAAATGAAAGTCAAACACATTCAACAAAGCTAATTGCGTCAAATGAAAGTCAAACACATTCAATCAAAGCTTTTTGAGTCAAATAAAAGTCAAATGCATTTAACAAAGCTAGTTGAGTCAAATGAAAGTCAAACACACTCAACAAAGCTAATTGAGTCAAATGAAAGTCAAACCCATTCAAACAAAGCTTTTTGAATGAAATGAAAGTCAAATGCATTCAACAAAGCTAATTGAGTCAAATGACAGTCAAACAATTTCAACAAATCTTTTAGGATTAAATGAAAGTCAAATACATTCAAACAAAGCTTTTTGAATCAAATGAAAGTCTATTGCATTCCACAAAGCTAATTGAATCAAATGAAAGTCAAACACATTCAACAAAGCTAATTGCGTCAAATGAAAGTCAAACACATTCAATCAAAGCTTTTTGAATCAAATAAAAGTCAAATGCATTCAACAAAGCTAATTGAGTCAAATGAAAGTCAACCACTTTCAACAAAGCTTTTAGAATCAAATGAAAGTCAAATACATTTAAACAAAGCTTTTTGAATAAAATGAAAGTCAATAGCATTCCAGAATGCTAATTGAGTCGAACGAAAGTCAAACATATTCAACAAAGCTATTTGAGTCAAACAAAAGTCAATCACATTCAAACGAAGCTTTTTGAATCAAATAAAAGTGAAATGCATTCAACAAAGCTAATTGAGTCAAATGAAAGTCAAACACTTTCAATAAAGCTATAAGAATCAAATGAAAGTCAAATACATTCAAACAAAGCTTTTTGAATCAATGCATTCCACAAAGCTAATTGAGTCAAATGAAAGTAAAACACATTCAAACAAAGCTTTTTGAATCAAATAAAAGTCAATTGTATTCCAAAATGCTAATTGAGTCAAATGCAAGTCAAACACATTCAACAAAGCAAATTGAGTCAAATAAAAGTCAAACACATTCAACAAAAGCTTTTTGAATCAAAAGAATGTCAAGTGCATTCAACAAAGCTAATTGAGTCAAATGTAAGTCAAACACTTTCAACAAAGCTATAAGAATCAAATGAAAGTCAAATACATTCAAACAAAGCTTTTTGAATCTAATAAAAGTCAATTGCATTCCACAATGCTAATTGAGTCATATGAAAGTCAAACACATTCAACAAAACTAATTGAGTCAAATGAAAGTCAAAGCCATTCAAACAAAGCTTTTTGAATCAAATGAAAGTCAATTGCATTCCACAATGCTAATTGAGTCAAATGAAAGTCAAACACATTCAACAAAGCTAATTTTGTCAAATGAAATCCAAACACGTTCAAACAAAGCTTTTGGAATCAAATGAAAATAAAATGCATTCAAACAAAGCTTTTTGAATCAAATAAAAGTCAAATGCATTCGACAAAGCTAATTGAGTCAAATGAAAGTCAAACACTTTCAACAAAGCTTTTAGAATCAAATGAAAGTCAAACACATTCAAACAAAGCTTTTTGAATCAAATAAAAGTCAATTGCATTCCACAATGCTAATTGAGTCATATGAAAGTCAAACACATTCAACAAAGCTAATTGAGTCAAATGAAAGTCAAAGACATTCAAACATAGCTTTTTAAATCAAATGAAAGTCAAATGCATTCAACAAAGCTAATTGAGTCAAATGAAAGTCAAACACTTTCAACAAAGCTTTTAGAATCAAATGACAGTCAAATACATTCAAACAAAGCTTTTTGAATCAAATGAAAGTCAAATGCATTTTACAATGCTAATTGAGTCAAATGAAAGTTAAACACATTCAACAAAGCTAATTGAGTCAAATGAAAGTCAAACACATTGAAACAAAGCTTTTTGAATCAAATGAAAGTCAAATGCATTCAACAAAGCTAATAGAGTCAAATGAAAGTCAAACAATTTAAACAAAGCTTTTAGAATTAAATGAAAGTCAAATACATTCAAACAAAGCTTTTTGAATCAAATGAAAGTCTATTGCATTCCACAAAGCTAATTTAGTCAAATGAAAGTCAAACACATTCAACAAAGCTAATTGCGTCAAATGAAAGTCAAACACATTAAAACAAAGCTTTTTGAATCAAATGAAAGTCAAATGCATTTAACAAAGCTAATTGAGTCAAATGAAAGTTAAACACTTTCAACAAAGCCCTTTTAGAATCAAATAAAAGTAAAATACAATCAAAAAAGCTTTTTGAATAAAATGAAAGTCAATTGCATTCCACAATGCTAATTGACTCAAATGAAAGTCAAACACATTCAACAATGCAATTTGAGTCAAATAAAAGTCAAACACATTCAACAAAGCTAATTGAGTGACCAAGAAGGCCAAGGTACGAGTAATGCAAATGATCAAGTCCAAGAATCCAATGCTAGGGAGTTAATTCTGTCCAAAGCTTATTTCGATATTACTCCTATGGATTTTGGTGTGCATGGTCCACATACGTCCTCTAATGGTTGCACTTTGCTAAGTGTGACTAATTATCTTGCAAGCAATTGACGAGCTGTTTCAAGGAGGTTTTCAAGCTGGTAGTTAAGCTCATTTAAGGAGTATTATTAGGAGTTTTCTTCTGATTTATTTTAGGGAATAAAGCAGCGTTAATTAGGAGTGAATTATGGACGAATCAAGGGCGTGAATCAAGGGCTGTTTGAATGATACATTTGAACAGTTTTGAGGGTTAATTGCTGGACGTTTTTTTCTCCTTATTTTTAGCTCATTTGTTTGAATTAAGTTAATGATTGTAATGGGGATTAATTTGGACGATTATGAGCCAATTAATTTGCCTTTTATTTCTGTTTTCCCTTAGTTAAATATAGGTGCAAATGATGATGTACTAAGCTATAAATAGCGTGCTATTTGATCAATGAAACATACATCAGATTATTGCATAAACTTCTAAGTTTGTTTTGTTAATTTCGACTTGTGTGAGTTGGAGTTGTTTCCCCAAATTTGCGAGTTTCCAAATTTGAAGAGTTTGAGTTTTAGTGAGAGTTCCTAAAACTAAAGCTTGTAGTTGTTGAATAGGTGAGAGTTCCCTAGCCTCTACTACGTCCAGACAAGTGAGTGAGTGTTCCTCTTTGTTATATCCTCAAGTTAAGGGTGAGAGTTCCCCTAAACTTATTTGATTACTCTAAACTATCATCCCTAAATCAACCTAAACACATCACACGAATTCTAATCCTTTTGTGAGCAAGTTATCCATCTTGTTTACACATCATTTGGCGCGTCAGGTAGGGGGAGAGTTTTCTCAAATTCTTCCAAAAGGGTCGAATACCTACATACCATGGGAGAAAATCAAGAATTGAGGTTGGCTTTGGATGCTCTCAATCGATCCATTGCTAGTCAAGAGAGGTTGGCCGAAACCAATGCCAATCTACAAGGGAATCTTGCTGCCTTGATGGCAAGACTCATGAACGAGCAAGATAGAAGAGATCAAGGTGATGATCCTCCACCTAGGAGGGAAGATAGGAGTCTCAAAGTGGACGTTCCTGCCTTTGATGGGACACTTGATCCGGAAAAGTACTTGGAATGGGAAAAATCTCTGGAGAGGTACTTTGAGTACAAAGATATTCAAGAGGAGGAAAAGAGGTACAAAATAGCCAAGGTGAAATTAAAAGGCTATGGTGACAATTGGTTGCAAGGAGAACAGAGGGGACGTACCCTTAGGGGCAAGGCTTCCATTTCAACTTGGAGCAAGTTGAAGAAAAGAATGAGGGATCGTTTTATTCCTCACAATTATAAGCAAAGCCAATACGTGAAGTGGAGCACTTTGCAACAAAATGGCGATCCGGTTGAAGACTACATCAAGGAGTTTGATAGACTTGCTATTGTGTGTGAAATCACGGAGAATGAAGAACTCAAGATAGGACGTTTTTTGTCTGGGTTGGATCAAGAGTTGCAAGAGAAACTTGAAGGTTATACCAATTTGACCTTCGTAGATGCTTGTAAACTTGTGGTCAAATTTGATTCGAAGAGAAAGAAGAAGAAGCCGATTTACACCCCTCAAGTGACACGAAAACCAACCTTCCCTATAAAGGATGGTTCTTCTTTTGTCAAACCCAACGACCCCCCTAAGAAAGACAAGAAAGATTTCAAGCTAAGTGACATTGTTTGTTACAAGTGCGGAGGAAGAGGTCACTTCAAGAAGGATTGTCCTAATTCAAGAGCTTTGACTATGCAAGAGATAAAGCTTATTGCTAATCAGACTATTAGTTGGGAAGAGTTCGAGGTTGAAGAAGTTGAGGATGTGAATCCTACTGAGGAAAACGAGGAGGAAGATCAATGTTTCCCCGAAGAGGAGGCCAAAACCAATCTGGTTGTGAGAAGGGCGTTGCAAGCTCGTGTGGAGGAACCCTTAGCACCGCAAAGGCAACACATTTTCATCACCAAGTGCAAGGTTAAAGGCGAGGTATGTGATTTAATTGTTGATGGTGGTAGTGAAGCAAATACGGTTTCCAAAACTTTGGTAACTAGGCTTGGGCTTACAACTATAAATCACCCACATCCTTATAAGTTGAGTTGGTTAGACTCTAATTCAAGCACGGGGGTTAGAAAACAATGCATGGTTAGTTTTTCCATTGGATCTTATCATGATACTCAATTGTGTGATGTTGTGTCTATGGATGCTTGTCATATTTTGCTTGGTAGACCTTGGCAAACTGATCGTAATTCTCAACATGATGGGTACCATAACACTTACACTATAACTCACCAAGGAAAACAAAAAAAATTGCACCCTTTACCACCCCCACGGTTTTCACTAAAACCTAAACAGTCTAAAGAGGTGTCATTGCTTACTCTTAAAGAATTTGAAAGAGAAATTGATGGTGAGGATGAGTTGTACTTGTTGTATTCGAAGGAAGTCCACGAAAAATTTGTTAGTCAAAACCCTAATTTGGCTAAGCTGATTAAGGACTTTGAGGATGTTTTTCCCGATGAGTTACCTAACGGATTACCACCTTTGAGGGGAATTGAACATCAAATTGATCTCATTCCCGGCGCACCTTTACCTAACAAACCTGCCTATAGGTGTAATCCCATGGAAACTAAGGAGTTACAACGTCAAATTGAAGAATTGATGGGTATGGGGTATGTGCGTGAGTCTATGAGTCCTTGTGCTGTTCCTGCTCTTTTGGTTCCGAAAAAAGATGGTACATGGCGTATGTGTATTGATAGTAGGGCTGTTAATAACATTACTATCAAGTACAGGTTTCCGATCCCAAGGCTCGATGATATGCTTGATGAATTGAGTGGTTCTAAGGTGTTCTCTAAAATTGATTTGCGAAGTGGTTATCACCAAATTCGAATGAGAGAAGGGGATGAATGGAAGACCGCTTTCAAGACCAAGCACGGTTTGTATGAGTGGCTCGTAATGCCATTTGGGCTCACCAACGCTCCTAGCACTTTCATGAGGTTGATGAACGAGGTATTGAGACCTTTTCTTGGCAAGTTCGTGGTGGTGTATCTTGATGATATCCTTATTTATAGCAAGAATAGGGATGAACATTTGATCCATTTGTTCGAAGTTTTCACTGTATTAAGAAAGCAAAAATTGTATGGAAAACTTGAAAAATGTAATTTTATGCTATATGAGGTCACTTTTCTTGGTTACATTATTTCAGGTGAAGGCGTGAAAGTCGATCCTAGCAAGATTGAGGCTATACAATCATGGCCTAGTCCCAAGACACTCACGGAGGTCCGTTCTTTCCATGGATTAGCTTCCTTTTATAGGAGGTTCATTCGCAATTTTAGCACTCTCATGGCTCCTATCACCGAGTGCACAAAGAAGGGTTCATTTGAATGGACTCCCCAAGCTCAAAAGGCGTTTGAGGTGATCAAAGAGAAGATGTGCAACGCACCCGTCCTAGCACTTCCAGATTTCTCAAAGCCATTTGAAGTTGAGTGTGATGCAAGTGGGAAAGGAATTGGTGCTGTGCTGATTCAGGAAGGGCGTCCTATTGCCTACTTTAGTGAGAAGTTGAGCCAAGGCAAGCTAAATTATTCCACCTATGACAAGGAGTTCTATGCAATGGTGCGAGCTTTGGATCATTGGTCACATTACTTGAGGCCACAACCGTTCATACTTCACTCCGACCATGAGTCTTTGAGGTTCATCCATGGTCAAAAGAAGTTGAATTCAAGGCATGCTAAGTGGGTGGAATTCTTGCAAACATTTAACTTTTCATCCAAATATAAAAGTGGAAAGGCGAATGTTGTTGCGGATGCCTTATCTAGAAGGCATACTTTACTTGGAGTCGTTGAAGCTAAGGTCCTTGGGTTCGAATTGATCAAAACATACTACAAGGAAGATGATGATTTCAAGGCTATATTGGAGAAATGCGTGAATGGAGTTTATGATTTATTTTCCTTACAAAATGATTTTCTTTTTAAGGGGAATAGATTATGCATTCCTAGGTGCCCAATTCGAAGTTTATTGATTCATGAGACACATGGCGGTGGTCTAGCCGGTCATTTTGGAGTCCAAAAGACTATGGAGCTTCTTCAAGCTCACTTTTATTGGCCTAACATGTTGTCTACTGTCCACCATGTTGTAGCTCGTTGCTCTACTTGTCAAAGGGCGAAGATGGTGTTCCATAAAGGTCTTTACAAGCCTTTGCCAGTACCGGAGCGACCTTGGGAAGACATAAGCATGGATTTTATTGTGGCTTTACCTAGAACTCAAAGAGGTAAGGACTCAATAATGGTGGTGGTTGATCGTTTCTCAAAGATGGCTCACTTTGTGCCGAGCCATAAAACTGACGATGCTATGAAAGTGGCAAGATTGTACTTTGATGTGATAGTGCGTTTTCATGGAGTTCCACGCACCATTGTTTCTGATCGAGACACAAAATTCCTAAGTCATTTTTGGAAGTCTTTGTGGCGCTTGATGGGAACTAAGTTGCTGTTTTCTACCTCACATCACCCACAAACTGATGGCCAAACCGAGGTGGTGAATAGAGTGCTAGGTTCTTTGCTTAGGACCTTGGTTAGTAAGAGCACCAAAGATTGGGATGTTAAGCTTGCTCATGCCGAGTTTGCTTACAATAGAACTCCTAGTGCTACTACAAAGTACTCTCCTTTTGAAGTAGTCTATGGTTCTAATCCCTATGTTCCAATTGATCTCATAGCTCTACCACAAGACAAGTTCGTGCATGGAGGCGCCAAAGAACAGGCCGAGTTCATGGTCAAAATCCACAAGGAAGTGAGAAAGAACATCGAGAAGGCTAATGAAATCTACAAGAAGCAAGCTAACAAAAGAGTCAAAAACGTGAAAAGCTTTGAAGTTGGTGACTTAGTGTGGATCTACATGAGAAAAGAAAGGTTTCCAGCTCAAAGGAAGAACAAACTCATGCCACGAGCCGAGGGTCCATTTGAGGTGGTGGAAAAGATCAATGACAATGCCTACAAAGTTAATTTGGGAGGTAAGTATGGGGTTTCAAGCACGTTCAATGTGGGAGATCTAGCACCATACTATGATGATGAAGAATTGAGGGCAATTCCTTTCGAAGAAGGGGAGGATGACCAAGAAGGCCAAGGTACGAGTAATGCAAATGATCAAGTCCAAGAATCCAATGCTAGGGAGTTAATTCTGTCCAAAGCTTATTTCGATATTACTCCTATGGATTTTGGTGTGCATGGTCCACATACGTCCTCTAATGGTTGCACTTTGCTAAGTGTGACTAATTATCTTGCAAGCAATTGACGAGCTGTTTCAAGGAGGTTTTCAAGCTGGTAGTTAAGCTCATTTAAGGAGTATTATTAGGAGTTTTCTTCTGATTTATTTTAGGGAATAAAGCAGCGTTAATTAGGAGTGAATTATGGACGAATCAAGGGCGTGAATCAAGGGCTGTTTGAATGATACATTTGAACAGTTTTGAGGGTTAATTGCTGGACGTTTTTTTCTCCTTATTTTTAGCTCATTTGTTTGAATTAAGTTAATGATTGTAATGGGGATTAATTTGGACGATTATGAGCCAATTAATTTGCCTTTTATTTCTGTTTTCCCTTAGTTAAATATAGGTGCAAATGATGATGTACTAAGCTATAAATAGCGTGCTATTTGATCAATGAAACATACATCAGATTATTGCATAAACTTCTAAGTTTGTTTTGTTAATTTCGACTTGTGTGAGTTGGAGTTGTTTCCCCAAATTTGCGAGTTTCCAAATTTGAAGAGTTTGAGTTTTAGTGAGAGTTCCTAAAACTAAAGCTTGTAGTTGTTGAATAGGTGAGAGTTCCCTAGCCTCTACTACGTCCAGACAAGTGAGTGAGTGTTCCTCTTTGTTATATCCTCAAGTTAAGGGTGAGAGTTCCCCTAAACTTATTTGATTACTCTAAACTATCATCCCTAAATCAACCTAAACACATCACACGAATTCTAATCCTTTTGTGAGCAAGTTATCCATCTTGTTTACACATCATTGAGTCAAATAAAAGTCAAACACATTAAAACAAAGCTTTTTGAATTAAATGAATGTCAAATGCATTCAACAAAGCTAATTGAGTCAAATGAAAGTCAAACACTTGCAACAAAGCTTTTAGAATCAAATGAAAGTCAAATACATTCAAAGAAAGCTTTTAGAATCAAATGAAAGTCTAATACATTCAAAAAAGCTTTTTGAATCAAATGAAAGTCAAGTGCATTCCACAATGCTATTTGACTCAAATGAAATTCAAACACATTCAACAATGCTATATGAATCAAATGAAAGTCAAGCACATTCATACAAAGCTTTTTGAATCAAATAAAAGTCAAATGCATTCGACAAAGCTAATTGAGTCAAATGAAAGTCAAACACTTTCAACAAAGCTTTTAGAATCAAATGAAAGTCAAACACATTCAAACAAAGCTTTTTGAATCAAATGAAAGTCAATTGCATTCCACATTGCTAATTAAGTCAAATGAAAGTTAAACACATTCAACAAAGCTAATTGAGTCAAAAAAAAGTCAAACACATTTAAACAAAGCTTTTTAACTCAAATGAATGTCAAATGCATTCAACAAAACTAATCGAGTCAAATTAAAGTCAAACACTTCAACAAAGCTTGTAGAATCAAATGAAAGTTAAATACATTCAAATTATGCTTTTTGAATCAAATGATAGTCAATTGCATTCCACAATGCAAATTGAGTCAAATGAAAGTCAAACACATTCAACAAGGCTAATTAAATCAAGTGAAAGTCTAATACATTCAAACAAAGCTTTTTAAATCAAATGAAAGACAAATGCTTTCAACAAAGCTAATTGAGTCAAATGAAAGTTAAACACATTCAACAAAGCTAATTGAGTCAAATGAAAGTCAAACACATTGAAACAAAGCTTTTTGAATCAAATGAAAGTCAAATGCATTCAACAAAGCTAATAGAGTCAAATGAAAGTCAAACAATTTAAACAAAGCTTTTAGAATTAAATGAAAGTCAAATACATTCAAACAAAGCTTTTTGAATCAAATGAAAGTCTATTGCATTCCACAAAGCTAATTTAGTCAAATGAAAGTCAAACACATTCAACAAAGCTAATTGCGTCAAATGAAAGTCAAACACATTAAAACAAAGCTTTTTGAATCAAATGAAAGTCAAATGCATTTAACAAAGCTAATTGAGTCAAATGAAAGTTAAACACTTTCAACAAAGCCCTTTTAGAATCAAATAAAAGTAAAATACAATCAAAAAAGCTTTTTGAATAAAATGAAAGTCAATTGCATTCCACAATGCTAATTGACTCAAATGAAAGTCAAACACATTCAACAATGCAATTTGAGTCAAATAAAAGTCAAACACATTCAACAAAGCTAATTGAGTGACCAAGAAGGCCAAGGTACGAGTAATGCAAATGATCAAGTCCAAGAATCCAATGCTAGGGAGTTAATTCTGTCCAAAGCTTATTTCGATATTACTCCTATGGATTTTGGTGTGCATGGTCCACATACGTCCTCTAATGGTTGCACTTTGCTAAGTGTGACTAATTATCTTGCAAGCAATTGACGAGCTGTTTCAAGGAGGTTTTCAAGCTGGTAGTTAAGCTCATTTAAGGAGTATTATTAGGAGTTTTCTTCTGATTTATTTTAGGGAATAAAGCAGCGTTAATTAGGAGTGAATTATGGACGAATCAAGGGCGTGAATCAAGGGCTGTTTGAATGATACATTTGAACAGTTTTGAGGGTTAATTGCTGGACGTTTTTTTCTCCTTATTTTTAGCTCATTTGTTTGAATTAAGTTAATGATTGTAATGGGGATTAATTTGGACGATTATGAGCCAATTAATTTGCCTTTTATTTCTGTTTTCCCTTAGTTAAATATAGGTGCAAATGATGATGTACTAAGCTATAAATAGCGTGCTATTTGATCAATGAAACATACATCAGATTATTGCATAAACTTCTAAGTTTGTTTTGTTAATTTCGACTTGTGTGAGTTGGAGTTGTTTCCCCAAATTTGCGAGTTTCCAAATTTGAAGAGTTTGAGTTTTAGTGAGAGTTCCTAAAACTAAAGCTTGTAGTTGTTGAATAGGTGAGAGTTCCCTAGCCTCTACTACGTCCAGACAAGTGAGTGAGTGTTCCTCTTTGTTATATCCTCAAGTTAAGGGTGAGAGTTCCCCTAAACTTATTTGATTACTCTAAACTATCATCCCTAAATCAACCTAAACACATCACACGAATTCTAATCCTTTTGTGAGCAAGTTATCCATCTTGTTTACACATCATTTGGCGCGTCAGGTAGGGGGAGAGTTTTCTCAAATTCTTCCAAAAGGGTCGAATACCTACATACCATGGGAGAAAATCAAGAATTGAGGTTGGCTTTGGATGCTCTCAATCGATCCATTGCTAGTCAAGAGAGGTTGGCCGAAACCAATGCCAATCTACAAGGGAATCTTGCTGCCTTGATGGCAAGACTCATGAACGAGCAAGATAGAAGAGATCAAGGTGATGATCCTCCACCTAGGAGGGAAGATAGGAGTCTCAAAGTGGACGTTCCTGCCTTTGATGGGACACTTGATCCGGAAAAGTACTTGGAATGGGAAAAATCTCTGGAGAGGTACTTTGAGTACAAAGATATTCAAGAGGAGGAAAAGAGGTACAAAATAGCCAAGGTGAAATTAAAAGGCTATGGTGACAATTGGTTGCAAGGAGAACAGAGGGGACGTACCCTTAGGGGCAAGGCTTCCATTTCAACTTGGAGCAAGTTGAAGAAAAGAATGAGGGATCGTTTTATTCCTCACAATTATAAGCAAAGCCAATACGTGAAGTGGAGCACTTTGCAACAAAATGGCGATCCGGTTGAAGACTACATCAAGGAGTTTGATAGACTTGCTATTGTGTGTGAAATCACGGAGAATGAAGAACTCAAGATAGGACGTTTTTTGTCTGGGTTGGATCAAGAGTTGCAAGAGAAACTTGAAGGTTATACCAATTTGACCTTCGTAGATGCTTGTAAACTTGTGGTCAAATTTGATTCGAAGAGAAAGAAGAAGAAGCCGATTTACACCCCTCAAGTGACACGAAAACCAACCTTCCCTATAAAGGATGGTTCTTCTTTTGTCAAACCCAACGACCCCCCTAAGAAAGACAAGAAAGATTTCAAGCTAAGTGACATTGTTTGTTACAAGTGCGGAGGAAGAGGTCACTTCAAGAAGGATTGTCCTAATTCAAGAGCTTTGACTATGCAAGAGATAAAGCTTATTGCTAATCAGACTATTAGTTGGGAAGAGTTCGAGGTTGAAGAAGTTGAGGATGTGAATCCTACTGAGGAAAACGAGGAGGAAGATCAATGTTTCCCCGAAGAGGAGGCCAAAACCAATCTGGTTGTGAGAAGGGCGTTGCAAGCTCGTGTGGAGGAACCCTTAGCACCGCAAAGGCAACACATTTTCATCACCAAGTGCAAGGTTAAAGGCGAGGTATGTGATTTAATTGTTGATGGTGGTAGTGAAGCAAATACGGTTTCCAAAACTTTGGTAACTAGGCTTGGGCTTACAACTATAAATCACCCACATCCTTATAAGTTGAGTTGGTTAGACTCTAATTCAAGCACGGGGGTTAGAAAACAATGCATGGTTAGTTTTTCCATTGGATCTTATCATGATACTCAATTGTGTGATGTTGTGTCTATGGATGCTTGTCATATTTTGCTTGGTAGACCTTGGCAAACTGATCGTAATTCTCAACATGATGGGTACCATAACACTTACACTATAACTCACCAAGGAAAACAAAAAAAATTGCACCCTTTACCACCCCCACGGTTTTCACTAAAACCTAAACAGTCTAAAGAGGTGTCATTGCTTACTCTTAAAGAATTTGAAAGAGAAATTGATGGTGAGGATGAGTTGTACTTGTTGTATTCGAAGGAAGTCCACGAAAAATTTGTTAGTCAAAACCCTAATTTGGCTAAGCTGATTAAGGACTTTGAGGATGTTTTTCCCGATGAGTTACCTAACGGATTACCACCTTTGAGGGGAATTGAACATCAAATTGATCTCATTCCCGGCGCACCTTTACCTAACAAACCTGCCTATAGGTGTAATCCCATGGAAACTAAGGAGTTACAACGTCAAATTGAAGAATTGATGGGTATGGGGTATGTGCGTGAGTCTATGAGTCCTTGTGCTGTTCCTGCTCTTTTGGTTCCGAAAAAAGATGGTACATGGCGTATGTGTATTGATAGTAGGGCTGTTAATAACATTACTATCAAGTACAGGTTTCCGATCCCAAGGCTCGATGATATGCTTGATGAATTGAGTGGTTCTAAGGTGTTCTCTAAAATTGATTTGCGAAGTGGTTATCACCAAATTCGAATGAGAGAAGGGGATGAATGGAAGACCGCTTTCAAGACCAAGCACGGTTTGTATGAGTGGCTCGTAATGCCATTTGGGCTCACCAACGCTCCTAGCACTTTCATGAGGTTGATGAACGAGGTATTGAGACCTTTTCTTGGCAAGTTCGTGGTGGTGTATCTTGATGATATCCTTATTTATAGCAAGAATAGGGATGAACATTTGATCCATTTGTTCGAAGTTTTCACTGTATTAAGAAAGCAAAAATTGTATGGAAAACTTGAAAAATGTAATTTTATGCTATATGAGGTCACTTTTCTTGGTTACATTATTTCAGGTGAAGGCGTGAAAGTCGATCCTAGCAAGATTGAGGCTATACAATCATGGCCTAGTCCCAAGACACTCACGGAGGTCCGTTCTTTCCATGGATTAGCTTCCTTTTATAGGAGGTTCATTCGCAATTTTAGCACTCTCATGGCTCCTATCACCGAGTGCACAAAGAAGGGTTCATTTGAATGGACTCCCCAAGCTCAAAAGGCGTTTGAGGTGATCAAAGAGAAGATGTGCAACGCACCCGTCCTAGCACTTCCAGATTTCTCAAAGCCATTTGAAGTTGAGTGTGATGCAAGTGGGAAAGGAATTGGTGCTGTGCTGATTCAGGAAGGGCGTCCTATTGCCTACTTTAGTGAGAAGTTGAGCCAAGGCAAGCTAAATTATTCCACCTATGACAAGGAGTTCTATGCAATGGTGCGAGCTTTGGATCATTGGTCACATTACTTGAGGCCACAACCGTTCATACTTCACTCCGACCATGAGTCTTTGAGGTTCATCCATGGTCAAAAGAAGTTGAATTCAAGGCATGCTAAGTGGGTGGAATTCTTGCAAACATTTAACTTTTCATCCAAATATAAAAGTGGAAAGGCGAATGTTGTTGCGGATGCCTTATCTAGAAGGCATACTTTACTTGGAGTCGTTGAAGCTAAGGTCCTTGGGTTCGAATTGATCAAAACATACTACAAGGAAGATGATGATTTCAAGGCTATATTGGAGAAATGCGTGAATGGAGTTTATGATTTATTTTCCTTACAAAATGATTTTCTTTTTAAGGGGAATAGATTATGCATTCCTAGGTGCCCAATTCGAAGTTTATTGATTCATGAGACACATGGCGGTGGTCTAGCCGGTCATTTTGGAGTCCAAAAGACTATGGAGCTTCTTCAAGCTCACTTTTATTGGCCTAACATGTTGTCTACTGTCCACCATGTTGTAGCTCGTTGCTCTACTTGTCAAAGGGCGAAGATGGTGTTCCATAAAGGTCTTTACAAGCCTTTGCCAGTACCGGAGCGACCTTGGGAAGACATAAGCATGGATTTTATTGTGGCTTTACCTAGAACTCAAAGAGGTAAGGACTCAATAATGGTGGTGGTTGATCGTTTCTCAAAGATGGCTCACTTTGTGCCGAGCCATAAAACTGACGATGCTATGAAAGTGGCAAGATTGTACTTTGATGTGATAGTGCGTTTTCATGGAGTTCCACGCACCATTGTTTCTGATCGAGACACAAAATTCCTAAGTCATTTTTGGAAGTCTTTGTGGCGCTTGATGGGAACTAAGTTGCTGTTTTCTACCTCACATCACCCACAAACTGATGGCCAAACCGAGGTGGTGAATAGAGTGCTAGGTTCTTTGCTTAGGACCTTGGTTAGTAAGAGCACCAAAGATTGGGATGTTAAGCTTGCTCATGCCGAGTTTGCTTACAATAGAACTCCTAGTGCTACTACAAAGTACTCTCCTTTTGAAGTAGTCTATGGTTCTAATCCCTATGTTCCAATTGATCTCATAGCTCTACCACAAGACAAGTTCGTGCATGGAGGCGCCAAAGAACAGGCCGAGTTCATGGTCAAAATCCACAAGGAAGTGAGAAAGAACATCGAGAAGGCTAATGAAATCTACAAGAAGCAAGCTAACAAAAGAGTCAAAAACGTGAAAAGCTTTGAAGTTGGTGACTTAGTGTGGATCTACATGAGAAAAGAAAGGTTTCCAGCTCAAAGGAAGAACAAACTCATGCCACGAGCCGAGGGTCCATTTGAGGTGGTGGAAAAGATCAATGACAATGCCTACAAAGTTAATTTGGGAGGTAAGTATGGGGTTTCAAGCACGTTCAATGTGGGAGATCTAGCACCATACTATGATGATGAAGAATTGAGGGCAATTCCTTTCGAAGAAGGGGAGGATGACCAAGAAGGCCAAGGTACGAGTAATGCAAATGATCAAGTCCAAGAATCCAATGCTAGGGAGTTAATTCTGTCCAAAGCTTATTTCGATATTACTCCTATGGATTTTGGTGTGCATGGTCCACATACGTCCTCTAATGGTTGCACTTTGCTAAGTGTGACTAATTATCTTGCAAGCAATTGACGAGCTGTTTCAAGGAGGTTTTCAAGCTGGTAGTTAAGCTCATTTAAGGAGTATTATTAGGAGTTTTCTTCTGATTTATTTTAGGGAATAAAGCAGCGTTAATTAGGAGTGAATTATGGACGAATCAAGGGCTGTTTGAATGATACATTTGAACAGTTTTGAGGGTTAATTGCTGGACGTTTTTTTCTCCTTATTTTTAGCTCATTTGTTTGAATTAAGTTAATGATTGTAATGGGGATTAATTTGGACGATTATGAGCCAATTAATTTGCCTTTTATTTCTGTTTTCCCTTAGTTAAATATAGGTGCAAATGATGATGTACTAAGCTATAAATAGCGTGCTATTTGATCAATGAAACATACATCAGATTATTGCATAAACTTCTAAGTTTGTTTTGTTAATTTCGACTTGTGTGAGTTGGAGTTGTTTCCCCAAATTTGCGAGTTTCCAAATTTGAAGAGTTTGAGTTTTAGTGAGAGTTCCTAAAACTAAAGCTTGTAGTTGTTGAATAGGTGAGAGTTCCCTAGCCTCTACTACGTCCAGACAAGTGAGTGAGTGTTCCTCTTTGTTATATCCTCAAGTTAAGGGTGAGAGTTCCCCTAAACTTATTTGATTACTCTAAACTATCATCCCTAAATCAACCTAAACACATCACACGAATTCTAATCCTTTTGTGAGCAAGTTATCCATCTTGTTTACACATCATTGAGTCAAATAAAAGTCAAACACATTAAAACAAAGCTTTTTGAATTAAATGAATGTCAAATGCATTCAACAAAGCTAATTGAGTCAAATGAAAGTCAAACACTTGCAACAAAGCTTTTAGAATCAAATGAAAGTCAAATACATTCAAAGAAAGCTTTTAGAATCAAATGAAAGTCTAATACATTCAAAAAAGCTTTTTGAATCAAATGAAAGTCAAGTGCATTCCACAATGCTATTTGACTCAAATGAAATTCAAACACATTCAACAATGCTATATGAATCAAATGAAAGTCAAGCACATTCATACAAAGCTTTTTGAATCAAATAAAAGTCAAATGCATTCGACAAAGCTAATTGAGTCAAATGAAAGTCAAACACTTTCAACAAAGCTTTTAGAATCAAATGAAAGTCAAACACATTCAAACAAAGCTTTTTGAATCAAATGAAAGTCAATTGCATTCCACATTGCTAATTAAGTCAAATGAAAGTTAAACACATTCAACAAAGCTAATTGAGTCAAAAAAAAGTCAAACACATTTAAACAAAGCTTTTTAACTCAAATGAATGTCAAATGCATTCAACAAAACTAATCGAGTCAAATTAAAGTCAAACACTTCAACAAAGCTTGTAGAATCAAATGAAAGTTAAATACATTCAAATTATGCTTTTTGAATCAAATGATAGTCAATTGCATTCCACAATGCAAATTGAGTCAAATGAAAGTCAAACACATTCAACAAGGCTAATTAAATCAAGTGAAAGTCTAATACATTCAAACAAAGCTTTTTAAATCAAATGAAAGACAAATGCTTTCAACAAAGCTAATTGAGTCAAATGAAAGTCAAACACTTTCAACAAAGCTTTTAGAATCAAATGAAAGTCAAATACATTCAAACAAAGCTTTTTTAAGGATATGAAAGTCAATTGCATTCAACAAAGCTAATTGAGTCAAATGAAAGTCAAACACTTTCAACAATGCTTATAGAATCAAATGAAAGTCAAATACATTCAAACTATGCTTTTTGAATCAAATGATAGTCAATTGCATTCCACAATGCAAATTGAGTCAAATGAAAGTCAAACACATTCAACAAAGCTAATTAAATCAAGTGAAAGTCTAACACATTCAAACAAAGCTTTTTAAATCAAATGAAAGACAAATGCTTTCAACAAAGCTAATTGAGTCAAATGAAAGTCAAACACTTTCAACAAAGCTTTTAGAATCAAATGAAAGTCAAATACATTCAAACAAAGCTTTTTGAATCAAATGAAAGTCAATTGCATTCCACAATGCTAATTGAGTCCAATGAAAGTCAAATACATTCAACAAAGTCAATTGAGTCAAATGAAAGACAAACACATTCAAACATAGCTTTTTGAATCAAATGAAAGCCAAATGCATTCCACAATGCTAATTGAGTCAAATGAAAGTCAAACACATTCAACAAAGCTAAATGAGTCAAATGAAAGACAAAGACATTCAAACAAAGCTTTTTGAATGAAATGAAAGTCAAATGCATTCAACAAAGCTAATTGAGTCAATTGAAAGTCAAACATTTGCAACAAAGCTTTTAGAATCAAATGAAAGTCAAATACATTCACACAAAGCGTTTTGAATCAAATGAAAGTCAATTGCATTTCACAATGCTAATTGAGTCGAATGAAAGTCAAACACATTCAACAAAGCTAATTGAGTCAAATGAAAGTCAATCACATAAAAACAAAGCTTTTTGAATCAAATGAAAGTTAAATGCATTCAACAAAGCTAATTGAGTCAAATGAAAGTCAAACACTTTCAACAAAGCTTTTAGAATCAAATGAAAGTCAAATACATTCATACAAAGCTTTTTGAATCAAATGAAAGTCTATTGAATTCCACAATGCTAATAGAGTGAAATGAAAGTCAAGTGCATTCAACAAAGCTAATTGAGTCAAATGAAAGTCAAAGTTATTCAAACAAAGCTTTTTGAATCAAATGAATGTCAAATGCATTCAACAAAGCTAATTGACTCAAATCAAAGTCAAACACTTTCAACAAAGCTTTTAGAATCAAATGAAAGTCAAATACATTCAAACAAAGCTTTTTGAATCAAATATTAAGTCAATTGCATTCCACAATGCTAATTAAGTCATATGAAAGTCAAACACATTCAACAAAGCTAATTGAGTCAAATGAAATTCAAAGACATTCAAACAAAGCTATTTGAATGAAATGAAAGTCCAACGCATTCAACAAAGCTAATTGAGGCAAATGAAAGTCAAACATTTTCAACAAAGCTTTTAGAATCAAATGAAAGTCAAATACATTCAAACAAAGGTTTTTTAATCAAATGAAAGTCAAGTGCATTCCACAATGCTATTTGACTCAAATGAAAGTCAAGCACATTCGACAATGCTATATGAGTCAAATGAAAGTCAAGCACATTCATACAAAGCTTTTTGAATCAAATGAAAGTCAAATGCATTCGACAAAGCTAATTGATTCAAATGAAAGTCAAACACTTTCAACAAAGCTTTTAGAATCAAATGAAAGTCAAATACATTCAAACAAATATTTTTGAATCAAATGAAAGTCAATTGCATTCCACAATGCAAATTGAGTCAAATGAAAATCAAACACATTCAACAAAGCAAATTTAGTCAAATGAAAGTCAAACACATTCAAACAAAGCTTTTTGAATCAAATGAAAGTTAAATGCATTCATCAAAGCTAATTGGGTCAAATGAAAGTCAAACACTTTAAACAAAGCTTTTAGAATCAAATGAAAGTCAAACACATTCAAACAAAGCTTTTTGAATCAAATGAAAGACAATTGCATTACACAATGCTAATTGAGTCGAATGAAAGTCAAACACATTCAACAAAGCTAATTGAGTCAAATGAAAGTCAATCACATTAAAACAAAGCTTTTTGTATCAAAAGAAAGTTAAATGCATTCAACAAAGCTAATTGAGTCAAATGAAAGTCAAACACTTTCAACAAAGCTTTTAGAATCAAATGAAAGTCAAATACATTCATACAAAGCTTTTTGAATCAAAGGAAGTCTATTGAATTCCACAATGCTAATAGAGTGAAATGAAAGTCAAGTGCATTCAACAAAGCTAATTGAGGCAAAAGAAAGTCAAACTCATTCAAACAAAGCTTTTTGAATCAAATGAAAGTCAAATGCATTTAACAATGCAAATTGAGTCAAATGAAAGTCAAACACTTTCAACACAACTTTTAGAATCAAATGAAAGTCAAATACATTCAAACAAAGCTTTTTGAATCAAATGAAAGTCAAGTGCATTCCACAATGCTATTTGACTCAAATGAAAGTCAAGCACATTCGACAATGCTATATGAGTCAAATGAAAGTCAAGCACATTCGTACAAAGCTTTTTGAATCAAATGAAAGTCAAATGCATTCGACAAAGCTAATTGAGTCAAATGAAAGTCAAACACTTTCAACAAAGCTTTTAGAATCAAATGAAAGTCAAATACATTCAAACAAATATTTTTGAATCAAATGAAAGTCAATTGCATTCCACAATGCAAATTGAGTCAAATGAAAATCAAACACATTCAACAAAGCAAATTTAGTCAAATGAAAGTCAAACACATTCAAACAAAGCTTTTTGAATCAAATGAAAGTTAAATATATTCATCAAAGGTAATTGGGTCAAATGAAAGTCAAACACTTTCAACAAAGCTTTTAGAATCAAATGAAAATCAAATACATTCAAACAAAGCTTTTTGAATCAAATGAAAGTCAATTGCGTTACACAATGCTAATTGAGTCGAATGAAAGTCAAACACATTCAACAAAGCTAATTGAGTCAAATGAAAGTCAATCACATTAAAACAAAGCTTTTTGAATGAAATGAAAGTCAAATGCATTCAACGAAGCTAATTGAGTCAATTGAAAGTCAAACATTTGCAACAAAGCTTTTAGAATCAAATGAAAGTCAAATACATTCACACAAAGCGTTTTGAATCAAATGAAAGTCAATTGCATTTCACAATGCTAATTGAGTCGAATGAAAGTCAAACACATTCAAACAAAGCTTTTTGAATCAAATGAAAGTCAAATGCATTTAACAATGCTCATTGAGTCAAATGAAAGTCAAACACTTTCAACAAAGCTTTTAGACTCAAATGAAAGTCAAATACATTCAAACAAAGCTTTTTGAATCAAATGAAAGTCAATTGCATTCCACAATGCTAATTGAGTCAAATGAAAGTCAAATACATCCAACAAAGCCAATTGAGTCAAATGAAAGACAAACACATTCAAACAAAGCTTTTTGAATCAAATGAAAGCCAAATGCATTCCACAATGCTAATTGAGTCAAATGAAAGTCAAACACATTCAACAAAGCTAAATGAGTCAAATGAAAGACAAAGACATTCAAACAAAGCTTTTTGAATGAAATGAAAGTCAAATGCATTCAACAAAGCTAATTGAGTCAATTGAAAGTCAAACATTTGCAACAAAGCTTTTAGAATCAAATGAAAGTCAAATACATTCACACAAAGCTTTTTGAATCAAATGAAAGTCAATTGCATTTCACAATGCTAATTGAGTCGAATGAAAGTCAAACACATTCAACAAAGCTAATTGAGTCAAATGAAAGTCAATTACATAAAAACAAAGCTTTTTGAATCAAATGAAAGTTAAATGCATTCAACAAAGCTAATTGAGTCAAATGAAAGTCAAACACTTTCAACAAAGCTTTTAGAATCAAATGAAAGTCAAATAAATTCATACAAAGCTTTTTGAATCAAATGAAAGTCTATTGAATTCCACAATGCTAATAGAGTGAAATGAAAGTCAAGTGCATTCAACAAAGCTAATTGAGTCAAATGAAAGTCAAACTCATTCAAACAAAGCTTTTTGAATCAAATGAATGTCAAATGCATTCAACAAAGCTAATTGACTTAAATCAAAGTCAAACACTTTCAACAAAGCTTTTAGAATCAAATGAAAGTCAAATACATTCAAACAAAGCTTTTTGAATCAAATAAAAGTCAATTGCATTCCACAATGCTAATTAAGTCATATAAAAGTCAAACACATTCAACAAAGCTAATTGAGTCAAATGAAATTCAAAGACATTCAAACAAAGCTTTTTGAATGAAATGAAAGTCCAACGCATTCAACAAAGCTAATTGAGGCAAATGAAAGTCAAACATTTTCAACAAAGCTTTTAGAATCAAATGAAAGTCAAATACATTCAAACAAAGCTTTTTTAATCAAATGAAAGTCAAGTGCATTCCACAATGCTATTTGACTCAAATGAAAGTCAAGCACATTCGACAATGCTATATGAGTCAAATGAAAGTCAAGCACATTCATACAAAGCTTTTTGAATCAAATGAAAGTCAAATGCATTCGACAAAGCTAATTGATTCAAATGAAAGTCAAACACTTTCAACAAAGCTTTTAGAATAGAATGAAAGTCAAATACATTCAAACAAATATTTTTGAATCAAATGAAAGTCAATTGCATTCCACAATGCAAATTGAGTCAAATGAAAGTCAAACACATTCAACAAAGCAAATTTAGTCAAATGAAATTCAAACACATTCAAACAAAGCTTTTTGAATCAAATGAAAGTTAAATGCATTCATCAAAGCTAATTGGGTCAAATGAAAGTCAAACACTTTCAACAAAGCTTTTAGAATCAAATGAAAGTCAAACACATTCAAACAAAGCTTTTTGAATCAAATGAAAGTCAATTGCATTACACAATGCTAATTGAGTCGAATGAAAGTCAAACACATTCAACAAAGCTAATTGAGTCAAATGAAAGTCAATCACATTAAAACAAAGCTTTTTGTATCAATTGAAAGTTAAATGCATTCAACAAAGCTAATTGAGTCAAATGAAAGTCAAACACTTTCAACAAAGCTTTTAGAATCAAATGAAAGTCAAATACATTCATACAAAGCTTTTTGAATCAAATGAAAGTCTATTGAATTCCACAATGCTAATAGAGTGAAATGAAAGTCAAGTGCATTCAACAAAGCTAATTGAGTCAAATGAAAGTCAAACTCATTCAAACAAAGCTTTTTGAATCAAATGAATGTCAAATGCATTCAACAAAGCTAATTGACTCAAATCAAAGTCAAACACTTTCAACAAAGCTTTTAGAATCAAATGAAAGTCAAATACATTCAAACAAAGCTTTTTGAATCAAATGAAAGCCAAATGCATTCCACAATGCTAATTGAGTCAAATGAAAGTCAAACACATTCAACAAAGCTAAATGAGTCAAATGAAAGACAAAGACATTCAAACAAAGCTTTTTGAATGAAATGAAAGTCAAATGCATTCAACAAAGCTAATTGAGTCAATTGAAAGTCAAACATTTGCAACAAAGCCTTTAGAATCAAATGAAAGTCAAATACATTCACACAAAGCTTTTTGAATCAAATGAAAGCCAATTGCATTTCACAATGCTAATTGAGTCGAATGAAAGTCAAACACATTCAACAAAGCTAATTGAGTCAAATGAAAGTCAATCACATAAAAACAAAGCTTTTTGAATCAAATGAAAGTTAAATGCATTCAACAAAGCTGATTGAGTCAAATGAAAGTCAAACACTTTCAACAAAGCTTTTAGAATCAAATGAAAGGTAAATGCATTCATCAAAGGTAATTGGGTCAAATGAAAGTCAAACACTTTCAACAAAGCTTTTAGAATCAAATGAAAATCAAATACATTCAAACAAAGCTTTTTGAATCAAATGAAAGTCAATTGCATTACACAATGCTAATTGAGTCAAATGAAAGTCAAACACATTCAACAAAGCTAAATGAGTCAAATGAAAGACAAAGACATTCAAACAAAGCTTTTTGAATGAAATGAAAGTCAAATGCATTCAACAAAGCTAATTGAGTCAATTGAAAGTCAAACATTTGCAACAAAGCCTTTAGAATCAAATGAAAGTCAAATACATTCACACAAAGCTTTTTGAATCAAATGAAAGCCAATTGCATTTCACAATGCTAATTGAGTCGAATGAAAGTCAAACACATTCAACAAAGCTAATTGAGTCAAATGAAAGTCAATCACATTAAAACAAAGCTTTTTGTATCAAATGAAAGTTAAATGCATTCAACAAAGCTAATTGAGTCAAATGAAAGTCAAACACTTTCAACAAAGCTTTTAGAATCAAATGAAAGTCAAATACATTCATACAAAGCTTTTTGAATCAAATGAAAGTCTATTGAATTCCACAAAGCTAATAGAGTGAAATGAAAGTCAAGTGCATTCAACAAAGCTAATTGAGGCAAATGAAAGTCAAACTCATTCAAACAAAGCTTTTTGAATCAAATGAAAGTCAAATGCATTTAACAATGCTCATTGAGTCAAATGAAAGTCAAACACTTTCAACAAAGCTTTTAGAATCAAATGAAAGTCAAATACATTCAAACAAAGCTTTTTGAATCAAATGAAAGTCAATTGCATTCCACAATGCTAATTGAGTCAAATGAAAGTCAAATACATTCAACAAAGCCAATTGAGTCAAATGAAAGACAAACACATTCAAACAAAGCATTTTGAATCAAATGAAAGCCAAATGCATTTCACAATGCTAATTGAGTCAAATGAATGTCAAACACATTCAACAAAGCTAAATGAGACAAATGAAAGACAAAGACATTCAAACAAAGCTTTTTGAATGAAATGAAAGTCAAATGCATTTAACAAAGCTAATTGAGTCAATTGAAAGTCAAACATTTGCAACAAAGCTTTTAGAGTCAAATGAAAGTCAAATACATTCAAACAAAGCTTTTTGAATCAAATAAAAGTGAATTGCATTCCACAATGCTAATTAAGTCATATGAAAGTCAAACACATTCAAACAAAGCTTTTTGAATGAAATGAAAGTCCAATGCATTCATCAAAGGTAATTGGGTCAAATGAAAGTCAAACACTTCCAACAAAGCTTTTAGAATCAAATGAAAGTCAAACACAATCAAACAAAGCTTTTTGAATCAAATGAAAGTCAATTGCATTACACAATGCTAATTGAGTCGAATGAAAGTCAAACACATTCAACAAAGCTAATTGAGTCAAATGAAAGTCAATCACATTAAAACAAAGCTTTTTGTATCAAATGAAAGTTAAATGCATTCTACAAAGCTAATTGAGTCAAATGAAAGTCAAACACTTTCAACAAAGCTTTTAGAATCAAATGAAAGTCAAATACATTCATACAAAGCTTTTTGAATCAAATGAAAGTCTATTGAATTCCACAATGCTAATAGAGTGAAATGAAAGTCAAGTGCATTCAACAAAGCTAATTGAGTCAATTGAAAGTCAAACTCATTCAAACAAAGCTTTTTGAATCAAATGAATGTCAAATGCATTCAACAAAGCTAATTGACTCAAATCAAAGTCAAACACTTTCAACAAAGCTTTTAGAATCAAATGAAAGTCAAATACATTCAAACAAAGCTTTTTGAATCAAATGAAAGTCAATTGCATTCCACAATGCTAATTGAGTCAAATGAAAGTCAAATACATTCAACAAAGCCAATTGAGTCAAATGAAAGACAAACACATTCAAACAAAGCATTTTGAATCAATTGAAAGCCAAATGCATTCCACAATGCTAATTGAGTCAAATGAAAGTCAAACACATTCAACAAAGCTAAATGAGTCAAATGAAAGACAAAGACATTCAAACAAAGCTTTTTGAATGAAATGAAAGTCAAATGCATTTAACAAAGCTAATTGAGTCAATTGAAAGTCAAACATTTGCAACAAAGCTTTTAGAGTCAAATGAAAGTCAAATACATTCAAACAAAGCTTTTTGAATCAAATAAAAGTCAATTGCATTCCACAATGCTAATTAAGTCATATGAAAGTCAAACACATTCAAACAAAGCTTTTTGAATGAAATGAAAGTCCAATACATTCATCAAAGGTAATTGGGTCAAATGAAAGTCAAACACTTTCAACAAAGCTTTTAGAATCAAATGAAAGTCAAACACATTCAAACAAAGCTTTTTGAATCAAATGAAAGCCAAATGCATTCCACAATGCTAATTGAGTCAAATTAAAGTCAAACACATTCAACAAAGCTAAATGAGTCAAATGAAAGACAAAGACATTCAAACAAAGCTTTTTGAATGAAATGAAAGTCAAATGCATTTAACAAAGCTAATTGAGTCAATTGAAAGTCAAACATTTGCAACAAAGCTTTTAGAGTCAAATGAAAGTCAAATACATTCAAACAAAGCTTTTTGAATCAAATAAAAGTCAATTGCATTCCACAATGCTAATTAAGTCATATGAAAGTCAAACACATTCAAACAAAGCTTTTTGAATGAAATGAAAGTCCAATACATTCATCAAAGGTAATTGGGTCAAATGAAAGTCAAACACTTTCAACAAAGCTTTTAGAATCAAATGAAAGTCAAACACATTCAAACAAAGCTTTTTGAATCAAATGAAAGTCAATTGCATTACACAATGCTAATTGAGTCGAATGAAAGTCAAACACATTCAACAAAGCTAATTGAGTCAAATGAAAGTCAATCACATTAAAACAAAGCTTTTTGTATCAAATGAAAGTTAAATGCATTCAACAAAGCTAATTGAGTCAAATGAAAGTCAAACACTTTCAACAAAGCTTTTAGAATCAAATGAAAGTCAAATACATTCATACAAAGCTTTTTGAATCAAATGAAAGTCTATTGAATTCCACAATGCTAATAGAGTGAAATGAAAGTCAAGTGCATTCAACAAAGCTAATTGAGTCAAATGAAAGTCAAACTCATTCAAACAAAGCTTTTTGAATCAAATGAATGTCAAATGCATTCAACAAAGCTAATTGACTCAAATCAAAGTCAAACACTTTCAACAAAGCTTTTAGAATCAAATGAAAGTCAAATACATTCAAACAAAGCTTTTTGAATCAAATGAAAGCCAAATGCATTCCACAATGCTAATTGAGTCAAATGAAAGTCAAACACATTCAACAAAGCTAAATGAGTCAAATGAAAGACAAAGACATTCAAACAAAGCTTTTTGAATGAAATGAAAGTCAAATGCATTCAACAAAGCTAATTGGGTCAATTGAAAGTCAAACATTTGCAACAAAGCCTTTAGAATCAAATGAAAGTCAAATACATTCACACAAAGCTTTTTGAATCAAATGAAAGCCAATTGCATTTCACAATGCTAATTGAGTCGAATGAAAGTCAAACACATTCAACAAAGCTAATTGAGTCAAATGAAAGTCAATCACATTAAAACAAAGCTTTTTGAATCAAATGAAAGTTAAATGCATTCAACAAAGCTAATTGAGTCAAATGAAAGTCAAACACTTTCAACAAAGCTTTTAGAATCAAATGAAAGTCAAATACATTCATACAAAGCTTTTTGAATCAAATGAAAGTCTATTGAATTCCACAAAGCTAATAGAGTGAAATGAAAGTCAAGTGCATTCAACAAAGCTAATTGAGGCAAATGAAAGTCAAACTCATTCAAACAAAGCTTTTTGAATCAAATGAAAGTCAAATGCATTTAACAATGCTCATTGAGTCAAATGAAAGTCAAACACTTTCAACAAAGCTTTAGAATCAAATGAAAGTCAAATACATTCAAACAAAGCTTTTTGAATCAAATGAAAGTCAATTGCATTCCACAATGCTAATTGAGTCAAATGAAAGTCAAATACATTCAACAAAGCCAATTGAGTCAAATGAAAGACAAACACATTCAAATAAAGCTTTTTGAATCAAATGAAAGCCAAATGCATTTCACAATGCTAATTGAGTCAAATGAATGTCAAACACATTCAACAAAGCTAAATGAGACAAATGAAAGACAAAGACATTCAAACAAAGCTTTTTGAATGAAATGAAAGTCAAATGCATTTAACAAAGCTAATTGAGTCAATTGAAAGTCAAACATTTGCAACAAAGCTTTTAGAGTCAAATGAAAGTCAAATACATTCAAACAAAGCTTTTTGAATCAAATAAAAGTGAATTGCATTCCACAATGCTAATTAAGTCATATGAAAGTCAAACACATTCAAACAAAGCTTTTTGAATGAAATGAAAGTCCAATGCATTCATCAAAGGTAATTGGGTCAAATGAAAGTCAAACACTTCCAACAAAGCTTTTAGAATCAAATGAAAGTCAAACACAATCAAACAAAGCTTTTTGAATCAAATGAAAGTCAATTGCATTACACAATGCTAATTGAGTCGAATGAAAGTCAAACACATTCAACAAAGCTAATTGAGTCAAATGAAAGTCAATCACATTAAAACAAAGCTTTTTGTATCAAATGAAAGTTAAATGCATTCTACAAAGCTAATTGAGTCAAATGAAAGTCAAACACTTTCAACAAAGCTTTTAGAATCAAATGAAAGTCAAATACATTCATATAAAGCTTTTTGAATCAAATGAAAGTCTATTGAATTCCACAATGCTAATAGAGTGAAATGAAAGTCAAGTGCATTCAACAAAGCTAATTGCGTCAAATGAAAGTCAAACACATTAAAACAAAGCTTTTTGAATCAAATGAAAGTCAAATGCATTTAACAAAGCTAATTGAGTCAAATGAAAGTTAAACACTTTCAACAAAGCCCTTTTAGAATCAAATAAAAGTAAAATACAATCAAAAAAGCTTTTTGAATCAAATAAAAGTCAATTGCATTCCACAATGCTAATTGAGTCAAATGAAAGTCAAATACATTCAACAAAGCCAATTGAGTCAAATGAAAGACAAACACATTCAAACAAAGCATTTTGAATCAAATGAAAGCCAAATGCATTCCACAATGCTAATTGAGTCAAATGAAAGTCAAACACATTCAACAAAGCTAAATGAGTCAAATGAAAGACAAAGACATTCAAACAAAGCTTTTTGAATGAAATGAAAGTCAAATGCATTTAACAAAGCTAATTGAGTCAATTGAAAGTCAAACATTTGCAACAAAGCTTTTAGAGTCAAATGAAAGTCAAATACATTCAAACAAAGCTTTTTGAATCAAATAAAAGTCAATTGCATTCCACAATGCTAATTAAGTCATATGAAAGTCAAACACATTCAAACAAAGCTTTTTGAATGAAATGAAAGTCCAATACATTCATCAAAGGTAATTGGGTCAAATGAAAGTCAAACACTTTCAACAAAGCTTTTAGAATCAAATGAAAGTCAAACACATTCAAACAAAGCTTTTTGAATCAAATGAAAGCCAAATGCATTTAACAATGCTAATTGAGTCAAATGAAAGTCAAACAGTTTCAATAAAGCTTTTAGAATCAAATGAAAGTCAAATACATTCAAACAAAGCTTTTTTAATCAAATGAAATTCAAGTGCATTCCACAATGCTATTTGACTCAAATGAAAGTCAAGCACATTCGACAATGCTATATGAGTCAAATGAAAGTCAAGCACATTCATACAAAGCTTTTTGAACCAAATGAAAGTCAAATGCATTCGACAAAGCTAATTGATTCAAATGAAAGTCAAACACTTTCAACAAAGCTTTTAGAATCAAATGAAAGTCAAATACATTCAAACAAATATTTTTGAATCAAATGAAAGTCAATTGCATTCCACAATGCAAATTGAGTCAAATGAAAGTCAAACACATTCAACAAAGCAAATTTAGTCAAATGAAAGTCAAACACATTCAAACAAAGCTTTTTGAATCAAATAAAAGTTAAATGCATTCATCAAAGCTAATTGGGTCAAATGAAAGTCAAACACTTTCAACAAAGCTTTTAGAATCAAATGAAAGTCAAACACATTCAAACAAAGCTTTTTGAATCAAATGAAAGTCAATTGCATTACACAATGCTAATTGAGTCGAATGAAAGTCAAACACATTCAACAAAGCTAATTGAGTCAAATGAAAGTCAATCACATTAAAACAAAGCTTTTTGTATCAAATGAAAGTTAAATGCATTCAACAAAGCTAATTGAGTCAAATGAAAGTCAAACACTTTCAACAAAGCTTTTAGAATCAAATGAAAGTCATATACATTCATACAAAGCTTTTTGAATCAAAGGAAGTCTATTGAATTCCACAATGCGAATAGAGTGAAATGAAAGTCAAGTGCATTCAACAAAGCTAATTGAGGCAAATGAAAGTCAAACTCATTCAAACCAAGCTTTTTGAATCAAATGAAAGTCAAATGCATTTAACAATGCTAATTGAGTCAAATGAAAGTCAAACACTTTCAACACAGCTTTTAGAATCAAATGAAAGTCAAATACATTCAAACAAAGCTTTTTGAATCAAATGAAAGTCAAGTGCATTCCACAATGCTATTTGACTCAAATGAAAGTCAAGCACATTCGACAATGCTATATGAGTCAAATGAAAGTCAAGCACATTCATACAAAGCTTTTTGAACCAAATGAAAGTCAAATGCATTCGACAAAGCTAATTGATTCAAATGAAAGTCAAACACTTTCAACAAAGCTTTTAGAATCAAATGAAAGTCAAATACATTCAAACAAATATTTTTGAATCAAATGAAAGTCAATTGCATTCCACAATGCAAATTGAGTCAAATGAAAGTCAAACACATTCAACAAAGCAAATTTAGTCAAATGAAAGTCAAACACATTCAAACAAAGCTTTTTGAATCAAATGAAAGTTAAATGCATTCATCAAAGGTTATTGGGTCAAATGAAAGTCAAACACTTTCAACAAAGCTTTTAGAATCAAATGAAAATCAAATACATTCAAACAAAGCTTTTTGAATCAAATGAAAGTCAATTGCATTACACAATGCTAATTGAGTCGAATGAAAGTCAAACACATTCAACAAAGCTAATTGAGTCAAATGAAAGTCAATCACATTAAAACAAAGCTTTTTGTATCAAATGAAAGTCAAATGCATTCAACAAAGCTAATTGAGTCAAATGAAAGTCAAACACTTTCAACAAAGCTTTTAGAATCAAATAAAAGTCAAATACATTCATACAAAGCTTTTTGAATCAAAGGAAGTCTATTGAATTCCACAATGCTAATAGAGTGAAATGAAAGTCAAGTGCATTCAACAAAGCTAATTGAGGCAAATGAAAGTCAAACTCATTCAAACAAAGCTTTTTGAATCAAATGAAAGTCAAATGCATTTAACAATGCTAATTGAGTCAAATGAAAGTCAAACACTTTCAACACAGCTTTTAGAATCAAATGAAAGTCAAATACATTCAAACAAAGCTTTTTGAATCAAATGAAAGTCAAGTGCATTCCACAATGCTATTTGACTCAAATGAAAGTCAAGCACATTCGACAATGCTATATGAGTCAAATGAAAGTCAAGCACATTCATACAAAGCTTTTTGAATCAAATGAAAGTCAAATGCATTCGACAAAGCTAATTGAGTCAAATGAAAGTCAAACACTTTCAACAAAGCTTTTAGAATCAAATGAAAGTCAAATACATTCAAACAAATATTTTTGAATCAAATGAAAGTCAATTGCATTCCACAATGCAAATTGAGTCAAATGAAAGTCAAACACATTCAACAAAGCAAATTTAGTCAAATGAAAGTCAAACACATTCAAACAAAGCTTTTTGAATCAAATGAAAGTTAAATGCATTCATCAAAGCTAATTGGGTCAAATGAAAGTCAAACACTTTCAACAAAGCTTTTAGAATCAAATGAAAGTCAAATACATTCAAACAAAGCTTTTTGAATCAAATGATAGTCAATTGCATTACACAATGCTAATTGAGTCGAATGAAAGTCAAACACATTCAACAAAGCTAATTGAGTCAAATGAAAGTCAATCACATTAAAACAAAGCTTTTTGTATCAAATGAAAGTCAAATGCATTCAACAAAGCTAATTGAGTCAAATGAAAGTCAAACACTTTCAACAAAGCTTTTAGAATCAAATAAAAGTCAAATACATTCATACAAAGCTTTTTGAATCAAAGGAAGTCTATTGAATTCTACAATGCGAATAGAGTGAAATGAAAGTCAAGTGCATTCAACAAAGCTAATTGAGGCAAATGAAAGTCAAACTCATTCAAACAAAGCTTTTTGAATCAAATGAAAGTCAAATGCATTTAACAATGCTAATTGAGTCAAATGAAAGTCAAACACTTTCAACACAGCTTTTAGAATCAAATGAAAGTCAAATACATTCAAACAAAGCTTTTTGAATCAAATGAAAGTCAAGTGCATTCCACAATGCTATTTGACTCAAATGAAAGTCAAGCACATTCGACAATGCTATATGAGTCAAATGAAAGTCAAGCACATTCATACAAAGCTTTTTGAACTAAATGAAAGTCAAATGCATTCGACAAAGCTAATTGATTCAAATGAAAGTCAAACACTTTCAACAAAGCTTTTAGAATCAAATGAAAGTCAAATACATTCAAACAAATATTTTTGAATCAAATGAAAGTCAATTGCATTCCACAATGCAAATTGAGTCAAATGAAAGTCAAACACATTCAACAAAGCAAATTTAGTCAAATGAAAGTCAAACACATTCAAACAAAGCTTTTTGAATCAAATGAAAGTTAAATGCATTTATCAAAGGTTATTGGGTCAAATGAAAGTCAAACACTTTCAACAAAGCTTTTAGAATCAAATGAAAATCAAATACATTCAAACAAAGCTTTTTGAATCAAATGAAAGTCAATTGCATTACACAATGCTAATTGAGTCGAATGAAAGTCAAACACATTCAACAAAGCTAATTGAGTCAAATGAAAGTCAATCACATTAAAACAAAGCTTTTTGTATCAAATGAAAGTCAAATGCATTCAACAAAGCTAATTGAATCAAATGAAAGTCAAACACTTTCAACAAAGCTTTTAGAATCAAATAAAAGTCAAATACATTCATACAAAGCTTTTTGAATCAAAGGAAGTCTATTGAATTCCACAATGCTAATAGAGTGAAATGAAAGTCAAGTGCATTCAACAAAGCTAATTGAGGCAAATGAAAGTCAAACTCATTCAAACAAAGCTTTTTGAATCAAATGAAAGTCAAATGCATTTAACAATGCTAATTGAGTCAAATGAAAGTCAAACACTTTCAACACAGCTTTTAGAATCAAATGAAAGTCAAATACATTCAAACAAAGCTTTTTGAATCAAATGAAAGTCAAGTGCATTCCACAATGCTATTTGACTCAAATGAAAGTCAAGCACATTCGACAATGCTATATGAGTCAAATGAAAGTCAAGCACATTCATACAAAGCTTTTTGAATCAAATGAAAGTAAAATGCATTCGACAAAGCTAATTGAGTCAAATGAAAGTCAAACACTTTCAACAAAGCTTTTAGAATCAAATGAAAGTCAAATACATTCAAACAAATATTTTTGAATCAAATGAAAGTCAATTGCATTCCACAATGCAAATTGAGTCAAATGAAAGTCAAACACATTCAACAAAGCAAATTTAGTCAAATGAAAGTCAAACACATTCAAACAAAGCTTTTTGAATCAAATGAAAGTTAAATGCATTCATCAAAGGTTATTGGGTCAAATGAAAGTCAAACACTTTCAACAAAGCTTTTAGAATCAAATGAAAATCAAATACATTCAAACAAAGCTTTTTGAATCAAATGAAAGTCAATTGCATTACACAATGCTAATTGAGTCGAATGAAAGTCAAACACATTCAACAAAGCTAATTGAGTCAAATGAAAGTCAATCACATTAAAACAAAGCTTTTTGAATCAAATGAAAGTTAAATGCATTCAACAAAGCTAATTGAGTCAAATGAAAGTCAAACACTTTCAACAAAGCTTTTAGAATCAAATAAAAGTCAAATACATTCATACAAAGCTTTTTGAATCAAAGGAAGTCTATAGAATTCCACAATGCTAATAGAGTGAAATGAAAGTCAAGTGCATTCAACAAAGCTAATTGAGGCAAATGAAAGTCAAACTCATTCAAACAAAGCTTTTTGAATCAAATGAAAGTCAAATGCATTTAACAATGCTCCTTGAGTCAAATGAAAGTCAAACACTTTCAACAAAGCTTTTAAAATCAAATGAAAGTCAAATACATTCAAACAAAGCTTTTTTAATCAAATGAAAGTCAATTGCATTCCACAATGCTAATTGAATCAAATGAAAGTCAAATACATTCAACAAAGCCAATTGAGTCAAATGAAAGACAAACACATTCAAACAAAGTTTTTGAATCAAATGAAAGCCAAATGCATTCCACAATGCTAATTGAGTCAAATGAAAGTCAAACACATTCAACAAAGCTAAATGAGTCAAATGAAAGACAAAGACATTCAAACAAAGCTTTTTGAATGAAATGAAAGTCAAATGCATTCAACAAAGCTAATTGAGTCAATTGCAATTCAAACATTTGCAACAAAGCTTTTAGAATCAAATGAAAGTCAAATACATTCACACAAAGCTTTTTTAATCAAATGAAAGTCAATTGCATTTCACAATGCTAATTGAGTCGAATGAAAGTCAAACACATTCAACAAAGCTAATTGAGTCAAATGAAAGTCAATCACATTAAAACAAAGCTTTTTGTATCAAATGAAAGTCAAATGCATTCAACAAAGCTAATTGAGTCAAATGAAAGTCAAACACTTTCAACAAAGCTTTTAGAATCAAATGAAAGTCAAATACATTCATACAAAGCTTTTTGAATCAAATGAAAGTCTATTGAATTCCACAATGCTAATAGAGTGAAATGAAAGTCAAGTGCATTCAACAAAGCTAATTGAGTCAAATGAAAGTCAAACTCATTCAAACAAAGCTTTTTGAATCAAATGAATGTCAAATGCATTCAACAAAGCTAATTGACTCAAATCAAAGTCAAACATTTGCAACAAAGCTTTTAGAATCAAATGAAAGTCAAATACATTCACACAAAGCTTTTTTAATCAAATGAAAGTCAATTGCATTTCACAATGCTAATTGAGTCGAATGAAAGTCAAACACATTCAACAAAGCTAATTGAGTCAAATGAAAGTCAATCACATAAAAACAAAGCTTTTTGAATCAAATGAAAGTTAAATGCATTCAACAAAGCTAATTGAGTCAAATGAAAGTCAAACACTTTCAACAAAGCTGTTAGAATCAAATGAAAGTTAAATGCATTCATCAAAGGTAATTGGGTCAAATGAAAGTCAAACACTTTCAACAAAGCTTTTAGAATCAAATGAAAATCAAATACATTCAAACAAAGCTTTTTGAATCAAATGAAAGTCAATTGCATTACACAATGCTAATTAAGTCGAATGAAAGTCAAACACATTCAACAAAGCTAATTGAGTCAAATGAAAGTCAATCACATTAAAACAAAGCTTTTTGTATCAAATGAAAGTTAAATGCATTCAACAAAGCTAATTGAGTCAAATGAAAGTCAAACACTTTCAACAAAGCTTTTAGAATCAAATGAAAGTCAAATACATTCACACAAAGCTTTTTGAATCAAATGAAAGTCAATTGCATTACACAATGCTAATTGAGTCGAATGAAAGTCAAACACATTCAACAAAGCTAATTGAGTCAAATGAAAGTCAATCACATTAAAACAAAGCTTTTTGTATCGAATGAAAGTTAAATGCATTCAACAAAGCTAATTGAGTCAAATGAAAGTCAAACACTTTCAACAAAGCTTTTAGAATCAAATGAAAGTCAAATACATTCATACAAAGCTTTTTGAATCAAATGAAAGTCTATTGAATTCCACAATGCTAATAGAGTGAAATGAAAGTCAAGTGCATTCAACAAAGCTAATTGAGTCAAATGAAAGTCAAACTCATTCAAACAAAGCTTTTTGAATAAAATGAATGTCAAATGCATTCAACAAAGCTAATTGACTCAAATCAAAGTCAAACACTTTCAACAAAGCTTTTAGAATCAAATGAAAGTCAAATACATTCAAACAAAGCTTTTTGAATCAAATAAAAGTCAATTGCATTCCACAATGCTAATTAAGTCATATGAAAGTCAAACACATTCAACAAAGCTAATTGAGTCAAATGAAATTCAAAGACATTCAAACAAAGCTTTTTGAATGAAATGAAAGTCCAACGTATTCAACAAAGCTAATTGAGGCAAATGAAAGTCAAACATTTTCAATAAAGCTTTTAGAATCAAATGAAAGTCAAATACATTCAAACAAAGCTTTTTTAATCAAATGAAAGTCAAGTGCATTCCACAATGCTATTTGACTCAAATGAAAGTCAAGCACATTCGACAATGCTATATGAGTCAAATGAAAGTCAAGCACATTCATACAAAGCTTTTTGAACCAAATGAAAGTCAAATGCATTCGACAAAGCTAATTGATTCAAATGAAAGTCAAACACTTTCAACAAAGCTTTTAGAATCAAATGAAAGTCAAATACATTCAAACAAATATTTTTGAATCAAATGAAAGTCAATTGCATTCCACAATGCAAATTGAGTCAAATGAAAGTCAAACACATTCAACAAAGCAAATTTAGTCAAATGAAAGTCAAACACATTCAAACAAAGCTTTTTGAATCAAATGAAAGTTAAATGCATTCATCAAAGCTAATTGGGTAAAATGAAAGTCAAACACTTTCAACAAAGCTTTTAGAATCAAATGAAAGTCAAACACATTCAAACAAAGCTTTTTGAATCAAATGAAAGTCAATTGCATTACACAATGCTAATTGAGTCGAATGAAAGTCAAACACATTCAACAAAGCTAATTGAGTCAAATGAAAATCAATCACATTAAAACAAAGCTTTTTGTATCAAATGAAAGTTAAATGCATTCAACAAAGCTAATTGAGTCAAATGAAAGTCAAACACTTTCAACAAAGCTTTTAGAATCAAATGAAAGTCAAATACATTCATACAAAGCTTTTTGAATCAAAGGAAGTCTATTGAATTCCACAATGCTAATAGAGTCAAATGAAAGTCAAGTGCATTCAACAAAGCTAATTGAGGCAAATGAAAGTCAAACTCATTCAAACAAAGCTTTTTGAATCAAATGAAAGTCAAATGCATTTAACAATGCTAATTGAGTCAAATGAAAGTCAAACACTTTCAACACAGCTTTTAGAATCAAATGAAAGTCAAATACATTCAAACAAAGCTTTTTGAATCAAATGAAAGTCAAGTGCATTCCACAATGCTATTTGACTCAAATGAAAGTCAAGCACATTCGACAATGCTATATGAGTCAAATGAAAGTCAAGCACATTCATACAAAGCTTTTTGAATCAAATGAAAGTCAAATGCATTCGACAAAGCTAATTGATTCAAATGAAAGTCAAACACTTTCAACAAAGCTTTTAGAATCAAATGAAAGTCAAATACATTCAAACAAATATTTTTGAATCAAATGAAAGTCAATTGCATTCCACAATGCAAATTGAGTCAAATGAAAGTCAAACACATTCAACAAAGCAAATTTAGTCAAATGAAAGTCAAACACATTCAAACAAAGCTTTTTGAATCAAATGAAAGTTAAATGCATTCATCAAAGCTAATTGGGTCAAATGAAAGTCAAACACTTTCAACAAAGCTTTTAGAATCAAATGAAAGTCAAACACATTCAAACAAAGCTTTTTGAATCAAATGAAAGTCAATTGCATTACACAATGCTAATTGAGTCGAATGAAAGTCAAACACATTCAACAAAGCTAATTGAGTCAAATGAAAGTCAATCACATTAAAACAAAGCTTTTTGTATCAAATGAAAGTTAAATGCATTCAACAAAGCTAATTGAGTCAAATGAAAGTCAAACACTTTCAACAAAGCTTTTAGAATCAAATGAAAGTCATATACATTCATACAAAGCTTTTTGAATCAAAGGAAGTCTATTGAATTCCACAATGCGAATAGAGTGAAATGAAAGTCAAGTGCATTCAACAAAGCTAATTGAGGCAAATGAAAGTCAAACTCATTCAAACAAAGCTTTTTGAATCAAATGAAAGTCAAATGCATTTAACAATGCTAATTGAGTCAAATGAAAGTCAAACACTTTCAACACAGCTTTTAGAATCAAATGAAAGTCAAATACATTCAAACAAAGCTTTTTGAATCAAATGAAAGTCAAGTGCATTCCACAATGCTATTTGACTCAAATGAAAGTCAAGCACATTCGACAATGCTATATGAGTCAAATGAAAGTCAAGCACATTCATACAAAGCTTTTTGAATCAAATGAAAGTTAAATGCATTCAACAAAGCTAATTGAGTCAAATGAAAGTCAAACACTTTCAACAAAGCTTTTAGAATCAAATGAAAGTCAAATACATTCAAACAAATATTTTTGAATCAAATGAAAGTCAATTGCATTCCACAATGCAAATTGAGTCAAATGAAAGTCAAACACATTCAACAAAGCAAATTTAGTCAAATGAAAGTCAAACACATTCAAACAAAGCTTTTTGAATCAAATGAAAGTTAAATGCATTCATCAAAGGTAATTGGGTCAAATGAAAGTCAAACACTTTCAACAAAGCTTTTAGAATCAAATGAAAATCAAATACATTCAAACAAAGCTTTTTGAATCAAATGAAAGTCAATTGCATTACACAATGCTAATTGAGTCGAATGAAAGTCAAACACATTCAACAAAGCTAATTGAGTCAAATGAAAGTCAATCACATTAAAACAAAGCTTTTTGTATCGAATGAAAGTTAAATGCATTCAACAAAGCTAATTGAGTCAAATGAAAGTCAAACACTTTCAACAAAGCTTTTAGAATCAAATGAAAGTCAAATACATTCATACAAAGCTTTTTGAATCAAATGAAAGTCTATTGAATTCCACAATGCTAATAGAGTGAAATGAAAGTCAAGTGCATTCAACAAAGCTAATTGAGTCAAATGAAAGTCAAACTCATTCAAACAAAGCTTTTTGAATCAAATGAATGTCAAATGCATTCAACAAAGCTAATTGACTCAAATCAAAGTCAAACACTTTCAACAAAGCTTTTAGAATCAAATGAAAGTCAAATACATTCAAACAAAGCTTTTTGAATCAAATAAAAGTCAATTGCATTCCACAATGCTAATTAAGTCATATGAAATTCAAACACATTCAACAAAGCTAATTGAGTCAAATGAAATTCAAAGACATTCAAACAAAGCTTTTTGAATGAAATGAAAGTCCAACGTATTCAACAAAGCTAATTGAGACAAATGAAAGTCAAACATTTTCAATAAAGCTTTTAGAATCAAATGAAAGTCAAATACATTCAAACAAAGCTTTTTTAATCAAATGAAAGTCAAGTGCATTCCACAATGCTATTTGACTCAAATGAAAGTCAAGCACATTCGACAATGCTATATGAGTCAAATGAAAGTCAAGCACATTCATACAAAGCTTTTTGAACCAAATGAAAGTCAAATGCATTCGACAAAGCTAATTGATTCAAATGAAAGTCAAACACTTTCAACAAAGCTTTTAGAATCAAATGAAAGTCAAATACATTCAAACAAATATTTTTGAATCAAATGAAAGTCAATTGCATTCCACAATGCAAATTGAGTCAAATGAAAGTCAAACACATTCAACAAAGCAAATTTAGTCAAATGAAAGTCAAACACATTCAAACAAAGCTTTTTGAATCAAATGAAAGTTAAATGCATTCATCAAAGCTAATTGGGTAAAATGAAAGTCAAACACTTTCAACAAAGCTTTTAGAATCAAATGAAAGTCAAACACATTCAAACAAAGCTTTTTGAATCAAATGAAAGTCAATTGCATTACACAATGCTAATTGAGTCGAATGAAAGTCAAACACATTCAACAAAGCTAATTGAGTCAAATGAAAATCAATCACATTAAAACAAAGCTTTTTGTATCAAATGAAAGTTAAATGCATTCAACAAAGCTAATTGAGTCAAATGAAAGTCAAACACTTTCAACAAAGCTTTTAGAATCAAATGAAAGTCAAATACATTCATACAAAGCTTTTTGAATCAAAGGAAGTCTATTGAATTCCACAATGCTAATAGAGTCAAATGAAAGTCAAGTGCATTCAACAAAGCTAATTGAGGCAAATGAAAGTCAAACTCATTCAAACAAAGCTTTTTGAATGAAATGAAAGTCCAACGCATTCAACAAAGCTAATTGAGGCAAATGAAAGTCAAACACTTTCAACACAGCTTTTAGAATCAAATGAAAGTCAAATACATTCAAACAAAGCTTTTTGAATCAAATGAAAGTCAAGTGCATTCCACAATGCTATTTGACTCAAATGAAAGTCAAGCACATTCGACAATGCTATATGAGTCAAATGAAAGTCAAGCACATTCATACAAAGCTTTTTGAATCAAATGAAAGTCAAATGCATTCGACAAAGCTAATTGATTCAAATGAAAGTCAAACACTTTCAACAAAGCTTTTAGAATCAAATGAAAGTCAAATACATTCAAACAAATATTTTTGAATCAAATGAAAGTCAATTGCATTCCACAATGAAAATTGAGTCAAATGAAAGTCAAACACATTCAACAAAGCAAATTTAGTCAAATGAAAGTCAAACACATTCAAACAAAGCTTTTTGAATCAAATGAAAGTTAAATGCATTCATCAAAGCTAATTGGGTCAAATGAAAGTCAAACACTTTCAACAAAGCTTTTAGAATCAAATGAAAGTCAAACACATTCAAACAAAGCTTTTTGAATCAAATGAAAGTCAATTGCATTACACAATGCTAATTGAGTCGAATGAAAGTCAAACACATTCAACAAAGCTAATTGAGTCAAATGAAAGTCAATCACATTAAAACAAAGCTTTTTGTATCAAATGAAAGTTAAATGCATTCAACAAAGCTAATTGAGTCAAATGAAAGTCAAACACTTTCAACAAAGCTTTTAGAATCAAATGAAAGTCATATACATTCATACAAAGCTTTTTGAATCAAAGGAAGTCTATTGAATTCCACAATGCGAATAGAGTGAAATGAAAGTCAAGTGCATTCAACAAAGCTAATTGAGGCAAATGAAAGTCAAACTCATTCAAACAAAGCTTTTTGAATCAAATGAAAGTCAAATGCATTTAACAATGCTAATTGAGTCAAATGAAAGTCAAACACTTTCAACACAGCTTTTAGAATCAAATGAAAGTCAAATACATTCAAACAAAGCTTTTTGAATCAAATGAAAGTCAAGTGCATTCCACAATGCTATTTGACTCAAATGAAAGTCAAGCACATTCGACAATGCTATATGAGTCAAATGAAAGTCAAGCACATTCATACAAAGCTTTTTGAATCAAATGAAAGTTAAATGCATTCAACAAAGCTAATTGAGTCAAATGAAAGTCAAACACTTTCAACAAAGCTTTTAGAATCAAATGAAAGTCAAATACATTCAAACAAATATTTTTGAATCAAATGAAAGTCAATTGCATTCCACAATGCAAATTGAGTCAAATGAAAGTCAAACACATTCAACAAAGCAAATTTAGTCAAATGAAAGTCAAACACATTCAAACAAAGCTTTTTGAATCAAATGAAAGTTAAATGCATTCATCAAAGGTAATTGGGTCAAATGAAAGTCAAACACTTTCAACAAAGCTTTTAGAATCAAATGAAAATCAAATACATTCAAACAAAGCTTTTTGAATCAAATGAAAGTCAATTGCATTACACAATGCTAATTGAGTCGAATGAAAGTCAAACACATTCAACAAAGCTAATTGAGTCAAATGAAAGTCAATCACATTAAAACAAAGCTTTTTGTATCAAATGAAAGTTAAATGCATTCAACAAAGCTAATTGAGTCAAATGAAAGTCAAACACTTTCAACAAAGCTTTTAGAATCAAATGAAAGTCAAATACATTTATACAAAGCTTTTTGAATCAAATGAAAGTCTATTGAATTCCACAATGCTAATAGAGTGAAATGAAAGTCAAGTGCATTCAACAAAGCTAATTGAGTCAAATGAAAGTCAAACTCATTCAAACAAAGCTTTTTGAATCAAATGAATGTCAAATGCATTCAACAAAGCTAATTGACTCAAATCAAAGTCAAACACTTTCAACAAAGCTTTTAGAATCAAATGAAAGTCAAATACATTCAAACAAAGCTTTTTGAATCAAATAAAAGTCAATTGCATTCCACAATGCTAATTAAGTCATATGAAAGTCAAACACATTCAACAAAGCTAATTGAGTCAAATGAAATTCAAAGACATTCAAACAAAGCTTTTTGAATGAAATGAAAGTCCAACGTATTCAACAAAGCTAATTGAGGCAAATGAAAGTCAAACATTTTCAATAAAGCTTTTAGAATCAAATGAAAGTCAAATACATTCAAACAAAGCTTTTTTAATCAAATGAAAGTCAAGTGCATTCCACAATGCTATTTGACTCAAATGAAAGTCAAGCACATTCGACAATGCTATATGAGTCAAATGAAAGTCAAGCACATTCATACAAAGCTTTTTGAACCAAATGAAAGTCAAATGCATTCGACAAAGCTAATTGATTCTAATGAAAGTCAAACACTTTCAACAAAGCTTTTAGAATCAAATGAAAGTCAAATACATTCAAACAAATATTTTTGAATCAAATGAAAGTCAATTGCATTCCACAATGCAAATTGAGTCAAATGAAAGTCAAACACATTCAACAAAGCAAATTTAGTCAAATGAAAGTCAATCACATTAAAACAAAGCTTTTTGTATCAAATGAAAGTTAAATGCATTCAACAAAGCTAATTGAGTCAAATGAAAGTCAAACACTTTCAACAAAGCTTTTAGAATCAAATGAAAGTCAAATACATTCATACAAAGCTTTTTGAATCAAAGGAAGTCTATTGAATTCCACAATGCTAATAGAGTCAAATGAAAGTCAAGTGCATTCAACAAAGCTAATTGAGGCAAATGAAAGTCAAACTCATTCAAACAAAGCTTTTTGAATGAAATGAAAGTCCAACGCATTCAACAAAGCTAATTGAGGCAAATGAAAGTCAAACACTTTCAACACAGCTTTTAGAATCAAATGAAAGTCAAATACATTCAAACAAAGCTTTTTGAATCAAATGAAAGTCAAGTGAATTCCACAATGCTATTTGACTCAAATGAAAGTCAAGCACATTCGACAATGCTATATGAGTCAAATGAAAGTCAAGCACATTCATACAAAGCTTTTTGAATCAAATGAAAGTCAAATGCATTCGACAAAGCTAATTGATTCAAATGAAAGTCAAACACTTTCAACAAAGCTTTTAGAATCAAATGAAAGTCAAATACATTCAAACAAATATTTTTGAATCAAATGAAAGTCAATTGCATTCCACAATGCAAATTGAGTCAAATGAAAGTCAAACACATTCAACAAAGCAAATTTAGTCAAATGAAAGTCAAACACATTCAAACAAAGCTTTTTGAATCAAATGAAAGTTAAATGCATTCATCAAAGCTAATTGGGTAAAATGAAAGTCAAACACTTTCAACAAAGCTTTTAGAATCAAATGAAAGTCAAACACATTCAAACAAAGCTTTTTGAATCAAATGAAAGTCAATTGCATTACACAATGCTAATTGAGTCGAATGAAAGTCAAACACATTCAACAAAGCTAATTGAGTCAAATGAAAATCAATCACATTAAAACAAACCTTTTTTTATCAAATGAAAGTTAAATGCATTCAACAAAGCTAATTGAGTCAAATGAAAGTCAAACACTTTCAACAAAGCTTTTAGAATCAAATGAAAGTCAAATACATTCATACAAAGCTTTTTGAATTAAAGGAAGTCTATTGAATTCCACAATGCTAATAGAGTCAAATGAAAGTCAAGTGCATTCAACAAAGCTAATTGAGGCAAATGAAAGTCAAACTCATTCAAACAAAGCTTTTTGAATCAAATGAAAGTCAAATGCATTTAACAATGCTAATTGAGTCAAATGAAAGTCAAACACTTTCAACACAGCTTTTAGAATCAAATGAAAGTCAAATACATTCAAACAAAGCTTTTTGAATCAAATGAAAGTCAAGTGCATTCCACAATGCTATTTGACTCAAATGAAAGTCAAGCACATTCGACAATGCTATATGAGTCAAATGAAAGTCAAGCACATTCATACAAAGCTTTTTGAATCAAATGAAAGTCAAATGCATTCGACAAAGCTAATTGAGTCAAATGAAAGTCAAACACTTTCAACAAAGCTTTTAGAATCAAATGAAAGTCAAATACATTCAAACAAATATTTTTGAATCAAATGAAAGTCAATTGCATTCCACAATGCAAATTGAGTCAAATGAAAGTCAAACACATTCAACAAAGCAAATTTATTCAAATGAAAGTCAAACACATTCAAACAAAGCTTTTTGAATCAAATGAAAGTTAAATGCATTCATTAAAGGTAATTGGGTCAAATGAAAGTCAAACACTTTCAACAAAGCTTTTAGAATCAAATGAAAATCAAATACATTCAAACAAAGCTTTTTGAATCAAATGAAAGTCAATTGCATTACACAATGCTAATTGAGTCGAATGAAAGTCAAACACATTCAACAAAGCTAATTGAGTCAAATGAAAGTCAATCACATTAAAACAAAGCTTTTTGTATCAAATGAAAGTTAAATGCATTCAACAAAGCTAATTGAGTCAAATGAAAGTCAAACACTTTCAACAAAGCTTTTAGAATCAAATGAAAGTCAAATACATTCATACAAAGCTTTTTGAATCAAATGAAAGTCTATTGAATTCCACAATGCTAATAGAGTGAAATGAAAGTCAAGTGCATTCAACAAAGCTAATTGAGTCAAATGAAAGTCAAACTCATTCAAACAAAGCTTTTTGAATCAAATGAATGTCAAATGCATTCAACAAAGCTAATTGACTCAAATCAAAGTCAAACACTTTCAACAAAGCTTTTAGAATCAAATGAAAGTCAAATACATTCAAACAAAGCTTTTTGAATCAAATAAAAGTCAATTGCATTCCACAATGCTAATTAAGTCATATGAAAGTCAAACACATTCAACAAAGCTAATTGAGTCAAATGAAATTCAAAGACATTCAAACAAAAATTTTTGAATGAAATGAAAGTCCAACGCATTCAACAAAGCTAATTGAGGCAAATGAAAGTCAAACATTTTCAATAAAGCTTTTAGAATCAAATGAAAGTCAAATACATTCAAACAAAGCTTTTTTAATCAAATGAAAGTCAAGTGCATTCCACAATGCTATTTGACTCAAATGAAAGTCAAGCACATTCGACAATGCTATATGAGTCAAATGAAAGTCAAGCACATTCATACAAAGCTTTTTGAACCAAATGAAAGTCAAATGCATTCGACAAAGCTAATTGATTCAAATGAAAGTCAAACACTTTCAACAAAGCTTTTAGAATCAAATGAAAGTCAAATACATTCAAACAAATATTTTTGAATCAAATGAAAGTCAATTGCATTCCACAATGCAAATTGAGTCAAATGAAAGTCAAACACATTCAACAAAGCAAATTTAGTCAAATGAAAGTCAAACACATTCAAACAAAGCTTTTTGAATCAAATGAAAGTTAAATGCATTCATCAAAGGTAATTGGGTCAAATGAAAGTCAAACACTTTCAACAAAGCTTTTAGAATCAAATGAAAATCAAATACATTCAAACAAAGCTTTTTGAATCAAATGAAAGTCAATTGCATTACACAATGCTAATTGAGTCGAATGAAAGTCAAACACATTCAACAAAGCTAATTGAGTCAAATGAAAGTCAATCACATTAAAACAAAGCTTTTTGTATCAAATGAAAGTTAAATGCATTCAACAAAGCTAATTGAGTCAAATGAAAGTCAAACACTTTCAACAAAGCTTTTAGAATCAAATGAAAGTCAAATACATTCATACAAAGCTTTTTGAATCAAATGAAAGTCTATTGAATTCCACAATGCTAATAGAGTGAAATGAAAGTCAAGTGCATTCAACAAAGCTAATTGAGTCAAATGAAAGTCAAACTCATTCAAACAAAGCTTTTTGAATCAAATGAATGTCAAATGCATTCAACAAAGCTAATTGACTCAAATCAAAGTCAAACACTTTCAACAAAGCTTTTAGAATCAAATGAAAGTCAAATACATTCAAACAAAGCTTTTTGAATCAAATAAAAGTCAATTGCATTCCACAATGCTAATTAAGTCATATGAAAGTCAAACACATTCAACAAAGCTAATTGAGTCAAATGAAATTCAAAGACATTCAAACAAAGCTTTTTGAATGAAATGAAAGTCCAACGCATTCAACAAAGCTAATTGAGGCAAATGAAAGTCAAACATTTTCAATAAAGCTTTTAGAATCAAATGAAAGTCAAATACATTCAAACAAAGCTTTTTGAATCAAATGAAAGTCAAGTGCATTCCACAATGCTATTTGACTCAAATGAAAGTCAAGCACATTCGACAATGCTATATGAGTCAAATGAAAGTCAAGCACATTCATACAAAGCTTTTTGAACCAAATGAAAGTCAAATGCATTCGACAAAGCTAATTGATTCAAATGAAAGTCAAACACTTTCAACAAAGCTTTTAGAATCAAATGAAAGTCAAATACATTCAAACAAATATTTTTGAATCAAATGAAAGTCAATTGCATTCCACAATGCAAATTGAGTCAAATGAAAGTCAAACACATTCAACAAAGCAAATTTAGTCAAATGAAAGTCAAACACATTCAAACAATGCTTTTTGAATCAAATGAAAGTTAAATGCATTCATCAAAGCTAATTGGGTAAAATGAAAGTCAAACACTTTCAACAAAGCTTTTAGAATCAAATGAAAGTCAAACACATTCAAACAAAGCTTTTTGAATCAAATGAAAGTCAATTGCATTACACAATGCTAATTGAGTCGAATGAAAGTCAAACACATTCAACAAAGCTAATTGAGTCAAATGAAAATCAATCACATTAAAACAAAGCTTTTTGTATCAAATGAAAGTTAAATGCATTCAACAAAGCTAATTGAGTCAAATGAAAGTCAAACACTTTCAACAAAGCTTTTAGAATCAAATGAAAGTCAAATACATTCATACAAAGCTTTTTGAATCAAAGGAAGTCTATTGAATTCCACAATGCTAATAGAGTCAAATGAAAGTCAAGTGCATTCAACAAAGCTAATTGAGGCAAATAAAAGTCAAACTCATTCAAACAAAGCTTTTTGAATCAAATGAAAGTCAAATGCATTTAACAATGCTAATTGAGTCAAATGAAAGTCAAACACTTTCAACACAGCTTTTAGAATCAAATGAAAGTCAAATACATTCAAACAAAGCTTTTTGAATCAAATGAAAGTCAAGTGCATTCCACAATGCTATTTGACTCAAATGAAAGTCAAGCACATTCGACAATGCTATATGAGTCAAATGAAAGTCAAACACTTTCAACAAAGCTTTTAGAATCAAATGAAAGTCAAATACATTCAAACAAATATTTTTGAATCAAATGAAAGTTAATTGCATTCCACAATGCAAATTGAGTCAAATGAAAGTCAAACACATTCAACAAAGCAAATTTAGTCAAATGAAAGTCAAACACATTCAAACAAAGCTTTTTGAATCAAATGAAAGTTAAATGCATTCATCAAAGGTAATTGGGTCAAATGAAAGTCAAACACTTTCAACAAAGCTTTTAGAATCAAATGAAAATCAAATACATTCAAACAAAGCTTTTTGAATCAAATGAAAGTCAATTGCATTACACAATGCTAATTGAGTCGAATGAAAGTCAAACACATTCAACAAAGCTAATTGAGTCAAATGAAAGTCAATCACATTAAAACAAAGCTTTTTGTATCGAATGAAAGTTAAATGCATTCAACAAAGCTAATTGAGTCAAATGAAAGTCAAACACTTTCAACAAAGCTTTTAGAATCAAATGAAAGTCAAATACATTCATACAAAGCTTTTTGAATCAAATGAAAGTCTATTGAATTCCACAATGCTAATAGAGTGAAATGAAAGTCAAGTGCATTCAACAAAGCTAATTGAGTCCAATGAAAGTCAAACTCATTCAAACAAAGCTTTTTGAATCAAATGAATGTCAAATGCATTCAACAAAGCTAATTGACTCAAATCAAAGTCAAACACTTTCAACAAAGCTTTTAGAATCAAATGAAAGTCAAATACATTCAAACAAAGCTTTTTGAATCAAATAAAAGTCAATTGCATTCCACAATGCTAATTAAGTCATATGAAAGTCAAACACATTCAACAAAGCTAATTGAGTCAAATGAAATTCAAAGATATTCAAACAAAGCTTTTTGAATGAAATGAAAGTCCAACGCATTCAACAAAGCTAATTGAGGCAAATGAAAGTCAAACATTTTCAATAAAGCTTTTAGAATCAAATGAAAGTCAAATACATTCAAACAAAGCTTTTTGAATCAAATGAAAGTCAAGTGCATTCCACAATGCTATTTGACTCAAATGAAAGTCAAGCACATTCGACAATGCTATATGAGTCAAATGAAAGTCAAGCACATTCATACAAAGCTTTTTGAACCAAATGAAAGTCAAATGCATTCGACAAAGCTAATTGATTCAAATGAAAGTCAAACACTTTCAACAAAGCTTTTAGAATCAAATGAAAGTCAAATACATTCAAACAAATATTTTTGAATCAAATGAAAGTCAATTGCATTCCACAATGCAAATTGAGTCAAATGAAAGTCAAACACATTCAACAAAGCAAATTTAATCAAATGAAAGTCAAACACATTCAAACAAAGCTTTTTGAATCAAATGAAAGTTAAATGCATTCATCAAAGGTAATTGGGTCAAATGAAAGTCAAACACTTTCAACAAAGCTTTTAGAATCAAATGAAAATCAAATACATTCACACAAAGCTTTTTGAATCAAATGAAAGTCAATTGTATTACACAATGCTAATTGAGTCGAATGAAAGTCAAACACATTCAACAAAGCTATTTGAGTCAAATGAAAGTCAATCACATTAAAACAAAGCTTTTTGTATCAAATGAAAGTTAAATGCATTCAACAAAGCTAATTGAGTCAAATGAAAGTCAAACACTTTCAACAAAGCTTTTAGAATCAAAAGAAAGTCAAATACATTCATACAAAGCTTTTTGAATCAAATGAAAGTCTATTGAATTCCACAATGCTAATAGAGTGAAATGAAAGTCAAGTGCATTCAACAAAGCTAATTGAGGCAAATGAAAGTCAAACTCATTCAAACAAAGCTTTTTGAATCAAATGAAAGTCAAATGCATTTAACAATGCTCCTTGAGTCAAATGAAAGTCAAACACTTTCAACAAAGCTTTTAGAATCAAATGAAAGTCAAATACATTCAAACAAAGCTTTTTGAATCAAATGAAAGTCAATTGCATTCCACAATGCTAATTGAGTCAAATGAAAGTCAAATACATTCAACAAAGCCAATTGAGTCAAATGAAAGACAAACACATTCAAACAAAGTTTTTGAATCAAATGAAAGCCAAATGCATTCCACAATGCTAATTGAGTCAAATGAAAGTCAAACACATTCAACAAAGCTAAATGAGTCAAATGAAAGACAAAGACATTCAAACAAAGCTTTTTGAATGAAATGAAAGTCAAATGCATTCAACAAAGCTAATTGAGTCAATTGCAATTCAAACATTTGCAACAAAGCTTTTAGAATCAAATGAAAGTCAAATACATTCACACAAAGCTTTTTGAATCAAATGAAAGTCAATTGCATTTCACAATGCTAATTGAGTCGAATGAAAGTCAAACACATTCAACAAAGCTAATTGAGTCAAATGAAAGTCAATCACATAAAAACAAAGCTTTTTGAATCAAATGAAAGTTAAATGCATTCAACAAAGCTAATTGAGTCAAATGAAAGTCAAACACTTTCAACAAAGCTTTTAGAATCAAATGAAAGTCAAATACATTCATACAAAGCTTTTTGAATCAAATGAAAGTCTATTGAATTCCACAATGCTAATAGAGTGAAATGAAAGTCAAGTGCATTCAACAAAGCTAATTGAGTCAAATGAAAGTCAAACTCATTCAAACAAAGCTTTTTGAATCAAATGAATGTCAAATGCATTCAACAAAGCTAATTGACTCAAATCAAAGTCAAACACTTTCAACAAAGCTTTTAGAATCAAATGAAAGTCAAATACATTCAAACAAAGCTTTTTTAATCAAATGAAAGTCAAGTGCATTCCACAATGCTATTTGACTCAAATGAAAGTCAAGCACATTCGACAATGCTATATGAGTCAAATGAAAGTCAAGCACATTCATACAAAGCTTTTTGAACCAAATGAATGTCAAATGCATTCGACAAAGCTAATTGATTCAAATGAAAGTCAAACACTTTCAAAAAAGCTTTTAGAATCAAATGAAAGTCAAATACATTCAAACAAATATTTTTGAATCAAATGAAAGTCAATTGCATTCCACAATGCAAATTGAGTCAAATGAAAGTCAAACACATTCAACAAAGCAAATTTAGTCAAATGAAAGTCAAACACATTCAAACAAAGCTTTTTGAATCAAATGAAAGTTAAATGCATTCATCAAAGCTAATTGGGTCAAATGAAAGTCAAACACTTTCAACAAAGCTTTTAGAATCAAATGAAAGTCAAACACATTCAAACAAAGCTTTTTGAATCAAATGAAAGTCAATTGCATTACACAATGCTAATTGAGTCGAATGAAAGTCAAACACATTCAACAAAGCTAATTGAGTCAAATGAAAGTCAATCACATTAAAACAAAGCTTTTTGTATCAAATGAAAGTTAAATGCATTCAACAAAGCTAATTGAGTCAAATGAAAGCCAAACACTTTCAACAAAGCTTTTAGAATCAAATGAAAGTCAAATATATTCATACAAAGCTTTTTGAATCAAAGGAAGTCTATTGAATTCCACAATGCTAATAGAGTGAAATGAAAGTCAAGTGCATTCAACAAAGCTAATTGAGGCAAATGAAAGTCAAACTCATTCAAACAAAGCTTTTTGAATCAAATGAAAGTAAAATGCATTTAACAATGCTAATTGAGTCAAATGAAAGTCAAACACTTTCAACACAGCTTTTAGAATCAAATGAAAGTCAAATACATTCAAACAATGCTTTTTGAATCAAATGAAAGTCAAGTGCATTCCACAATGCTATTTGACTCAAATGAAAGTCAAGCACATTCGACAATGCTATATGAGTCAAATGAAAGTCAAGCACATTCATACAAAGCTTTTTGAAGCAAATGAAAGTCAAATGCATTCGACAAAGCTAATTGAGTCAAATGAAAGTCAAACACTTTCAACAAAGCTTTTAGAATCAAATGAAAGTCAAATACATTCAAACAAATATTTTTGAATCAAATGAAAGTCAATTGCATTCCATAATGCAAATTGAGTCAAATGAAAGTCAAACACATTCAACAAAGCAAATTTAGTCAAATGAAAGTCAAACCATTCAAACAAAGCTTTTTGAATCAAATGAAAGTTAAATGCATTCATCAAAGGTAATTGGGTCAAATGAAAGTCAAACACTTTCAACAAAGCTTTTAGAATCAAATGAAAATCAAATACATTCACACAAAGCTTTTTGAATCAAATGAAAGTCAATTGCATTCAACAAAGCTAATTGAGTCAAATGAAAGTCAAACACTTTCAACAAAGCTAATTGAGTCTAATGAATGTCAAACACATTCAAATAAAGCTTTTTGTATCAAATGAAAGTTAAATGCATTCAACAAAGCTAATTGAGTCAAATGAAAGTCAAACACTTTCAACAAAGCTTTTAGAATCAAATGAAAGTCAAATACATTCATACAAAGCTTTTTGAATCAAAGGAACTCTATTGAATTCCATAATGCTAATAGAGTGAAATGAAAGTCAAGTGCATTCAACAAAGCTAATTGAGGCAAATGAAAGTCAAACTCATTCAAACAAAGCTTTTTGAATCAAATGAAAGTCAAATGCATTTAACAATGCTAATTGAGTCAAATGAAAGTCAAACACTTTCAACAAAGCTTTTAGAATCAAATGAAAGTCAAATACATTCAAACAAAGCTTTTTGAATCAAATGAAAGTCAATTGCATTCCACAATGCTAATTGAGTCAAATGGAAGACAAATACATTCAACAAAGCCAATTCAGTCAAATGAAATTCAAAGACATTCAAACAAAGCTTTTTAAATGAAATGAAAGTCCAACGCATTCAAACAAAGCTTTTTGAATCAAATGAAAGCCAAGTGCATTCCACAATGCTAATTGAGTCAAATGAAACTCAAACACATTCAACAAAGCTAAATGAGTCAAATGAAAGACAAAGACATTCAAACAAAGCTTTTTGAATGAAATGAAAGTCAAATGCATTCAACAAAGCTAATTGAGTCAATTGAAAGTCAAACATTTGCAACAAAGCTTTTAGAATCAAATGAAAGTCAAATACATTCACATAAAGCTTTTTGAATCAAATGAAAGTCAATTGCATTTCACAATGCTAATTGAGTCGAATGAAAGTCAAACACATTCAACAAAGCTAATTGAGTCAAATGAAAGTCAATCACATAAAAACAAAGCTTTTTGAATCAAATGAAAGTTAAATGCATTCAACAAAGCTAATTGAGTCAAATGAAAGTCAAACACTTTCAACAAAGCTTTTAGAATCAAATGAAAGTCAAATACATTCATACAAAGCTTTTTGTATCAAATGAAAGTCTATTGAATTCCACAATGCTAATAGAGTGAAATGAAAGTCAAGTGCATTCAACAAAGCTAATTGAGTCAAATGAAAGTCAAACTCATTCAAACAAAGCTTTTTGAATCAAATGAATGTCAAATGCATTCAACAAAGCTAATTGACTCAAATCAAAGTCAAACACTTTCAACAAAGCTTTTAGAATCAAATGAAAGTCAAATACATTCAAACAAAGCTTTTTGAATCAAATAAAAGTCAATTGCATTCCGCAATGCTAATTAAGTTATATGAAATTAAAACACATTCTACAAAGCTAATTCAGTCAAATGAAATTCAAAGACATTCAAACAAAGCTTTTTGAATGAAATGAAAGTCCAACGCATTCAACAAAGCTAATTGAGGCAAATGAAAGTCAAACATTTTCAACAAAGCTTTTAGAATCAAATGAAAGTCAAATACATTCAAACAAAGCTTTTTTAATCAAATGAAAGTCAAGTGCATTCCACAATGCTATTTGACTCAAATGAAAGTCAAGCACATTCGACAATGCTATATGAGTCAAATGAAAGTCAAGCACATTCATACAAAGCTTTTTGAATCAAATGAAAGTCAAATGCATTCGACAAAGCTAATTGAGTCAAATGAAAGTCAAACACTTTCAACAAAGCTTTTAGAATCAAATGAAAGTCAAATACATTCAAACAAAGCTTTTTGAATCAATTGAAAGTCAATTGCATTCCATAATGGTAATTGAGTCAAATGATTGTCAAACACATTCAACAAAGCTAAATGAGTTAAATGAAAGTCAAACACATTCAAACAAATCTTTTTAAATCAAATGAAAGTCAAATGCATTCAACAAAGCTAATTGAGTCAAATTAAAGTCAGACACATTCAAACAAATCTTTTTGAATCAAACGAAAGTCAAATGCATTCAACAAAGCTAATTGAGTCAAATGAAAGTCAAACACTTTCAATAAAGCTTTTAGAATCAAATTAAAGTCAAATACATTCAAACAATGCTTTTTGAATCAAATGAAAGTCAATTGCATTCCACAATGCTAGTTGAGTCAAATAAAATTAAAAAACATTTAACAAAGCTAATTGAGTAAAATGAAAGTCAAACACATTAAAACAAAGCTTTTTGAATCAAATGAAAGTCAATTGCATTCAACAAAGCAAATTAATTGAGTCAAATTAAAGTCAAACACATTCAAACAAAGCTTTTTGAATCAAATGAAAGTCAATTGCGTTCAACAAAGCTAATTGAGTCAAATGAAAGTCAAACACTTTCAACAAACTTTTAAAATCAAATGAAAGTCAAATACATTCAAACAAAGCTTTTTGAATCAAACGAAAGAAAATTGCATTCTACAATGCTAAATGAGTCAAATGAAAGTCAAACACATTCAACAAAGCTAATTGAGTCAAATGAAAGTCAAACACATTCAAACAAAGCTTTTTGAATCCAATGAAAGTCCAATGCATTCAACAAAGCTAATTGATTCAAATGAAAGTCAAACACTTTCAACAACGCTTTTAGAATCAAATAAAAGTCAAATACATTCAAATAAAGCTTTTTGAATCAAATGAAAGTAAATTGCATTCCACAATGCTAATGAGTCAAATGAAAGTTAAAAACATTCACCAAACCTATTTGTGTCAAATGAAAGTCAAACACATTCAACAGAGCTAATTGAGTTAAATGAAAGTCAAACACATTGAAACAAAGCTTTTTGAATCAAATGAAAGTCAAATGCATTCAACAAAGCTAATTGAGTCAAATGAAAGTCAAGCACTTTCAACAAAGCTTAGAGATTCATATGAAAGTCAAATACATTCAAACAAAGCTTTTTGAATTAAATGAAAGTCAATTGCATTCCACAATGCTAGTTGAGTCAAATAAAAGTAAAAAACATTTAACAAAGCTAATTGAGTCAGATGAAAGTCAAACACATTAAAACAAAGCTTTTTGAATCAAATGAAAGTCAAATGCATTCAACAATGCTAATTGAGTCAAATTAAAGTCAAACACATTCTAACAAAGCTTTTTGAATCAAATGAAAGTCAATTGTGTTCAGCAGAGCTAATTGAGTCAAATGAATTTCAAACACTTTCAACAAAACATTTAGAATCAAATGAAAGTCATATACATTCAAACAAAGCATTTTGAATTAAATGAATGTAAATTGCATTCTACAATGCTGAATGAGTCAAATGAAAGTCAAACACATTCAACAAAGTTAATTGAGTCAAATGAAAGTCAAACACATTCAAACAAAGATTTTTGAATCAAATGAAAGTCAAATGCATTCAACAAAGCTAATTGAGTCAAATGAAAGTCAAACACTTTCAACAAAGCTTTTATAATCAAATGAAATTCAAATACATTCAAACAAAGCTTTTTGAATCAAATGAAAGTCAATTGCATTCCACAATGCTAATTAAGTCAAATGAAAGTCAAACCCATACAACAAAGCTTATTGTGTCAACTGAAAGTCAAACACATTCAAACAAAGGTTTTTGAATCAAATGAAAGTCAAATGCATTCAACAAAGCTAATTGAGTCAAATGAAAGTCAAAGACTTTCAACAAAGCTTTTAGAATCAAATGAGAGTCAAATACATTCAAACAAAGCTTTTTGAATAAAATGAAAGTCAAATGCATTCAATAAGGCTAATTGAGTCAAATGAAAGTCAAACCCTTTTAACAAAGCTTTTAGAATCAAATGAAAGTCAAATACATTCAAACAAAGCTTTTTGAATCAAATGAAAGTCAATTGCATTCCACAATGCTAATTGAGTCAAATGAAAGTCAAACACATTCAGCAAAGCTAATTGTGTCAACTGAAAGTCAAACACATTCAAACAGAGGTTTTTGAATCAAATGAAAGTCAAATGCATTCAACAAAGCTAATTGAGTCAAATGAAAGTCAAACACTTTCAACAAAGCTTTTAAAATCAAATGAAAGTCAAATACATTACAACAAAGCTTTTTGAATTAAATGAAAGTCAAATGCATTCAACAAAGCTAATTGAGTAAAATGAAAGTCAAACACTTTCAACAAAGCTTTTAGAATCAAATGAAAGTCAAATACATTCAAACTAAGCTTTTTGAATTAAATGAAAGTCAATTGCAGTCTACAAAGCAAATTGACTCAAATGAAAGTCAAACACATTCAACAAAGCTTTTAGAATCAAATGAAAGTCAATTGCATTCCAAAATGCTAATTGAGTCAAATGAAAGTCAAACACATTCAGCAAAGCTAATTGTGTCAACTTAAAGTCAATCACATTCAAACAGAGGTTTTTGAATCAAATGAAAGTCAAATGCATTCAACAAAGCTAATTCAGTCAAATGAAAGTCAAACACTTTCAACAAAGCTTTTAGAATCAAATACATTTAAACATAGCTTTTTGAATTAAATGAAAGTCAAATGCATTCAACAAAGCTAATTGAGTCAAATGAAACTCAAACACTTTCAACAAAGCTTTTAGAATAAAAAAAAGTCAAATACATTCAAACAAAGCTTTTTGAATCAAATGAAAGTCAATTGCATTCTACAATGCTAATTGACTCTGATGAAAGTCAAAAACATTCAACAAAGGTTTTAGAATAAAATGAAAGTCAAATACATTCAAACAAAGCTTTTTAAATCAAATGAAAGTCAATTGCATTCCACAATGCTAATTGAGTCAAATGAAAGTCAAACATATTCAACAAAGCTAATTGAGTCAAATGAAAGTCAAACACATTCAAACAAAGCTTTTTGAATCAAATGAAAGTCAAATGTATTCAACTAAGCTAATTGAGTCAAATGAAACTCAAACACTTTAAACAAAGCTTTTAGAATCAAATGAAATTCAAATACATTCAAACAATGCTTTTTGAATCAAATGAAAGTCAATTGCATTCCACAATGCTAATTGAGTCAAAAGAAAGTCAAACACGTTCAGCAAAGCTAATTAAGTCAAATGAAAGTCAAACACATTCAAACAAAGCTTTTTGAATCAAATGAAAGTCAATAGCATTCAACAAAGCTATTTATGTCAACTGAAAGTCAAACACTTTCAACAAACCTTTTAGAATCAAATGAAAGTCAAATACATTCAAACAAAGCTTTTTGAATCAAATGAAAGTCAATTGCATTCCACAATGCTAATTGAGTCAAATGAAAGTCAAACACATTCAACAAAGCTAATTAAGTCCAATGAAAGTCAAACACATTTAAACAAAGGTTTTTTTATCAAATGAAAGTTAAATGCATTCAACAAAGCTAATTGAGTCAAATGAAAGTCAAACACTGTTAACAAAGCTTTTAGAATCAAATGAAAGTCAAATACATTCAAACAAAGCTTTTTGAATTAAATGAAATTTTAATGCTTTCAACAAAGCTAATAGAGTCAAATGAAAGTCAAACACTTTCAATAAATCTTTTAGAATCAAATGAAAGTCAAATACATTCAAACTAAGCTTTATGAATTAAATGAAAGTCAATTGCATTCCACAATGCTAATTGAGTCAAATGAAAGTCAAACACATTCAACAAAGCAAATTGAGTCAACTGAAAGGCAAACACATTCAAACAAAGCTTTTTGAATCAAATGAAAGTCAAATGCATTCAACAAAGCTAATTGAGTCAAATGAAAGTCAAACACTTTCAACAAAGCTTTTAGAATCAAATGAAAGTCAAATACGTTTAAACAAAGCTTTTTGAATCAAATGAAAGTCAATTTTATTCCACAATGCTAATTGAGTCAAATGAAAGTCTAACAAATTTAACAAAGCTAATTAAGTCAAATGAAAGTAAAACACATTCAAACAAAGCTTTTTGAATCAAATGAAAGTCTAACGCATTCAAGAAAGCTAATTGAGTCAAACGAAAGTCAAACACTTTCAACAAAGCTTTTAGAATCAAATGAAAGTGAAATACATTCAAACAAAACTTTTTGAATCAAATGAAAGTCAATTGCATTCCACAATGCTAATTGAGTCAAATAAAAGTCAAACACTTTCAATAAAGCTTTTTGAATCAAATGAAAGTCAAATACATTCAAACAAAACTTTTTGAATCAAATGAAAGTCAATTGCATTCCACAATGCTAATTGAGTCTAATGAAAGTGAAACACATTCAGCAAAGCTAATTGAGTCAAATGAAAGTCAAACACATTCAAACTAAGCTTTTTGAATCAAATGAAAGTCTAACGCATTCAACTAAGCTAATTGAGTCAAACGAAAGTCAAACAGTTTTAACAAAGCTTTTAGAATCAAATGAAAGTCAATACATTCAAACAAAGCTTTTTGAATCAAATGAAAGTCAATTGCATTCTACAATGCTAATTGAGTCAAATGAAAGTCAAACACATTCAACAAAGCTAATTGAGTCAAATGAAAGTCAAACACATTCAAACAAAGCTTTTTTAATCAAATGAAAGTCTATAGCATTCAACAAAGCTAATTGAGTCAACTGAAAGTCAAACACTTTCAACAAACCTTTTAGAATCAAATGAAAGTCAAATACATTCAAACAAAGCTTTTTGAATCAAATGAAAGTCTACTGCATTCCACAATGCTAATTGAGTCAAATGATAGTCAAACCCATTCAACAAAGCTTATTGAGTCAAATGAAAGTCAAACACATTCAAACAAAGCTTTTTGAATCAAATGAAAGTCAAATGCATTCAACAAAGCTGATTGAGTCAAATAAAAGTCAAACACTTTCAATAAAGCTTTTAGAATCAAATGAAAGTGAAATACATTTAAACTAAGCTTTTTGAATCAAATGAAAGTCAATTGCATTCTACAATGCTAATTGACTCAGATGAAAGTCAAACACATTCAACAAAGGTTTTAGAATGAAATGAAAGTCAAATACATTCAAACAAAGCTTTTTAAATCAAATGAAAGTCAATTGCATTCCATAATGCTAATTAAGTCAAATGAAGTCAAATACATTCTAACAAAGCTTTCAGATTCAAATGAAAGTCAATTGCATTCCACAATGCTAATTGAGTCAAATGAAAGTCAAACACATTCAACAAAGCAAATTGAGTCAACTGAAAGGCAAACACATTCAAACAAAGCTTTTTGAATCAAATGAAAGTCAAACACATTCAACAAAGCAAATTGAGTCAACTGAAAGGCAAACACATTCAAACAAAGCTTTTTGAATCAAATGAAAGTCAAATGCATTCAACAAAGCTAATTGAGTCAAATGAAAGTCAAACACTTTCAATAAAGCTTTTAGAATCAAATGAAAGTGAAATACATTCAAACTAAGCTTTTTGAATCAAATGAAAGTCAATTGCATTCTACAATGCTAATTGACTCAGATGAAAGTCAAACACATTCAACAAAGGTTTTAGAATGAAATGAAAGTCAAATGCATTCAAACAAAGCTTTTTAAATCAAATGAAAGTCAATTGCATTCCACAATGCTAATTGAGTCAAATGAAGTCAAATACATTCTAACAAAGCTTTTAGATTCAAATGAATGTCAATTGCATTCCACAATGCTAATTGAGTCAAATGAAAGTCAAACACATTCAACAAAGCAAATTGAGTCAACTGAAAGGCAAACACATTCAAACAAAGCTTTTTGAATCAAATGAAAGTCAAACACATTCAACAAAGTTAATTGAGTCAAATGAAAGTCAAACACATTCAAACAAAGATTTTTGAATCAAATGAAAGTCAAATGCATTCAACAAAGCTAATTGAGTCAAATGAAAGTCAAACACTTTCAACAAAGCTTTTAGAATCAAATGAAATTCAAATACATTCAAACAAAGCTTTTTGAATCAAATGAAAGTCATTTGCATTCCACAATGCTAATTAAGTAAAATGAAAGTCAAACCCATACAACAAAGCTTATTGTGTCAACTGAAAGTCAAACACATTCAAACAAAGGTTTTTGAATCAAATGAATGTCAAATGCATTCAACAAAGCTAATTGAGTCAAATGAAAGTCAAAGACTTTCAACAAAGCTTTTAGAATCAAATGAGAGTCAAATACATTCAAACAAAGCTTTTTGAATAAAATGAAAGTCAAATGCATTCAATAAAGCTAATTGAGAGTCAAATGAAAGTCAAACACTTTTAACAAAGCTTTTAGAATCAAATGAAAGTCAAATACATTCAAACAAAGCTTTTTGAATCAAATGAAAGTCAATTGCATTCCACAAAGCTAATTGAGTCAAATGAAAGTCAAACACATTCAGCAAAGCTAATTGTGTCAACTGAAAGTCAAACACATTCAAACAGAGGTTTTTGAATCAAATGAAAGTCAAATGCATTCAACAAAGCTAATTGAGTCAAATGAAAGTCAAACACTTTCAACAAAGCTTTTAAAATCAAAAGAAAGTCAAATACATTACAACAAAGCTTTTTGAATTAAATGAAAGTCAAATGCATTCAACAAAGCTAATTGAGTTAAATGAAAGTCAAACACTTTCAACAAAGCTTTTAGAATCAAATGAAAGTCAAATACATTTAAACTAAGCTTTTTGTATTAAATGAAAGTCAATTGCAGTCTACAAAGCAAATTGACTCAAATGAAAGTCAAACACATTCAACAAAGCTTTTAGAATCAAATGAAAGTCAATTGCATTCCAAAATGCTAATTGAGTCAAATGAAAGTCAAACACATTCAGCAAAGCTAATTGTGTCAACTGAAAGTCAAACACATTCAAACAGAGGTTTTTGAATCAAATGAAAGTCAAATGCATTCAACAAAGCTAATTGAGTCAAATGAAAGTCAAACACTTTCAACAAAGCTTTTAGAATCAAATACATTTAAACATAGCTTTTTGAATTAAATGAAAGTCAAATGCATTCAACAAAGCTAATTGAATCAAATGAAACTCAAACACTTTCAACAAAGCTTTTAGAATAAAAAAAAAAGTCAAATACATTCAAACAAAGCTTTTTGAATCAAGTGAAAGTCAATAGCATTCAACAAAGCTATTTATGTCAACTGAAAGTCAAACACTTTCGACAAAGGTTTTAGAATCAAATGAAAGTCAAATACATTCAAACAAAGCTTTTTGAATCAAATGAAAGTCAATTGCATTCCACAATGCTAATTGAGTCAAATGAAAGTCAAACACATTCAACAAAGCTAATTAAGTCCAATGAAAGTCAAACACATTCAAACAAAGCTTTTTGAATCAAATGAAAGTCAAATGCATTCAACAAAGCTAATTGAGTCAAATGAAAGTCAAACACTTTCAACAAAGCTTTAAGAGTTTAATGAAAGTCAAATACATTCAAACAAAGCTTTTTGAATCAAATGAAAGTCAATTGCATTCCACAATGCTAATTGAGTCAAATGCAAGTTAAACACATTCAACAAAGCTAATTGAGTCAAATGAAAATCAACCACATTCAAAAAAAGGTTTTCGAATCAAATGAAAGTCAAATGCATTCAACAAAGCTAATTGAGTCAAATTAAAGTCAAACACTTTCAACAAAGCATTTAGAATCAAATGAAAGTCAAATACATTCAAACAAAGCTTTTTGAATCAAATGAAAGTCTATTGCATTCCATAATGCTTATCTTCAAATGAAAGTCAAACACATTCAACAAAGCTAATTGAGTCAATTGAAAGTCAAACACATTCAAACAAAACTTTTTGAATCAATTGAAAGTCATATGTATTCAACAAAGCTAATTGAGTCAAATGAAAGTCAAACACTTTCAACAAAGCTTTTAGAATCAAATGAAAGTCAAATACATTCAAACAAAGCTTTTTGAACTAAATGAAAGTTAAATGCTTTCAACAAAGCTTTTAGAATCAAATGAAAGTCAAATACATTCAAACAAAGCTTTTTGAATCAAATGAAAGTCAAATGCATTCCGCAATGCTAATTGAGTCAAATGAAAGTCAAACACATTCAGCAAAGCTAATTATGTCAACTGAAAGTCAAACACATTTAAACAAAGGTTTTTTAATCAAATGAAAGTTAAATGCATTCAACAAAGCTAATTAAGTCAAATGAAAGTCAAACACTGTAAACAAAGCTTTTAGAATCAAATGAAAGTCAAATACATTCAAACAAAGCTTTTTGAATTAAATGAAAGTTAAATGCTTTCAACAAAGCTAATTGAGTCAAATGAAAGTCAAACACTTTCAATAAATCTTTTAGAATCAAATGAAAGTCAAATACATTCAAACTAAGATTTATGAATCAAATGAAAGACAATTGCATTCCACAATGCTAATTGAGTCAAATGAAAGTCAAACACATTCAACAAAGCAAATTGAGTCAACTGAAAGGCAAACACATTCAAACAAAGCTTTTTGAATCAAATGAAAGTCAAATGCATTCAACAAAGCTAATTGAGTCAAATGAAAGTAAAACACTTTCAACAAAGCTTTTAGAATCAAATGAAAGTCAAATACGTTTAAACAAAGCTTTTTGAATCAAATGAAAGTCAATTTTATTCCACAATGCTAATTGAGTCAAATGAAAGTCTAACAAATTTAACAAAGCTAATTAAGTCAAATGAAAGTAAAACACATTCAAACAAAGCTTTTTGAATCACATGAAAGTCTAACGCATTCAAGAAAGCTAATTGAGTCAAACGAAAGTCAAACACTTTCAACAAAGCTTTTTGAATCAAATGAAAGTGAAATACATTCAATCAAAACTTTTTGAATCAAATGAAAGTCAATTGCATTCCACAATGCTAATTGAGTCAAATAAAAGTCAAACACTTTCAATAAAGCTTTTAGAATCAAATGAAAGTCAAATACATTCAAACAAAACTTTTTGAATCAAATGAAAGCCAATTGCATTCCACAATGCTAATTGAGTCTAATGAAAGTGAAACACATTCAGCAAAGCTAATTGAGTCAAATGAAAGTCAAACACATTCAAACTAAGCTTTTTGAATCAAATGAAAGTCTAACGCATTCAACTAAGCTAAGTGAGTCAAACGAAAGTCAAACAGTTTTAACAAAGCTTGTAGAATCAAATGAAAGTCAATACATTTAAACAAAGGTTTTTGAATCAAATGAAAGTCAATTGCATTCTACAATGCTAATTGAGTCAAATGAAAGTCAAACACATTCAACAAAGCTAATTGAGTCAAATGAAAGTCAAACACATTCAAACAAAGCTTTTTGAATCAAATGAAAGTCAAATGCATTCAACAAAGCTAATTGAGTCAAATAAAAGTCAAACACTTTCAATAAAGCTTTTAGAATCAAATGAAAGTCAAATACATTCAAACTAAGCTTTTTGAATCAAATGAAAGTCAATTGCATTCCACAATTGAGTCAAATGCAAGTTAAACACATTCAACAAAGGTTTTAGAATGAAATGAAAGTCAAATACATTCAAACAAAGCTTTTTAAATCAAATGAAAGTCAATTGCATTCCACAATGCTAATTGAGTCAAATGAAAGTCAAATACATTCTAACAAAGCTTTTAGATTCAAATGAATGTCAATTACATTCCACAATGGTAATTGAGTCAAATGAAAGTCAAACACATTCAACAAAGCAAATTGAGTCAACTGAAAGGCAAACACATTCAAACAAAGCTTTTTGAATCAAATGAAAGTCTATAGCATTCAACAAAGCTAATTGAGTCAACTGAAAGTCAAACACTTTCAACAAACCTTTTAGAATCAAATGAAAGTCAAATACATTCAAACAAAGCTTTTTGAATCAAATGAAAGTCAACTGCATTCCACAATGCTAATTGAGTCAAATGATAGTCAAACCCATTCAACAAAGCTTATTGAGTCAAATGAAAGTCAAACACATTCAAACAAAGCTTTTTGAATCAAATGAAAGTCAAATGCATTCAACAAAGCTAATTGAGTCAAATAAAAGTCAAACACTTTCAATAAAGCTTTTAGAATCAAATGAAAGTCAAATACATTCAAACTAAGCTTTTTGAATCAAATGAAAGTCAATTGCATTCCACAATGCTAATTGAGTCAAATGCAAGTTAAACACATTCAACAAAGGTTTTAGAATGAAATGAAAGTCAAATACATTCAAACAAAGCTTTTTAAATCAAATGAAAGTCAATTGCATTCCACAATGCTAATTGAGTCAAATGAAAGTCAAATACATTCTAACAAAGCTTTTAGATTCAAATGAATGTCAATTACATTCCATAATGCTAATTGAGTCAAATGAAAGTCAAACACATTCAACAAAGCAAATTGAGTCAACTGAAAGGCAAACACATTCAAACAAAGCTTTTTGAATCAAATGAAAGTCAAATGCATTCAACAAAGCTAATTTAGTCAAATGAAAGTCAAACACTTTCAACAAAGATTTTAGAATCAAATGAAAGTCAAATACATTTAAACAAAGCTTTTTGAATCAAATGAAAGTCAATTTCATTCCACAATGCTAATTGAGTCAAATGAAAGTGAAACACATTCATCAAAGCTAATTGAGTCAAATGAAAGTAAAAAACATTCAATCAAAGCTTTTTGAATCAAATGAAAGTCAAATGCATTCAACAAAGCTAATTGAGTCAAATGAAAGTCAAACACTTTCAATAAAGCTTTTAGAATCAAATGAAAGTCAAATACATTCAAACAAAGCTTTTTGAATCAATTGAAATTCAATTGCATTCTACAATGCTAATTGAGTCTAATGAAAGTGATACACATTCAACAAAGCTAATTGAGTCAAATGAAAGTCAAACACATTCAAAAAAGCTTTTTGAATCAAATGAAAGTCAAATGCATTCAACAATGCTAATTGAGTCAAATGAAAGTCAAACACTTTCAACAGAGCTTTTATAATCAAATTAAAGTCAAATACATTTAAACAAATATTTTTGAATCAAATGAAAGTCAATTGCATTCCACAATGCTAATTGAGTCAAATGAAAGTCAAGCAAATTCAGCAAAGCTAATTGAGTCAAATTAAAGTCAAACACATTCAAACTAAGCTTTTTGAATCAAATGAAAGTCTAACGCATTCATCAAAGCTAATTGAGTCAAACGAAAGTCAAACAATTTTAACAAAGCTTTTAGAATCAAATGAAAGTCAATACATTCAAACAAAGCTTTTTGAATCAAATGAAAGTCAAACACATTTAACAAAGCTAATTGAGTCAAATGAAAGTTAAACACATTCAAACAAAGCTTTTTGAATCAAATGAAAGTAAAATGCATTCAACAAAGCTAATTGAGTCAAACGACAGTCAAACACTTTCGACAAAGCTTTTAGAATCAAATGAAAGTCAAATACATTCAAACAAAGCTTTTTGAATCAAATGAAAGTCAAATGCATTCAACAAAGCTAATTGAGTCAAATGAAAGTCAAATACTTTCAACATAGCTTTCAGAATCAAATGAAAGTTAATTACATTCAAACAAAGCTTTTTGAATCAAATGAAAGTCAAATGCATTCAACAAAGCTAATTGAGTCAAATGAAAGTCAAGCACTTTCAACAAAGCTTAGAGATTCATATGAAAGTCAAATGAAAGTCAAGCACTTTGGTCTCGCTCTCTACATGGCCATCAAGAAATTGAAACCTTACTTCTTGGCACATGCGGTAGTGGTCTATACTGACCAGCCGATCAAGCGGCCTCTGACAACCTTGGAGTCTTCTGGACGAATGCTCAAATGGGCGATTGAAATGCAAGGATTGGAAATCACTTACGAACCCAGGAAAGCAATAAAGGGGCAAGCATTCGCTGATTTTATTGTGGAAATGACAAGGCCGGTTGCTCCGGATGATACTAGTCAGGTTTGGAAAGTGTATGTGGACGGGAGTTCTACTACGAACGGCTGTGGTGCAGGGATTATCTGTCAGTCTCCTGAGGGGGACAAATTTGAATACGCACTACGGTTCAAGTTCCAGGTCTCTAATAATGAGGCCGAATATGAAGCCCTGCTTTCTGGCATTCGGTATTGTAAGGCAGCAGGGGCAAAGAAAATTGACGCCTGCTCAGACTCTCAATTGGTCGTACTCCAAGTCAATGGAACGTACGAGGCCACTCATCCGGCCATGTTAAAATATCTGCAGGCGGTCAAAGCTGAAGTTGGGACACTTGAAGAATTTACCCTAAGTCAAGTGCCCAGGTCTTCTAACAATCAAGCGGATGCCTTGTCCAAACTGGCATCATCCGCCTCTTGTGAAACGCCTCGGTCAGTCTTCTGGGAGGTCATGGAAAAAAGGAGTATCTCTTAGGAAGACCCCATTGGAGTTCTTGATCGAAGCTCAACCTGGATGGACAGCATCCGGGCTTACCTTACAGACGGCACGCTTCCTGACTCACCACAGGAGGCGGCTGTTTTGAAAAAACGAGCGGCTAACTTCGAGTTGCGACAAGGAGAACTCTTCAGGGCTGGTTTTCTGAAGCCTCTGTTGAAGTGTGTTACCCCTGAGAAGGGTAAGGAAGTCCTCGAAGAGTTGCATGCGGGATTCTGCGCCTCCCATATAGGGGGCAGATCCCTTGCTGCCAAAGCCAGGCGGCTCTACTTCTGGCCTACACTGGAGTCGGATGCAATGGAATTGGTGAAAAAATGTGACAAATGTCAAAAATTTGGCAAGCTCATTCATCGTCCGGCTACAGACGTGACGGCCATCCACAGCCCAATACTCTTCGCCAAATGGGGCATGGACATTCTGGGGCCATATACAGCTGCACCAGGCGGCAAGCGCTACATATTGGTGGCGGTGGACTACTTTACTAAGTGGGTAGAGGCGGAGGCGATCAAAAACATTAAGACAAAAGATGTCATTTCCTTCATCTGGAGGAACATAATCACTCGTTTCAGGGTGCCCATGTCTATGGTTTTTGACAATGGTCCTCAATTTGAAACGCCTCAACTCAAGACTTGGCTGGGAGACCAAGGGATCTCTAGCTTCTTCGCATCAGCCTCAGGCAAACGGCCAGGTCGAGGCTTTTAACAAGTTAATCTCAGACGGGATTAAAAAGAAAATTGAACGGGCTGGTGGCCTTTGGGCGGATGAATTACCAAACGTCCTCTGGTCCATCAGGACGACTGCTAAAGGGGCAACTGGAGAGACCCCATTCCTTATGGTGTATGGTGCAGAAGCTGTCTTGCCCATTGAGCACTATGAGCCGACTCTTCGAATCATGTTGTATGACGAGGAGGCGAACTGGGAGGCCATGCGTCTAACATTGGACTCACTACCAGAGCGCAGGGGCAATGCTGCCTTGCGCCATGAGATATACCGTCTGAGAATGACTCGGGCTTACAACAAAAGAGTACACAAGCGTCCTCTCAAAGTGGGGGACTTTGTGCTACGGAAAATGGAAGCAGTCGGTAGGGCGAATGAGCAGGGAAAGCTAACCCCAAATTGGGAAGGCCCCTACCGAATCTATGAGGAAGTAAGAGACGGCACCTACCGCCTGGAAGAACCAGACGGCAGGCAGCTGCCTAGAACTTGGAATGTAGACAACTTGAAAAAGTACTACTTCTAAGTACGAATGTAAATACTTCAATTTTGTTATCTCAAAGATTTGTTATTGAGAATATGCTTCCCTTTTTCAACTTTTATTATCTTATGTTTTTCAGCACCGTCTGTACCAGTTACAAACGGCCAATATGTTTGAAAGGCGTCTGCCCCAACAACAGACGCCCCAAAACCCTTGAAGGAGCCGATTGTTCTAAACAGTCGTTCCTACGAGATTTCATTAAGTTTATACCAACATTTACTTAATCAATTACGAGGCCTAAGGCCAGATAAAAATAAAAAGAGACCGAATGGTCACAGTCTGCTCCAACATGAGTATGACCGTCTGCTCCAACATGAGTCAGATAACCGGCGACGCCCATTTGGGTGAATTCGTCGAGGAGAAGCATCTCCCATTTGGGTGGCACATTGCTCTACGAATATACAAGCGGCCCAACCGAATGCTAAGGCAGCACTCGCAGTCGTTTGTTTTAATCGAAAGTGAAATCTAAAAGGCCAGAATTTTCTATCTGTCCTAGCACAGTTCGGAAATGGTCACTGTTTCATAAGTAAAGGCTAACCGAGGCATAAAGCCGGATGCGTCTGTTTTAGCTCAGGGGCAAAACAGGCGGAATAATTTTATAAAAATACGATAAGTTAACTACTTAGCACTTATTTAAGGCTATCAGCCGGATGCCGCCTGATCCTTACCTATGGGGCAAGACAGGCGGACGAATTACTTTAACAAAAATCAGTTAAGTCCCAGACTTAACACTTTAATCTCAATGAGGCCAATGGCCGGATGCGCCTGTTTTTGTCTATGGGGCAGAACAGGCGGGGATTTTTCCTTAGCATAACAGCTAAGTTGGAAATTTGAGTTCTGTTCGAGCCAATGGCCGAATGAACACCTATTTTTGCCAAATTCTGGATGGACGTCTGCCGCGTGGTTTGGGGCAATCACCATAGTGATTGATTGACTTAGAAACCATGAATACTCTTCTAAGTATCAATAATTTCCAAGTCAATCAATCTCATAAACCGAAACCACTCGACATCCGTCCAGGGGCAAGAACATTCGCATAGTATACAGGTTATAATACTTAGCCAAAAAACATGCAAAAATTTCAAAACAATTCAAAGGACAAAATATGAAAAACTTCAGCCAAATGGCCGAATGATTTCAATTAAAAAGACCAATCGCCACCAGACGATTGGTTAAATTGTTATCTGGCAAAGCCAGAGAAATTGTCAAATTACCCGACCCCTCGGTCGGTAAAAATACATAAATACTCGGCACACAGGCCGGAAAAGCAAGTGCTTGGCCATTCGGCCGCAGAAACAGAAAATAAAAAGCTTAAGTGATCAGGGGAGAGCCTCTTCATTGGCAGCCAGCCTGTTGTCCTTCGGCTGCTCTTCATCATCTTTCTCTCGCTCCTCCGCCTGATCTTCTTCCTCCTCCCCAGAGGACGACTCCCCAGAAGAGTCGGACCCAGAGCCTTCAGCAGCCTCGGCCTCAGCATCAGCCTTCGAAGCTTCTTCCATCTCCTCAAGGAGGCGATCGTCGAGAGCTTTGCTGAGCTCATCAAACTTGGACTTCCAAATTTGATAGTCCGAGCCTGGCTGAACAGCCGCCCAAGTGTCCCGCATGATGGCCTCATTGTCACTGATCATTTGTTTGACCAGTTCAGATCTATCTTGCTCAGCACGGGACTCAAACTTGGCCCTCAGTTGGTGCTCCTTGTTAGTGAGACGCTGCTCCAGGCGGCTCACCCTATTTTGGGCCCTCTCGGCCTCATCCTTGGCGTCCCGAAGGGGCTCGAGCTCCGCCTTAAGGGATTTGATCTCCTTCTTGAGGTTGGAGACCTGAAGGCGGGCCGAGTCCAGATCCTTCTTCACCTGCAGATTGGCCTCCGACTGCGAATACATCATATCAAGCGTCAGAAATTCATTCTGAGCAATATCAAATTGAGCCCTATCCAAGGCGGACTCGGCCTGAGCCTTAGCAGCTTTTACCTCTTTGGACTTCTCCTTGAGGGGTTTCCCGAGCCCTTGGATGCGCAGCATGGCCTGCAAAAAGAAGCCGGATGGTTAAGAACCAGGCGGACACAAAAAAAAAAAAAAAAAGAGACGAATGTAAAAGTGATTCAAGGCTAAGTCTACCTCACAAAGGTTCCCTAGAATACCATCAAGGTCTAGGGTGCCGACTCCTCTGACGGATGCTTTATCATCCGGATCAATCGCCCTCAGCATGGACTTGGCCATTTGAACTACAGTCGGCCTCTGTACAGGAACTGCAAGAGGAAAAAGTTAGAAAAGTACTCAAGTATGGATAACTTGAAGAAAGGAAAGGGGGACGAATGGTCCTTACCGTCGTCCTCATCCACCTCCTCTTCCCCCAAAACCCTCTTCGGACCGGTAGAAGAGGCGAGCCTTTTCTCCAGAAGCCTCTTCTGACCGGAAGAGGAGGGGGGCTTTTCCCCTAGAAACCTCTTCGCACCGGTAGAAGAGGGGGGCTCTTTCCCCAAAAACCTCGCCTCACCAGCAGGGGCGTCTGAGGGTCTCTTGGGCTTATGAGCAATGTGCTTCCGGCCGCCCTTGCCGGATGCACTCACATCACCCGCCCTAGTCTTTTGGAGCTTAGGGTCGGATGGTTTGGACGGGGATTTGGACGAGGTACCCTGCATCATTGAAGACAAAACAAAAGTTAGAGAACATTCGGCCAAAGCTCAGCATTAATCAGAAAAATGCTAAGTATAAAAATCTCACCCCTGGGGTACCGACTGGTTGCTGCTCATCCACCCTTGCAGTGGTGGCTTCCGTCCTGTTAAGGACGTTTGATCTGTATCTGGCAGCAGATACAGCCGGCTTCCTAGAGGCCGAGAGTTTTTCCATTGCTTTGTCTGCAAAAAAGAATCAAGTGTTAGACACGTTTAACGAGTGAAGACAAGCAAAATAAAAATGGCATATTAAACAGACGGCCGACTACCTCTCGGCATCTCAGTACTTAGCCCACAAGCGGCCAAGAACGTCCCTTCCTCAAACCATTTGTACAAAGGGAGATAGCATTGAGGGGTAACTTCCTTGTCCCCCTCATCATTCGTCTTCACAGACACGGTGAACAAACCCGCGTCCATGATCTCCTCCTTTACTCGTCTAGGAAGGCTTGACAATGCACTCCTGCCTGCTAGGAGAGGTGGATCCTTGTTCCACCTGTTATACTTTTGGTTCAGGCGGCGGTCGGCAGTTTTGACTATGTAGAACTTAGTTCTCCAGTCTTTCCACTTGTTCTCTTTGCCGACAGCCATCATGTACCCCTTGCAAGTAGTCAAGGTGTACCAGCCCTCACCACCCCTAGCAGGCGCCCTGCTAAGATAATGTATGTGGGCGAATGCTTCAAAGCTCGCCTCCACTTCCAGCATCTCGCAGGCGGCAACGTACCCCAGAATATTGATTCAGGAATTGGGTACGAGTTGCCAGATACCAAGTTGGTATCCATCCAAAATCCTCTCCACGGCCGGATGGAGAGGGAAGCGCAAGCCAGCCTGAAAGGCCGCCTCATAACAACCGAATGCTCGGTCTTCATAGCTGGCCATACTCGGCCAAGTAATAGTGTCGTCCTTATTGGGGACGCACAAAGTGAAGTCATGGCCCAGAACAACCTTACGCTTAAAACTTGTAAGGCCGTTTGCCATGGTGTTCCGCCTGCTCTGCGGAACATGATGATAGTAGGGGGCTTTCTCCAAGCGCCTGGAAGCGCTCGGCTCGGCCCAGGATTCCCCCCTCTCAACTGCCAAGGACTCCCTGGCAGTATCTATTCTGGCCCTTGCCTCCCCTGAAGAGGCGGAGGCATTATCTGAAGAAGATGACGAGGCCGACTCGTCATCAGAACTGTCATCAGAGCTAAGGGACTGCCGACTGGTGCCAGCAGGGTCCTCCCCTAGACTCTCTTCCGGCGCCTGTTCAGAAGGCCCGGCTGCATAGGTTTCATCTGCCTCCTCCAGTATCCTATCACTAGGAGTACCGCTTGAAGAGGGCGAATGGTAATAGGTGGGGGTAGGAGGAAGATAAGAAGGGCTATCAGGGTGTTCCGACACCTCACTTCGAGGCACCCTCATCGAGCCGTTAGAATAAAGAGTTGAACCATCCGACGGGAAAAAAGATCCATCGGAGTTAGGTTTTCTTGCTGTTCTTTTGGTTCTGGCCATTGTGTCCTGCACAGACACGAAACCAGTCGGATTCGGAGAAGTTCGCAAAGCACAGTCGCTAGCCAAGCAGTCGGCACTGCAAGTTCTAGATTCAGCCGTCCCCGGTGACCGGCTGATCACTATCTTATGCTGTGCCGCATGCGATTGGGATACCATTTTTTCAAAAATAAAGAAAAAATGAAAAGTAAAAGAAGAAACAGGCGTTACCTTTAGAAGAAGGGTGAGAGACGCTTGGTTGGCTGAGAACGGTCGGACAGCGGGCCGAGTGTCGGATGCTTGAAAGCTAAGAAACACTTAGGGAATTTTTGAGATTCTTAAAGTCAAAAGTCCAAGATTCTCCAAAGATTCGCAAAGGTGTAAAAAATCCGGGGGTGAAAACTTTCTATTTATAGAGGGGTTAAAAACCCTAAAATTTTCCCTCCACAGTAACTATTCAAAATCCAACCAATCGGATGCTGACACCTGTCACAGGCAACACGTGGCAAGCGCGTGTCACCTGTGAGGGGCAAATGATTTGGGTAAAAATACCCTCGGCCAGTTGCCCAATCAGAGTCCGCCACGTGTCACTGAAAGGGGCGCCACCTTGGACCTCTCAGGGAACGACACGTGGCAGACGGATAAAAGGACCTGGGATTGGCGGCTTTTAGGCCCAAATCCCGAGGTCTGCAAAAGCTGCATGAATATTCCTTAGGGCACGAAACCCTAGGGAGTGCACGTTTTTCGAGAAGCCTATAAATAGGAGATGACCTCCTCATTTATGGCTACGTGATACGTACACAAAAGAACCCGTTACACTCCTTCCGAGGAATATTCAGTGATTACTAATCATTGTCAGAACTGTCACTCTCAAGAGAACAGTACACCCGAGCTCGGAATCCGAGCAGATAACCTTTACATTCCGCACCTTATTCTTCGGACTTAGACTAACTTAAGCTTCAGAGGCGGACCACCGACCATTCGGTGCTCCGTTGTTTTGCAGGTACAAGCATCCAAGCGAGCATCCAGTCTTAGTGTTGTAACTCTCCCAAGGGACTTAAAAAACCCCGAAACACATTCAAACAAAACTTTTTGAATCAGATGAAAGTCAATTGCATTCCACAATACTAATTAAGTCAAATGAATGTCAAACACAATCTACAAAGCTAATTGAGTTAAACGAAAGTCAAACACATTCAAACAAAGCTTTTTGAATTAAACGAAAGTCAAATGCATTCAACAAAGCTAATTGAGTCAAATGAAAGTCAAACACTTTCAACAAAGCTTTTAGAATCAAATGAAAGTCAAATACATTCAAACAAAGCTTTTTGAATCAAATGAAAGTCTATTGCATTCCACAATGCTAATAGAGTCAAATAAAAGTCAAACACATTCAACAAAGCTAATTGATTCAAATGAAAGTAAATTGCATTCCATAATGCAAATTGAGTCAAATGAAAGTCAAACACAATAAACAAAGCTAATTGAGTCAAACGAAAGTCAAGCACATTCAAACAAAGCTTTTTGAATCAAATGAAAGTCAAATGCATTCAAATAAGCTAATTGAGTCAAATGAAAGTCAAACACTTTTAACAAAGCTTTTAGAATCAAATAAAAGTCAAATACATTCAAACTAAGCTTTTTGAATCAAATGAAAGTCAATTGCATTCCATAATCCAAATTGAGTCAAATGAAAGTCAAGCACAATCAACAAAGCTAATTGAGTCAAACGAAAGTCAAGCACATTCAAACAAAGCTTTTTGAATCAAATGAAAGTCAAATGCATTCAAATAAGCTAATTGAGTCAAATGAAAGTCAAACACTTTCAACAAAGCTTTTAGAATCAAATAAAAGTCAAATACATTCAAACTAAGCTTTTTGAATCAAATGAAAGTCAATTGCATTCCACAATGCTAATTGAGTCAAATGAAAGTCAAACACATTCAATAAAGCTAATTGAGTCAAATAAAAGTCAAACACTTTCAACAAAGCTTTTATAATCAAATGAAAGTAAAACACAGACAAATAAAGCTTTTTGAATCAGATGAAAGTCAATTGCATTCCACAAAGCTAATTGAGTCAAATGAAAGTCAAACACTTTTAACAAAGCTAATTGAGTCAAATGAAAGTCAAACACTTTCAACAAAGCTTTTAGAATCAAATAAAAGTCAAACACATTCAAACTAAGCTTTTTGAATCAAATGAAAGTCAATTGCATTCCACAATGCTAATTGAGTCAAATGAAAGTCAAACACATTCAATAAAGCTAATTGAGTCAAATAAAAGTCAAACACTTTCAACAAAGCTTTTAAAATCAAATGAAAGTAAAACACAGACAAATAAAGCTTTTTGAATCAAATGAAAGTCAATTGCATTCCACAAAGCTAATTGAGTCAAATGAAAGTCAAACACTTTTAACAAAGCTAATTGAGTCAAATGAAAGTCAAACACTTTCAACAAAGCTTTTAGAATCAAATGAAAGTCAAATACATTCAAACAAAAATTTTTGAATCAAATGAAAGTCAATTGCATTCCACAATGCTAATTGAGTCAAATGAAAGTCAAACACAATCAACAAAGCTTTTGAGTCAAATGAAAGTCAAACACTTTCAAACAAAGCTTTTTGAATCAAATGAAAGTCAAATGCATTCAACAAAGCTAATTGAGTCAAATGAAAGTCAAACACTTTCAACAAAGCTTTAAGAATCAAATGAAAGTCAAATACATTCAAACAAAGCTTTTTGAATCAAATAAAAGTCAATTGCATTCCATAATTCAAATTGGGTCAAATGAAAGTCAAACACAATCAAGAAAGCTAATTGAGTCAAACGAAATTCAAACACATTCAAACAAAGATTTTTGAATCAAATGAAAGTCAAATGCATTCAACTAAGCTAATTGAGTCAAATGAAAGTCAAGCACTTTCAACAAAGCTTTTAGAATCAAATGAAAGTCAAATACATTCAAACTAAACTTTTTGAATCAAATGAAAGTCAATTGCATTCGACAATGCTAATTGAGTAAAATGAAAGTCAATTGCATTCGACAATGCTAATTGATTCAAATGAAAGTCAAACACTTTCAACAATGCTTTTAGAATCAAATGAAAGTCAAACACAGTCAAACAAAGCTTTTTGAATCAAATGAAAGTCAATTGCATTCGACAATGCTAATTGAGTCAAGTGAAAGTCAAACACATTCAACAAAGCTAATTGAGTCAAATGGAAGTCAAACACTTTCAACAAAGCTTTTAGAATCAAACGAAAGTCAAATACATTCAAACAAAGCTTTTTGAATCAAATGAAAGTCAATTGCATTACACAATGCTAATTAAGTCAAATTAAAGTCAAACATAATCAACAAAGCTAATTGACTCAAACGAAAGTCAAACACTTTCAAACAAAGCTTTTTGAATCAAATGAAAGTCAAATCCATTCAACAAAGCTAATTGAGTCAAATGAAAGTCAAACACTTTCAACAAAGCTTTTAGAATCAAACGAAAGTCAAATACATTCAAACAAAGCTTTTTGAATCAAATAAAAGTCAATTGCATTCCATAATTCAAATTGGGTCAAATGAAAGTCAAACACAATCAACAAAGCTAATTGAGTCAAACGAAATTCAAACACATTCAAATAAAGCTTTTTGAATCAAATGAAAGTCAAATGCATTAACTAAGCTAATTGAGTCAAATGAAAGTCAAACACTTTCAACAAAGCTTTTAGAATCAAATGAAAGTCAAATACATTCAAACAAAGCTTTTTGAATCAAATGAAAGTCAATTGCATTCGACAATGCTAAATGAGTCAAATGAAAGTCAAACACATTCAACAAAGCTAATTGATTCAAATGAAAGTCAAACACTTTCAACAAAGCTTTTAGAATCAAATGAAAGTCAAACACAGTCAAACAAAGCTTTTTGAATCAAATGAAAGTCAATTGCATTCGACAATACTAATTGAGTCAAGTGAAAGTCAAACACATTCAACAAAGCTAATTGAGTCAAATGGAAGTCAAACACTATCAACAAAGCTTTTAGAATCAAACGAAAGTCAAATACATTCAAACAAAGCTTTTTGAATCAAATGAAAGTCAATTGCATTACACAATGCTAATTGAGTCAAATTAAAGTCAAACATAATCAACAAAGCTAATTGAGTCTAACGAAAGTCAAACACATTCAAACAAAGCTTTTTGAATCAAATGAAAGTCAAATGCATTCAACTAAGCAAATTGAGTCAAATGAAAGTCAAACACTTTGAACAAAGCTTTTAGAATCAAATGAAAGTCAAATACATTCAAACCAAGCTTTTTGAATCAGATGATAGTCAATTGCATTCCACAATGCTAATTAAGTCAAATGAAAGTCAAACACAATCAGAAAGCTAATTGAGTCAAACAAAAGTCAAACACATTCAAACAAAGCTTTTTGAATAAAATGAAAGTCAAATGCATTCAACTAAGCTGACTGAGTCAAATAAAAGTCTAACACTTTCAAGAAAGCTTTTAGAACAAAATGAAAGTCAAATACATTCAAACAAAGCTTTCAGAATCAGATGAAAGTCCATTGCATTCCATAATGCTAATTAAGTCAAATGAAAGTCAAACACATTCATCAAAGCTAATTGAGTCAAATTAAAGTTTAACACATTCAAACAAAGATTTTTTAATCAAATGAAAGTAAAATGCATTCAACAAAGCTTATTGAGTCAATTGAAAGTCAAACACTTTCGACAAAGCTTTTAGAATCAAGTGAAAGTCAAATACATTCAAACAAAGCTTTTTGAATCAAATGAAAGTCAATTGCATTCCACAATGCTAATTGAGTCAAATGAAAGTCAAACACATTCAACAAAGCGAATTGAGTCAAACGAAACTCAAACACATTCAAACAAAGCTTTTTTAATCAAATGAGATTCAAATGCATTCAACAAAGCTAATTGAGTTAAATGATAGTCAAACACTATCAACAAAGCTTTTAGAATCAAATAAAAGTCAAATCCATTCAAACAAAGCTTTTTGAACTAAATGAAAGTCAATTGCATTCCACAATGTTAATTGAGTCAAATGAAAATCAAACACTTTCAACAAAGCTAATTGAGTCAAATGAAAGTCAAACACATTCAAAAAAAGCTTTTTGAATCAAATGAAAGTCAATTGCATTTCCCAATGCTAATTGAGTCAAATGAAAGTCAAACACATTCAACAAAGGTAATTTAGTCAACTTAAAGTCAAACACATTCAAACAAAGCTTTTTGAATAAAATGAAAGTCAAACGCATTCAACAAATCTAATTGAGTCAAATGAAAGTCAAACACTTTCAACAAAGCTTTTAGAATCCAATGAAAGTGAAATACATTCAAACAAAGCTTTTTGAATCAAATGAAAGTCAATTGCATTCCACAATGCTAATTGAGTCAAATGAAAGTCAAATACATTCAACGAAGCTAATTGAGTCAAATGAAATTCAAACACATTCAAACAAAGCTTTTTGAATCAAATGAAAGTCAAATTCATTCAACAATGCTAATTGAGTCAAATAAAAGTCAAACACTTTCAACAAAGCTTTTAGATTCAAATGAAAGTCAAATCCTTTCAAACAAAGCTTTTTGAACTAAATGAAAGTCAATTGCATTCGACAATGCTAATTGAGTCAAATGAAAGTCAATCACTTTCAACAAAGCTAATTGAGTGAAATGAAAGTCAAACACATTCAAACAAAGCTTTTTGAATCCAATGAAAGTCAATTGCATTTCCCAATGCTAATTGAGTCAAATGAAAGTCAAACACATTCAACAAAGCTAATTTAGTCAACTTAAAGTCAAACACATTCAAACAAAGCTTTTTGATTTAAATGAAGTGAAACGCATTCAACAAATCTAATTGAGTCGAATGAAAGTCAAACACTTTCAACAAAGCTTTTAGAATCAAATGAATGTCAAATACATTCAAACAAAGCTTTTTGAATCAAATGAAAGTCAATTGCATTTCCCAATGCTAATTGAGTCAAATGAAAGTCAAACACATTCAACAAAGCTAATTTAGTCAACTTAAAGTCAAACACATTCAAACAAAGCTTTTTGAATAAAATGAAAGTCAAACGCATTCAACAAATATAATTGAGTCAAATGAACGTCAAACTCTTTCAACAAAGCTTATAGAATCAAATGAAAGTCAAATACATTCAAACAAATCTTTTTGAATCAAATGAAAGTCAATTGCATTTCCCAATGCTAATTGAGTCAAATGAAAGTCAAACACATTCAATAAAGCTAATTTAGTCAACTTAAAGTCAAACATATTCAAACAAAGCTTTTTCAATAAAATGAAAGTCAAACGCATTCAACAAATCTAATTGAGTCAAATGAAAGTGAAACACTTTCAACAAAGCTTTTAGAATCAAATGAAAGTCAAATACATTCAAACAAAGCTTTTTGAATCAAATGAAAGTCAATTGCATTACACAATGCTAATTGAGTCAAATTAAAGTCAAACACAATCAACAAAGGTAATTTAGTCAACTTAAAGTCAAACACATTCAAACAAAGCTTTTTGAATAAAATGAAAGTCAAACGCATTCAACAAATCTAATTGAGTCAAATGAAAGTCAAACACTTTCAACAAAGCTTTTAGAATCCAATGAAAGTGAAATACATTCAAACAAAGCTTTTTGAATCAAATGAAAGTCAATTGCATTCCACAATGCTAATTGAGTCAAATGAAAGTCAAACACATTCATCTAAGCTAATTGAGTCAAATTAAAGTTAAACACATTAAAAAAAAGCTTTTTGAATCAAATGAAAGTCAAATGCATTCAACAAAGCTAATGAGTCAAATGAAAGTCAAACACTTTCCACAAAGCTTTTAGAATCAAATGAAAGTCAAATACATTCAAACAAAGCTTTTTGAATCAAATGAAAGTCAATTGCATTCCATAATGCAAATTGAGTCAAATGAAAGTCAAACATAATCAACAAAGCTAATTGAGTCAAACGAAAGTCAAACACATTAAAACAAAGCTTTTTGAATCAAATGAAAGTCAAATGCATTCAACAAAGCTAATTGAGTCAAATGAAAGTCAAACACTTTCAACAAAGCTTTTAGAATCAAATGAAAGTCAAATACATTCAAACAAAGCTTTTTGAATCAAATGAAAGTCAATTGCATTCCACAATGCTAATTGAGTGAAATGAAAGTCAAACACATTCAACAAACTAATTGAGTCAAATGAAAGTCAAACACATTCAAACAAAGCTTTTTGAATCAAATGAAAGTCAAATGCATTCAAACAAAGCTTTTTGAATCAAATGAAAGTCAATTGCATTCCATAATTTAAATTGGGTCAAATGAAAGTCAAACACAATTAACAAAGCTAATTGAGTCAAACGAAATTCAAACACATTCAAACAAAGTTTTTTGAATCAAATGAAAGTCAAATGCATTCAATTAAGCTAATTGAGTCAAATGAAAGTCAAACACTTCCAACAAAGCTTTTAGAATCAAATGAAAGTCAAACACAGTCAAACAAAGCTTTTTGAATCAAATGAAAGTCAGTTGCATTCGACAATGCTAATTGAGTCAAATGAAAGTCAAACACATTCAACAAAGCAAATTGAGTCAAATGAAAGTCAAACACTTTCAACAAAGCTTTTAGAATCAAATGAAAGTCAAATATATTCAAACAAAGCTTTTTGAATCGACTGAAAGTCAATTGCATTACACAATGCTAATTGAGTCAAATTAAAGTCAAACACAATCAATAAAGCTAATTGAGTCAAAAAAAAGTCAAACACATTCAAACAAAGCTTTTTGAATAAAATGAAAGTCAAATGCATTCAACTAAGCTAATTGAGTCAAATGAAAGTCAAAATCTTTCAACAAAGCTTTTAGAATCAAATGAAAGTCAAATACATTCAAACAAAGCTTTTTGAATCAAATGAAAGTCAATTACATTCCACAATGCTAATTGAGTCAAATGAAAGTCAAACACTTTCAATAAAGCTAATTGAGTCAAATGAAAATCAAACACTTTCAACAAAGCTAATTGAGTCAAATGAAAGTCAAACACATTCAAACAAAGTTATTTGAATCAAATGAAGGTCAATTGCATTTCCCAATGCTAATTAAGTCAAATGAAAGTCAAACACATTCAACAAAGCTAATTTAGTCAACTTAATGTCAAACACATTCAAACAAAGCTTTTTGAATAAAATGAAAGTCAAACGCATTCACCAAATCTAATTGAGTCAAATGAAAGTCAAACACTTTCAACAAAGCTTTTAGAATCAAATGAAAGTCAAATACGTTCAAACAAAGCTTTTTGAATCAAATGCAAGTCAATTGCATTCCACAATGCTAATAGAGTCAAATGAAAGTCAAACAAATTCAACAATGCTAATTGAGTCAAATGAAAGTCAAACACATTCAAACAAAGCCTTTTGAATCAAATAAAAGTCAAATGCATTCAACAAAGCTAGTTGAGTTAAATGAAAGTCAAACACTTTCAACAAAGCTAATTGATCCAAATGAAAGTCAAACCCATTCAAACAAAGCTTTTTGAATCAAATGAAAGTCAATTACATTCCACAATGCTAATTGAGTCAAATGAAAGGCAAACACATTTAACAAAGCCAATCGAGTCAACTGAAAGTTAAACAGATTCAAACAAAACTTTTTGAATCAAATGAAAGTCAAATGCATTCAACAAAGCAAATTGAATCAAATGAAAGTCAAACACTTTCAACAAAGCTTTTAGAATCAAATGAAAGTCAAATACATTCAAACAAAGCTTTTTGAACTAAATGAAAGTCAATTGCATTCCACAATACTAATTGAGTCAAATGAAAGTCAAACACTTTCAACAAATCTAATTGAGTCAAATGAAAGTCAAACACATTCAAACAAAGCTTTTTGAATCAAATGAAAGTCAATTGCATTCCATAATGCAAATTGAGTCAAATGAAAGTCAAACACAATCAACAAAGCTAATTGAGTCAAACGAAAATCAAACACATTAAAACAAAGCTTTTTGAATCAAATGAAAGTCAAATGCATTCAACAAAGCTAATTGAGTCAAATGAAAGTCAAACACTTTCAACAAAGCTTTTAGAATCAAATGAAAGTCAAATACATTCAAATAAAGCTTTTTGAATCAAATGAAAGTCAATTGCATTCCACAATGCTAATTGAGTGAAATGAAAGTCAAACACATTCAACAAACTAATTGAGTCAAATGAAAGTCAAACACATTCAAACAAAGCTTTTTGAATCAAATGAAAGTCAAATGCATTCAAACAAAGCTTTTTGAATCAAATGAAAGTCAATTGCATTCCATAATTTAAATTGGGTCAAATGAAAGTCAAACACAATTAACAAAGCTAATTGAGTCAAACGAAATTCAAACACATTCAAACAAAGTTTTTTGAATCAAATGAAAGTCAAATGCATTCAATTAAGCTAATTGAGTCAAATGAAAGTCAAACACTTCCAACAAAGCTTTTAGAATCAAATGAAAGTCAAACACAGTCAAACAAAGCTTTTTGAATCAAATGAAAGTCAGTTGCATTCGACAATGCTAATTGAGTCAAATGAAAGTCAAACACATTCAACAAAGCAAATTGAGTCAAATGAAAGTCAAACACTTTCAACAAAGCTTTTAGAATCAAATGAAAGTCAATTGCATTCCACAATGCTAATAGAGTCAAATGAAAGTCAAACAAATTCAACAATGCTAATTGAGTCAAATGAAAGTCAAACACATTCAAACAAAGCCTTTTGAATCAAATAAAAGTCAAATGCATTCAACAAAGCTAGTTGAGTTAAATGAAAGTCAAACACTTTCAACAAAGCTAATTGATCCAAATGAAAGTCAAACCCATTCAAACAAAGCTTTTTGAATCAAATGAAAGTCAAATGCATTCAACAAAGCAAATTGAATCAAATGAAAGTCAAACACTTTCAACAAAGCTTTTAGAGTCAAATGAAAGTCAAATACATTCAAACAAAGCTTTTTGAACTAAATGAAAGTCAATTGCATTCCACAATACTAATTGAGTCAAATGAAAGTCAAACACTTTCAACAAATCTAATTGAGTCAAATGAAAGTCAAACACATTCAAACAAAGCTTTTTGAATCAAATGAAAGTCAATTGCATTCCATAATGCAAATTGAGTCAAATGAAAGTCAAACACAATCAACAAAGCTAATTGAGTCAAACGAAAATCAAACACATTAAAACAAAGCTTTTTGAATCAAATGAAAGTCAAATGCATTCAACAAAGCTAATTGAGTCAAATGAAAGTCAAACACTTTCAACAAAGCTTTTAGAATCAAATGAAAGTCAAATACATTCAAATAAAGCTTTTTGAATCAAATGAAAGTCAATTGCATTCCACAATGCTAATTGAGTGAAATGAAAGTCAAACACATTCAACAAACTAATTGAGTCAAATGAAAGTCAAACACATTCAAACAAAGCTTTTAGAATCAAATGAAAGTCAAACACAGTGAAACAAAGCTTTTTGAATCAAATGAAAGTAGGTTGCATTCGACAATGCTAATTGAGTCAAATGAAAGTCAAACACATTCAACAAAGCTAATTGAGTCAAATGAAAGTCAAACACTTTCAACAAAGCTTTTAGAATCAAATGAAAGTCAAATGAAAGACAAACACATTCATCTAAGCTAATTGAGTCAAATTAAAGTTAAACACATTCAAAAAAAGCTTTTTGAATAAAATGAAAGTCAAATGCATTCAACAAAGCTAATGAGTCAAATGAAAGTCAAACACTTTCCACAAAGCTTTTAGAATCAAATGAAAGTCAAATACATTCAAACAAAGCTTTTTGAATCAAATGAAAGTCAATTGCATTCCATAATGCAAATTGAGTCAAATGAAAGTCAAACACAATCAACAAAGCTAATTGAGTCAAACGAAAGTCAAACACATTCAAACAAAGCTTTTTTAATCAAATGAAAGTCAAATGCATTCAACTAAGCTAATTGAGTCAAATTAAAGTTAAACACATTCAAAAAAAGCTTTTTGAATAAAATGAAAGTCAAATGCATTCAACAAAGCTAATGAGTTAAATGAAAGTCAAACACTTTCCACAAATCTTTTAGAATCAAATGAAAGTCAAATACATTCAAACAAAGCTTTTTGAATCAAATGAAAGTCAATTGCATTCCATAATGCAAATTGAGTCAAATGAAAGTCAAACACAATCAACAAAGCTAATTGAGTCAAACAAAAGTCAAACACATTCAAACAAAGCTTTTTGAATCAAATGAAAGTCAAATGCATTCAACAAAGCTAATTGAGTCAAATGAAAGTCAAACACTTTCAACAAAGCTTTTAGAATCAAATGAAAATCAAATACATTCAAACAAAGTTTTTTGAATCAAATGAAAGTCAATTGCATTCCACAATGCTAATTGAGTCAAATGAAAGTCAAACACATTCAACAAAGCTAATTAAGGCAAATGAAAGACAAACACATTCAAACAAAGCCTTTTGAATCAAATGAAAGTCAAATGCATTCAACAAAGCTAATTGAGTCAAATGAAAGTCAAACACTTTCAAAAAAGCTCTTAGAATCAAATGAAAGTCAAATACATTCAAACAAAGCTTTTTGAATCAAATGAAAGTCAATTGCATTCCACAATGCTAATTGAGTCAAATGAAAGTCAAACACATTCAACAAAGCTAATTGAGTCAAGTGAAAGTCAAAAACACATTCAAACAAAGCTTTTTGAATCAAATGAAAGTGAAATGCATTCAACAAAGCTAATTGAGTCAAATGAAGGTCAAACACATTCAACAAAGATAAGTGAGTCAACTGAAAATTAAACACATTCAAACAAAGCTTTTTGAATCAAATGAAAGTCAAATGCAGTCAACAAAGCCAATAGAGTCAAATGAAAGTCAAACACATTCAACAAAGCTAATTGAGTCAACTGAAAGTCAAACACATTCAAACAAAGCTTTTTGAATAAAATGAAAGTCAAACGCATTCAACAAAGCTAATTGAGTCAAATGAAAGTCAAACACTTTCAACAAAGCTTTTAGAATCAAATGAAAGTCAAATACATTCAAACAAATCTTTTTGAATCAAAGAAATTCAAATGCATTCCATAGTGCTAATTGAGTCAAATGAAAGTCAAACACATTCAACAAAGCTAATTGAGTCAAATGAAAGTCAAACACATTCAAACAAAGCTTTTTGAATAAAATGAAAGTCAAACGCATTCAACAAAGCTAATTGAGTCAAATGAAAGTCACACACTTTCAACAAAGCTTTTAGAATCAAATGAAAGTCAAATACTTTGAAACAAAGCTTTTTGAATCAAATGAAAGTCAATTGCATTCCACAATGTTAATTGAGTTAAATGAAAGTCAAACACATTCAACAAAGCTAATTGAGTCAAACGAAAGTCAAACACATTCAAACAAAGCTTTTTCAATCAAATGAAAGTCAAATGCATTCAACAAAGCTAATCGAGTCAAATGAAAGTCAAACACTTTCAACAAAGCTTTTAGAATCAAATGAAAGTCAAATACATTCAAACAAAGCATTTTGAATCAAATGAAAGTCAATTGCATTCCACAATGCTAATTGAGTCAAATGAAAGTCAAACACATTCAACAAAGCTAATTGAGTCAAGTGAAAGTCAAACACATTCAAACAAAGCTTTTTGAATCAAATGAAAGTGAAATGCATTCAACAAAGCTAATTGAGTCAAATGAAGGTCAAACACATTCAACAAAGATAAGTGAGTCAACTGAAAATTAAACACATTCAAACAAAGCTTTTTGAATCAAATGAAAGTCAAATGCAGTCAACAAAGCCAATAGAGTCAAATGAAAGTCAAACACATTCAACAAAGCTAATTGAGTCAACTGAAAGTCAAACACATTCAAACAAAGCTTTTTGAATAAAATGAAAGTCAAACGCATTCAACAAAGCTAATTGAGTCAAATGAAAGTCAAACACTTTCAACAAAGCTTTTAGAATCAAATGAAAGTCAAATACATTCAAACAAATCTTTTTGAATCAAAGAAATTCAAATGCATTCCATAGTGCTAATTGAGTCAAATGAAAGTCAAACACATTCAACAAAGCTAATTGAGTCAAATGAAAGTCAAACACATTCAAACAAAGCTTTTTGAATAAAATGAAAGTCAAACGCATTCAACAAAGCTAATTGAGTCAAATGAAAGTCACACACTTTCAACAAAGCTTTTAGAATCAAATGAAAGTCAAATACTTTGAAACAAAGCTTTTTGAATCAAATGAAAGTCAATTGCATTCCACAATGTTAATTGAGTCAAATGAAAGTCAAACACATTCAACAAAGCTAATTGAGTCAAACGAAAGTCAAACACATTCAAACAAAGCTTTTTCAATCAAATGAAAGTCAAATGCATTCAACAAAGCTAATCGAGTCAAATGAAAGTCAAACACTTTCAACAAAGCTTTTGAAATCAAATGAAAGTCAAATACATTCAAACAAAGCTTTTTGAATCAAATGAAAGTCAATTGCATTCCACAATGCTAATTGACTCAAATGAAAGTCAAACACATTCAACAAAGCTAATTGAGTCAAGTGAAAGTCAAACACATTCAAACAAAGCTTTTTGAATCAAATGAAAGTGAAATGCATTCAACAAAGCTAATTGAGTCAAATGAAGGTCAAACACATTCAACAAAGATAAGTGAGTCAACTGAAAATTAAACACATTCAAACAAAGCTTTTTGAATCAAATGAAAGTCAAATGCAGTCAACAAAGCCAATAGAGTCAAATGAAAGTCAAACACATTCAACAAAGCTAATTGAGTCAACTGAAAGTCAAACACATTCAAACAAAGCTTTTTGAATAAAATGAAAGTCAAACGCATTCAACAAAGCTAATTGAGTCAAATGAAAGTCAAACACTTTCAACAAAGCTTTTAGAATCAAATGAAAGTCAAATACATTCAAACAAATCTTTTTGAATCAAAGAAATTCAAATGCATTCCACAGTGCTAATTGAGTCAAATGAAAGTCAAACACATTCAACGAAAGCTAACTTAGTCAAATGAAAGTCAAACACATTCAAACAAAGCTTTTTGAATAAAATGAAAGTCAAACGCATTCAACAAAGCTAATTGAGTCAAATGAAAGTCACACACTTTCAACAAAGCTTTTAGAATCAAATGAAAGTCAAATACTTTGAAACAAAGCTTTTTGAATCAAATGAAAGTCAATTGCATTCCACAATGTTAATTGAGTCAAATGAAAGTCAAACACATTCAACAAAGCTAATTGAGTAACGAAAGTCAAACACATTCAAACAAAGCTTTTTCAATCAAATGAAAGTCAAATGCATTCAACAAAGCTAATCGAGTCAAATGAAAGTCAAACACTTTCAACAAAGCTTTTGAAATCAAATGAAAGTCAAATACATTCAAACAAAGCTTTATGAATCAAATGAAAGTCAATTGCATTCCACAATGCTAATTGAGTCAAATGAAAGTCAAACACATTCAACAAAGCTAATTGAGTCAAGTGAAAGTCAAACAGATTCAAACAAAAGCTTTTTGAATCAAATGAAAGTGAAATGCATTCAACAAAGCTAATTGAGTCAAATGAAGGTCAAACACATTCAACAAAGATAAGTGAGTTGATTTGGGTAAAAATACCCTAGGCCAGTTGGCCCAATCAGAGTCCGCCACGTGTCACTGAAAGGGGCGCCACCTTGGACCTCTCAGGGAATGACACGTGGCAGACGGATAAAAGGACCTGGGATTGGCGGCTTTCAGGCCCAAATCCCGAGATCTGCAAAAGCTGCGTGAATATTCCCTAGGGCACGAAACCCTAGGGAGTGCACGTTTTTCGAGAAGCCTATAAATAGGAGATAACCTCCTCATTTATGGCTACAGATACATATACATACGCGTGAAACATTTACTCAGTGATTACTAATCATTGTTAGAACTGTCACTCTCAAGAGAACAGTACACTCGAGCTCGGAATCCGAGCAGATAACCCTTTACATTCCGCACCTTATTCTTCGGACTTAGACTAACTTAAGCTTCGGAGGCGGACCACCGACCATTCGGTGCTCCGTTGTTTTGCAGGTACAGGCATCCAAGCGAGCATCCAGTCTTAGTGTTGTAACTCTCCCAAGGGACTCAAAAAACCCCGAAACATTTGGCGCCGTCTGTGGGGAGAGTACCTCTAAGATGGCCTCTTTGGAAACTGTACCCATTTCTATAACTAATCGGCCTCCAGAAACCAATCGGCCACTGGAGACTAATCAGCCACCAGAGACCAATCGGTCCCTGGACGAAGTGTTGGTCCAGACGGACCATGATTCAGGTGACGACGGTGACGTCGAAACTTATACTGCTAGAGATGGGTCCCTCATCTCCAGGCGCATCCGCAGCAAGGAAAAGCGGGAGCGCCCTCACTCTCAGAATGCTCCGAGCGAACCAGACGGGCATTCAAAGAAGCCGTCTGATTCTACCCATGCGGAAGGGTCAGACCCAGTAACTAGAGACGAGCTCATGAAGCTTGTGAGCACTCTCCGTGGTGAGATAAAACAACTCACCAACAAGAAGTCGGCTACTCCTGCCAAGGAACAGTCGGCCAAAAAGTCAGCCCAAACGGGCAAGAACAAATCAATCAGGGACCGGCAGCCGACTCCTCATCCCAAGGACAAGGCTCGGCCTCAGTTTGACCTTTCAAGACTCCGTTTCCCAGAAACGGTTGCAAGAAAAGCCATTCGGCATGTTCAGCCGAATGGTAACAAGAAAACATTCTCTGATGCTCGACATTACATCGAGCAGAAGAGGAATGAGCTTTCAGAGTCGGCCTCAACGTCGACTTATCACGACAGCTCCCAGCATACCTCGTTGAGGTATTCACATTCTGTGCATGAGACTCCAATAAGCAGCCCCCTGGTTCAAGTTGGACCTCATGTCATCCAGCCGGCTCAGTACATGGCTCAGCCATTGTTCCAAACGCCTGCTCAACCTTACATCCAGCCTGCTTTCTTTGGAGGACAGGCGGCATGCGGCTATCAGCCAATGGACTGGCAGCTTAGGCTGCAGCACCTTGGAGACCAACCCTCTGCTTTCTCTAAGGAAATAACCGACGCCGAACAGCCGGCCAAGGTTAAAAATGTGTTGGTAGGAACCTATGATGGGACCACCAACCCCGAAGACCACCTGCTAGCATACACCCACCTCATGTATTTACAAGGGCTGGATGATGCCGCATGGTGTCGCTGCTTTCCAGCCACGCTGAAGGGCATAGCCCAGTAGTGGTTCGGCAACTTGCCGGCTGGTTGCATTAATAGCTTCAAGACGCTTGCGTTCTTGTTTGCCTCCAATTTCTCTATGAACATCCCTGCCAAGAAGACAAGCCTTGATCTTGGCAATATACAGCAGGGAGATAGAGAAGGCTTGCGTTCCTACGTCAGGCGGTTCAATCTGGTACGAATCCAGATCCATGGGCTATCTGACGAGGTCGCCTTTACAGACTTTTTCAAAGGTCTAAAGGACGGTTCTACATTTAAGTACGAACTTGTCCGAAAGCAGATTTTCACTCTGCAGGGAGCGCTGCGAGAGGCGGAAGCCTATATACAGGCAACTGAGCTCTGCTCCTCCAACAAACAGTCGGACTCTAAGAGGTCCGACCGACAGAAGGAGAGTCGGCCTGCTCAGTCGGCTCCCAAGCTAGAAGAAAGCAAAAAGAAAAAGCAAGTCTGGGCCGTTGATAACTCTGATCAGCCGGCCCAGAAGAAGAAGAAAGAGTGGAAACCGTACGCCCCAAGGTACGAATTCCATAAGGACTGCTGCTCCATCTTGATGGAAATCAAGGACCGGCTGACTTTTGAGAAGCCGACTCCAATGAGAGGTTCCATTGAAAATCGGAACAAAAATAAACATTGCCACTTCCATGAAGATGTCGGTCATGACACCAACGACTGCTTCAGCCTCAAACGAGAGCTTGACCGTCTGGCCGACAAAGGACAGCTAAAGTCCTATGTAAAGTCCAAAGTGACTTCAAAGGCGACTCAGGGGCAGTCCAAAAAGAAGGCTCCCCAGCCGACTGTTAGTACCGACACCGATGAAGATCCGGTATATACCATAGCAGGCGGATTCGCCGGAGGTGGCCCGACCATTCGGGGCACCAAGGATCATCTGAAAAGGATGATCCACTCTGTTGAAGAGGGAGAGGCGGCAGACACATCCGCCTTCCCCGAAGTCATCATCACCGAAAGGGACAGAGGCAAAGTCCGTCGGCCGCATGATGACCCTGTGGTCATTGAATGTAAAGTGGCCAACCAACTGGTTGGTCGAATCTTGATCGACACAGGCAGTTCCTCTGACCTCATCAGCCTCAAATGCTTGTCCAACCTCAAGTACAAGCCAGACAGCATGATGAAGGTTTCTCACACCCTTGTAGGGTTTGGGGGAGGACTCGTGCACCCAGTCGGACGGATAGATTTGCCCATCCGGCTGGGGCAAAAGGGAAACGGTCGGCATATGACCATCCGTTTCCTCGTGGTTGAAGAGCTTACTGCTTACAACCTCATCTTTGGTCGACCCACTCTTAATGAGTGCAAGGCTGTCATCATTCCTGCCCTCATGCTCGTTAAGTATGAGAGGGATGATGGCACAATCGGCTCCCTTAATGGGGACCAGAAGACAGCTCGGGAGTGCTATCTCTCGGATGTCAAGCCCGCGGCCGTAGCAGCCGTTCGAGGCAAACAAACAGTCGACCTTGATGATGATAAAGACCAAGCGGCCCCACCAGCTGAGAAAAAGAGAAAAATTGATCAACTGGTGGCGGTCAAAAAAGAGAAAAAATAGCAATCACTGACCGGGGAACGGTCGGATGATCTCCGTCCCCAGCCGACTGGTGAACACATTGATATCCCTCTGGATGACGCTCGGCCAGAGCGGACTGTTAAGGTAGGGACGGTTGCATTTGCTAAGCTAGGTGACAGTTTGCACCAGCTTCTGAAAGAATTCAAAGACACCTTTGCCTTTGAAGTAGAAGAGATGCCTGGCATAAGCCCAAATCTCGCTGTCCACAAACTAGCCGTAGATCCTAAAAAGAAGCCCATTCGGCAAAAGAAAAGAAATCACGGCGAAGAAAGAAGTCGGGCGGCAGCAGCTGAAGTTAAAAAGCTGTTGGACGCCAAGTTCATTCGGCCATGCAACTTCCCTGATTGGGTAGCTAACGTTGTGTTAGTAAAAAAGCCGAATGGTACTTGGCGGATGTGTGTTGACTACACCGACCTGAACAAGGCATGTCCGAAGGATAGTTATCCATTGCCAAAGATCGACGGTCTGGTCGATTCAACAGCCGGACATGCCCTGATGAGTTTTATGGACGCCTATTCAGGCTTCCACCAGATTCCCCTGTGGAAAAAAGATCAAGAAAAGACGGCATTCGTCACTGATCAGGGCGATCAAGAAGAGGAGGGGGGCTTTTCCCCTAGAAACCTCTTCGCACCGGTAGAAGAGGGGGGCTCTTTCCCCAAAAACCTCGCCTCACCAGCAGGGGCGTCTGAGGGTCTCTTGGGCTTATGAGCAATGTGCTTCCGGCCGCCCTTGCCGGATGCGCTCACATCACCCGCCCTAGTCTTTTGGAGCTTGGGGTCGGATGGTTTGGACGGGGATTTGGAGGAGGTACCCTGTGTCATTGAAGACAAAACAAAGGTCGGTAAACCTTCAGCAAAGGATAAGCATTAATCAGAAAAATGCTAAGGACAAAAGCTCACCCCTGGGGTACCGGCTGGTTGCTGCTCTCCCACCCTTGCAGTGGTGGCTTCCGTCCTGTTAAGGACGTTTGATCTGTATCTGGCAGCAGATACAGCCGGCTTCCTGGAGGCCGAGAGTTTCTCCATTGCTTTGTCTGCAAAAAAGAATCAAGTGTTAATACACATTTAACAAGTGAAGACAAGCAAAATAAATATGGCATATTAAACAGACGACCGACTACCTCTCGGCATCTCAGTACTTAGCCCACAAGCGGCCAAGAACGTCCCTTCCTCAAACCATTTGTACAAAGGGAGATAGCATTGAGGGGTGACTTCCTTGTCCCCCTCATCATTCGTCTTCACAGACACGGTGAACAAACCCGCGTCCATGATCCCTTCCTTTGCTCGTCTAGGAAGAGCTGGCAATGCACTCCTGCCTGCTAGGAGAGGTGGATCCTTGTTCCACCTGTTATACTTTTGGTTCAGGCGGCGGTCGGCAGTTTTGACTATGTAGAACTTAGTTCTCCAGTCTTTCCACTTGTTCTCTTTGCCGACAGCCATCATGTACCCCTTGCATGTAGTCAAGGTGTACCAGCCCTCGCCACCCCTAGCAGGCGCCCTGCTAAGAAAATGCATGTGGGCGAATGCTTCAAAGCTCGCCTCCACTTCCAGCATCTCGCAGGCGGCAACGTACCCCAGAATATTGATCCATGAATTGGGTACGAGTTGCCAGATACCAAGTTGGTATCCATCCAAAATCCTCTCCACGGCCGGGTGGAGAGGGAAGCGCAAGCCAGCCTGAAAGGCCGCCTCATAACAACCGAATGCTCGGTCTTCATAGCTGGCCATACTCGGCCAAGTAATGGTGTCGTCCTTATTAGGGACGCACAAAGTGAAGCCATGGCCCAGAACAACCTTACGCTTAAAACTTGTAAGGCCGTTTGCCATGGTGTTCCGCCTGCTCTGCGGAACATGATGATAGTAGGGAGCTTTCTCCAAGCGCCTGGAAGCGCTCGGCTCGGCCCAGGATTCCCCCCTCTCAACTGCCAAGGACTCCCTGGCAGCGTCTATTCTGGTCCTTGCCTCCCCTGAAGAGGCAGAGGCATTATCTGAAGAAGATGACGAGGCCGACTCGTCATCAGAACTGTCATCAGAGCTAAGGGACTGCCGACTGGTGCCAGCAGGGTCCTCCCTTAGACTCTCTTCCGGCGCCTGTTCAGAAGGCCCGGCTGCATAGGTTTCATCTGCCTCCTCCAGTATCCTATCACTAGGAGTAGCGCTTGAGGAGGGCGAATGGTAATAAGTAGGGGTAGGAGGAAGATAAGAAGGGCTATCAGGGTGTTCCGACACCTCACTTCGAGGCACCCTCATTGAGCCGCCAGAATAAAGAGTTGAACCATACGACGGGAAAAAAGATCCATCGGAGTTGGGTTTTCTTGCTGTTCTTTTCGTTCTGGCCATCGTGTCCTGCACAGACGCGAAACCAGTCGGATTCGGAGAAGTTCGCAAAGCACAGTCGCTGGTCAAGCAGTCGGCACTGCAAGTTCTAGATTCAGCCGTCCCCGGTGACCGGCTGATCACTATCCTATACTGTGCCGCATGCGATTGGGAAACCATTTTTTCGAAAACAAAGAAAAAATGAGAAATAAAAGAAGAAACAGGTGTTACCTTTAGAAGAAGGGTGAAGAGACGCTTGGTTAGCTGAGAACTGTCGGACAGCGGGCCGAGTGTCGGATGCTTGAGAACTAAGAAACACTTAGGGAATTTTGAGATTCTTAAAGTCAAAAGTCAGATATTCTCCAAAGATTCGCAAAGGTGTAAAAGATTCGGGGGGTGAAAACTTTCTATTTATAGAAGGGTTAAAAGCCCTAAAACTCTCCCTCCACATTAACTATTCAAAATCCGACCAAACGGATGCTGACACCTGTCACAGGCAACACGTGGCCAGCGCGTGTCACCTGTGAGGGGCAAATGATTTGGGTAAAAATACCCTAGGCCAGTTGGCCCAATCAGAGTCCGCCACGTGTCACTGAAAGGGGCGCCACCTTGGACCTCTCAGGGAATGACACGTGGCAGACAGATAAAAGGACCTGGGATTGGCGGCTTTCAGGCCCAAATCCCGAGATCTGCAAAAGCTGCGTGAATATTCCCTAGGGCACGAAACCCTAGGGAGTGCACGTTTTTCGAGAAGCCTATAAATAGGAGATAACCTCCTCATTTATGGCTACAGATACATATACATACGCGTGAAACATTTACTCAGTGATTTCTAATCATTGTTAGAACTGTCACTCCTCAAGAGAACAGTACACCCGAGCTCGGAATCCGAGCAGATAACCCTTTACATTCCGCACCTTATTCTTCGGACTTAGACTAACTTAAGCTTCGGAGGCGGACCACCGACCATTCGGTGCTCCGTTGTTTTGCAGGTACAGGCATCCAAGCGAGCATCCAGTCTTAGTGTTGTAACTCTCCCAAGGGACTCAAAAAACCCCGAAACATGAGTCAACTGAAAATTAAACACATTCAAACAAAGCTTTTTGAATCAAATGAAAGTCAAATGCATTCAACAAAGCTAATAGAGTCAAATGAAAGTCAAACACATTCAACAAAGCTAATTGAGTCAACTGAAAGTCAAACACATTCAAACAAAGCTTTTTGAATAAAATGAAAGTCAAACACATTCAACAAAGCTAATTGAGTCAAATGAAAGTCAAACACTTTCAACAAAGCTTTTACAATCAAATGAAAGTCAAAAACATTCAAACAAATCTTTTTGAATCAAAGAAATTCAAATGCATTCCACAGTACTAATTGAGTCAAATGAAAGTCAACACATTCAACAAAGCTAATTGAGTCAAATGAAAGTCAAACACATTCAAACAAAGCTTTTTGAATAAAATGAAAGTCAAACGCATTCAACAAAGCTAATTGAGTCAAATGAAAGTCGCACACTTTCAACAAAGCTTTTAGAATCAAATGAAAGTCAAATACTTTGAAACAAAGCTTTTTGAATCAAATGAAAGTCAATTGCATTCCACAATGTTAATTGAGTCAAATGAAAGTCAAACACATTCAACAAAGCTAATTGAGTCAAACGAAAGTCAAACACATTCAAACAAAGCTTTTTCAATCAAATGAAAGTCAAATGCATTCAACAAAGCTAATCGAGTCAAATGAAAGTCAAACACTTTCAACAAAGCTTTTGAAATCAAATGAAAGTCAAATACATTCAAACAAAGCTTTTTGAATCAAATGAAAGTCAATTGCATTCCACAATGCTAATTGAGTCAAATGAAAGTCAAACACATTCAACAAAGCTAATTGAGTCAAGTGAAAGTCAAACACATTCAAACAAAGCTTTTTGAATCAAACGAAAGTGAAATGCATTCAACAAAGCTAATTGAGTCAAATGAAGGTCAAACACATTCAACAAAGATAAGTGAGTCAACTGAAAATTAAACACATTCAAACAACGCTTTTTGAATCAAATGAAAGTCAAATGCAGTCAACAAAGCCAATAGAATCAAAAGAAAGTCAAACACATTCAACAAAGCTAATTGAGTCAACTGAAAGTCAAACACATTCAAACAAAGCTTTTTGAATAAAATGAAAGTCAAACGCATTCAACAAAGCTAATTGAGTCAAATGAAAGTCAAACACTTTCAACAAAGCTTTTAGAATCAAATGAAAGTCAAATACATTCAAACAAATCTTTTTGAATCAAAGAAATTCAAATGCATTCCACAGTGCTAATTGAGTCAAATGAAAGTCAAACACATTCAACAAAGCTAATTGAGTCAAATGAAAGTCAAACACATTCAAACAAAGCTTTTTGAATAAAATGAAAGTCAAACGCATTCAACAAAGCTAATTGAGTCAAATGAAAGTCACACACTTTCAACAAAGCTTTTAGAATCAAATGAAAGTCAAATACTTTGAAACAAAGCTTTTTGAATCAAATGAAAGTCAATTGCATTCCACAATGTTAATTGAGTCAAATGAAAGTCAAACACATTCAACAAAGCTAATTGCGTCAAACGAAAGTCAAACACATTCAAACAAAGCTTTTTCAATCAAATGAAAGTCAAATGCATTCAACAAAGCTAATCGAGTCAAATGAAAGTCAAACACTTTCAACAAAGCTTTTGAAATCAAATGAAAGTCAAATACATTCAAACAAAGCTTTTTGAATCAAATGAAAGTCAATTGCATTCCACAATGCTAATTGAGTCAAATGAAAGTCAAACACATTCAACAAAGCTAATTGAGTCAAGTGAAAGTCAAACACATTCAAACAAAGCTTTTTGAATCAAATGAAAGTGAAATGCATTCAACAAAGCTAATTGAGTCAAATGAAGGTCAAACACATTCAACAAAGATAAGTGAGTCAACTGAAAATTAAACACATTCAAACAAAGCTTTTTGAATCAAATGAAAGTCAAATGCAGTCAACAAAGCCAATAGAGTCAAATGAAAGTCAAACACATTCAACAAAGCTAATTGAGTCAACTGAAAGTCAAACACATTCAAACAAAGCTTTTTGAATAAAATGAAAGTCAAACGCATTCAACAAAGCTAATTGAGTCAAATGAAAGTCAAACACTTTCAACAAAGCTTTTAGAATCAAATGAAAGTCAAATACATTCAAACAAATCTTTTTGAATCAAAGAAATTCAAATACATTCCACAGTGCTAATTGAGTCAAATGAAAGTCAAACACATTCAACAAAGCTAATTGAGTCAAATGAAAGTCAAACACATTCAAACAAAGCTTTTTGAATAAAATGAAAGTCAAACGCATTCAACAAAGCTAATTGAGTCAAATGAAAGTCACACACTTTCAACAAAGCTTTTAGAATCAAATGAAAGTCAAATACTTTCAAACAAAGCTTTTTGAATCAAATGAAAGTCAATTGCATTCCACAATGTTAATTGAGTCAATTGAAAGTCAAACACATTCAACAAAGCTAATTGAGTCAAACAAAAGTCAAACACATTCAAACAAAGCTTTTTCAATCAAATGAAAGTCAAATGCATTCAACAAAGCTAATCGAGTCAAATGAAAGTCAAACACTTTCAACAAAGCTTTTGAAATCAAATGAAAGTCAAATACATTCAAACAAAGCTTTATGAATCAAATGAAAGTCAATTGCATTCCACAATGCTAATTGAGTCAAATGAAAGTCAAACACATTCAACAAAGTTAATTGAGTCAAGTGAAAGTCAAACACATTCAAACAAAAGCTTTTTGAATCAAATGAAAGTGAAATGCATTCAACAAAGCTAATTGAGTCAAATGAAGGTCAAACACATTCAACAAAGATAAGTGAGTCAACTGAAAATTAAACACATTCAAACAAAGCTTTTTGAATCAAATGAAAGTCGAATGCATTCAACAAAGCTAATAGAGTCAAATGAAAGTCAAACACATTCAACAAAGCTAATTGAGTCAACTGAAAGTCAAACACATTCAAACAAAGCTTTTTGAATAAAATGAAAGTCAAACGCATTCAACAAAGCTAATTGAGTCAAATGAAAGTCAAACACTTTCAACAAAGCTTTTAGAATCAAATGAAAGTCAAATACATTCAAACAAATCTTTTTGAATCAAAGAAATTCAAATGCATTCCACAGTGCTCATTGAGTCAAATGAAAGTCAAACACATTCAACAAAGCTAATTGAGTCAAATGAAAGTGAAACACATTCAAACAAAGCTTTTTGAATAAAATGAAAGTCAAACGCATTCAACAAAGCTAATTGAGTCAAATGAAAGTCACACACTTTCAACAAAGCTTTTAGAATCAAATGAAAGTCAAATACTTTCAAACAAAGCTTTTTAAATCAAATGAAAGTCAATTGCATTCCACAATGTTAATTGAGTCAAATGAAAGTCAAACACATTCAACAAAGCTAATTGAGTCAAACGAAAGTCAAACACATTCAAACAAAGCTTTTTGAATCATATGAAAGTCCAACTCATTCAAACAAAGCTTTTTGAATAAAATGAAAGTCAAACGCATTCAACAAAGCTAATTGAGTCAAATGAAAGTCAAACACTTTCAACAAAGCTTTTAGAATCAAATGAAAGTCAAATACATTCAAACAAATCTTTTTGAATCAAAGAAATTCAAATGCTTTCCACAGTGCTAATTGAGTCAAATGAAAGTCAAACACATTCAACAAAGCTAATTGAGTCAAATGAAAGTCAAACACATTCAAACAAAGCTTTTTGAATAAAATGAAAGTCAAATGCATTCAACAAAGCTAATTGAGTCAAATGAAAGTCACACACTTTCAACAAAGCTTTTAGAATCAAATGAAAGTCAAATACTTTCAAACAAAGCTTTCTGAATCAAATGAAAGTCAATTGCATTCCACAATGTTAATTGAGTCAAATGAAAGTCAAACACATTCAACAAAGCTAATTGAGTCAAACGAAAGTCAAACACATTCAAACAAAGCTTTTTCAATCAAATGAAAGTCAAATGCATTCAACAAAGCTAATCGAGCCAAATGAAAGTCAAACACTTTCAACAAAGCATTTGAAATCAAATGAAAGTCAAATACATTCAAACAAAGGTTTTTGAATCAAATGAAAGTCAATTGCATTCCACAATGCTAATTGAGTCAAATGAAAGTCAAACACATTCAACAAAGCTAATTGAGTCAAGTGAAAGTGAAACACATTCAAACAAAAGCATTTTGAATCAAATGAAAGTGAAATGCATTCAACAAAGCTAATTGAGTCAAATGAAGGTCAAACACATTCAACAAAGATAAGTGAGTCGACTGAAAATTAAACACATTCAAACAAAGCTTTATGAATCAAATGAAAGTCAAATACAGCCAACAAAGCCAATAGAGTCAAATGAAAGTCAAACACATTCAACCAAGCTAATTGAGTCAACTGAAAGTCAAACACATTCAAACAAAGTTTTTGAATAAAATGAAAGTCAAACGCATTCAACAAAGCTAATTGAGTCAAATGAAAGTCAAACACTTTCAACAAAGCTTTTAGAATCAAATGAAAGTCAAATACATTCAAACAAATCTTTTTGAATCAAAGAAATTCAAATTCATTCCACAGTGCTAATTGAGTCAAATGAAAGTCAAACACATTCAAACAAAGCCTTTTGAATCAAATAAAAGTCAAATGCATTCAACAAAGCTAATTGAGTCAAATGAAAGTCAAACACTTTCAACAAAGCTAATTGATCCAAATGAAAGTCAAACCCATTCAAACAAAGCTTTTTGAATCAAATGAAAGTCAATTACATTCCACAATGCTAATTGAGTCAAATGAAAGGCAAACACATTCAACAAAGCCAATCGAGTCAACTGAAAGTTAAACACATTTAAACAAAGCTTTTTAAATCAAATGAAAGTCTAATGCATTCAACAAAGCTAATTGAGTCAAATGAAAGTCAAACACTTTCAACAAAGCTTTTAGAATCAAATGAAAGTCAAATACATTCAAACAAAGCTTTTTGAACTAAATGAAAGTCAATTGCATTCCACAATGCTAATTGAGTCAAATGAAAGTCAAACACTTTCAACAAAGCTAATTGAGTCAAATGAAAGTCAAACACATTCAAACAAAGCTTTTTGAATCAAATGAAAGTCAAATGCATTCAACAAAGCTAATTGAGTCAAACGAAAATCAAACACATTCAACAAGGCTAAGTGAGTCAACTGAAAATTAAACACATTCAAACAAAGCTTTTTTAATCCAATGAGAGTCAAATGCATTTAAAAAAACTAATTGAGTCAAATGAATGTCAAACACTTCCAACAAAGCTTTTAGAAGCAAATGAAAGTCAAATGCATTCTACAGTGCTAATTGAGTCAAATGAAAGGCAAACACATTCAACAAAGATAATTGAGTCAAATAAAAGTTAAACACGTTCAAACAAAGCTTTTTGAATCAAGTGAAAGTCAAATGCATTCAACAAAGCTTAATGATTCAAATGAAAGTCAAACATTTTTAAAAAAGCTTTTAGAATCAAATGAAAGTCAAATACATTCAAACAAAGCTTTTTGAATCAAATGAAAGTCAATTGCATTCCACAATGCGAATTGAATCAAATGAAAAACAAACACATTCAACAAAGCTAATTGAGTCAAATGAAATTGAAACACATTCAAACAAAGCTTTTTGAATCAAATGAAAGTCAAATGCATTCAACAAAGCTAATTGAGTCAAATGAAAGTCAAACACATTCAACAAAACTAAGTGAGTCAACTTAAAATTAAACACGTTCAAACAAAGCTTTTTGAATCAAATGAAAGTCAAATGCATTTAACAAAGCTAATTGAGTCAAATAAAAGTCAAACACTTTCAACAAAGCTTTTAGAATCAAATGAATGTCAAATACATTCAAACAAAGTTTTTTGAATCAAATGAAAGTCAAATGCATTCCACAGTGCTGATTGAGTCAAATGAAAGTCAAACACATTCAACAAAGCTAATTGAGTCAAATGAAAGTTAAACACATTCAAACAAAGCTTTTTGAGTCAAATGATAGTCAAATGCATTCAACAAAGCTTAATGATTCAAATGAAAGTCAAACACTTTTAAAAAAGCTTTTAGAATCAAATGAAAGTCAAATACATTCAAACAAAGCTTTTTGAATCAAATGAAAGTCAATTGCATTCCACAATGCGAATTGAATCGAATGAAAAACAAACACATTCAACAAAGCTATTTGAGTCAAATGAAAGTGAAATACATTCAAACAAAGCTTTTTGAATCAAATGAAAGTCAAATGCATTCAACAATGCTAATTGAGTCTAATGAACGTCAAACACTTTCAACGAAGCTTTTAGCATCAAATGAAAGTCAAATACATTCAAACAAAGCTTTTTGAATCAAATAAAAGTCAATTGCATTCCACAATGCTAATTGAGTCAAATGAAAGTCAAACACATTCAATAAAACTAATTGGGTCAAATGAAAGTCAAACACATTCAACAAAGCTAATTGAGTCAAATGAAAGTCAAACACATTTAAACAAAGCTTTTTGAATCAAATGAAAGTCAAATGCAAACATCAGAGCTAATTGAGTCAAATGAAAGTCAAACACTTTCAACAAAGCTTTTAAAATCAAATGATAGTCAAATACATTCAAACAAAGCTTTTTGAATCAAATGAAAGTTAATTGCATTCTACAATGTTAATTGAGTCAAATGAAAGTCAAACACATTCAACAAAGCTAATTGAGTCAACTGAAAGTCAAACACATTCAAACAAAGCTTTTTGAATAAAATGAAAGTCAAACGTATTCAACAAATCTAATTGAGTCAAATGAAAGTCACACACTTTCAACAAAGCTTTTAGAATCAAATGAAAGTCAAATACTTTCAAACAAAGCTTTTTGAATCAAATGAAAGTCAATTGCATTCCACAATGTTAATTGAGTCAAATGAAAGTCAAACACATTCAACAAAGCTAATTGAGTCAAACGAAAGTCAAACACATTTAAACAAAGCTTTTTCAATCAAAAGAAAGTCAAATGCATTCAACAAAGCTAATCGAGTCAAATGAAAGTCAAACACTTTCAACAAAGCTTTTGAAATCAAATGAAAGTCAAATACATTCAAACAAAGCTTTTTGAATCAAATGAAAGTCAATTGCATTCCACAATGCTAATTGAGTCAAATGAAAGTCAAACACATTCAACAAAGCTAATTGAGTCAAGTGAAAGTCAAACACATTCAAACAAAGCTTTTTGAATCAAATGAAAGTCAAATGCATTCAACAAAGCTTACGAATCAAATGAAAGTCAAACACTTCCAACATAGCTTTTAGAATCAAATGAAAGTCAAATACATTCAAACAAAGCTTTTTGAATCAAATAAAAGTCAATTGCATTCCACAATGCTAATTGAGTCAGATGAAAGTCAAACACATTCAACAAAGCTAATTGAGTCAAACAAAAGACAAACACATTGAAACAAAGCTTTTTGAATCAAATGAAAGTCAAAGGCATTCAACAAAGCTAATTAAGTCAAATGAAAGTCAAACACTTTCAACAAAGCTTTTAGAATCAAATGAAAGTCAAATACATTCAAACAAATCTTTTTAAATCAAATGAAAGTCAATTGCATTCCACAATGCTAATTGAGTCAAATGAAACAAACACATTCAACAAAGCTAATTGAGTCAACTGAAAGTTAAACACATTCAAACAAGCTTTTTGAATAAAATGAAAGTTAAACGCATTCAACAAAGCTAATTGAGTCAAATAAAAGTCAAACATTTTCAACAAAGCTTTTAGAATCAAATGAAAGTCAAATACATTCAAACAAAGGTTTTTGAATCAAATGAAAGTCAATTGCATTCCACAATGTTATTTGACTCAAATGAAAGTCAAACACATTTAACAAAGCTAATTGAGTCAAATGAAAGTCAAACACATTCAACAAAGCTAAGTGAGTCAAATGAAAGTCAAACACATTCAACCAAAGCTTTTTGAATCAAATGAAAGGCAAATGCATTCAACAAAGCTAATTGAGTCAAATGAAAGTCAAACACTTTCAACAAAGCTTTTAGAATCAAATGAAAGTCAAATACATTCAAACAAAGCTTTTTGAATCAAATGAAAGTCAATTGCATTCCACATTGCTAATTAAGTCAAATGAAAGTCAAACACATTCAACAAAGCTAATTGAGTCAAATGAAAGTCAAACACATCCAAACAAAGCTTTTTGAATAAAATTAAAGTTAAACGCATTCAACAAAGCTAATTGAGTCTAATGAAAGTCAAATATTTTCAACAAAGCTTTTAGAATAAAATGAAAGTCAAATACATTCAAACAAAACGTTTTGAATCAAATGAAAGTGAATTGCATTCCACTGTGCTAACTGAGTCAAATGAAAGCCAAACACATTCAACAAAGCTAATCGAGTCAAATGAAAGTTAAACACATTCAAACAAAGCTTTTTGTATCAAATGAAAGTCAAATGCATTCAACAAAGCTTAATGAGTCAAATGAAAATAAAACACTTTCAACAAAGCTTTTAGAATCAAATGAAAGTCAAATACATTCAAACAAAGCTTTTTGAATCAAATGAAAGTCAATTGCATTCCACAATGCTAATGGAGTCAAATGAAAGTAAAACGCATTCAAACAAAGCTTTTTGAATCAAATGAAAGTCAAATGCATTCCACAAAGCTAATTAAGTCAAAAAGAAATTCAAACACTTTCCACAAAGCTAATTGAGTCAAATGAAAGTCAAACGCATTCAAACAAAGCTTTTTGAATCAAATGAAAGTCAAATGCATTCCACAAAGCTAATTAAGTCAAAAAGAAATTCAAACACTTTCAACAAAGCTAATTGAGTCAAATGAAAGTCAAACACATTCAAACAAAGCTTTTTGAATCAAATGAAAGTCAAATGCATTCAACAAAGCTAATTGAGTCAAATGAAAGTCAAACACTTTTAACAAAGCTAAGTTAGTCAACTGAAAGTTAAACACATTCAAACAAAGCTTTTTGAATCAAATGAAAGTTTAATGCATTTAACAAAGCTAATTGAGTCAAATGAAAGTCAAACACTTTCAACAAAGCTTTTAGAATTAAATGAAAGTTAAATACATTCAAACAAAGATTTTTGAATCAAATGAAAGTCAATTGCATTCCACAATGCTAATTGAGTCAAATGAAAGTCAAACACATTCAACAAAGCTAATTGAGTCAATTGAAAGTCAAACACATTAAAACAAAGCTTTTTGAATCAAATGAAAGTCATATGGATTCAACAAAACAAATTGAGTCAAATGAAAGTCATACACTTTCAACAAAGCTTTTAGAATCAAATGAAAGTTAAATACATTCAAACAAAGCTTATTGAACCAAATGAAAGTCAATTACATTCCACAATGCTAATTGAGTCAAATGAAAGGCAAACACATTCAACAAAGCCAATTGAGTCAACTGAAAGTTAAACATTCAAACAAAGGTTTTTGAATAAAATGAAAGTCAAACGCATTCAACAAAGCTAATTGAGTCAAATGAAAGTCAAACACTTTCAACAAAGCTTTTAGAATCAAATGAAAGTCAAATACATTCAAACAAAGCCTTTTGAATCAAATAAAAGTCAATTGCATTTAACATTGCTAATTGAGTCAAATGAAAGTCAAACTCATTCAACAAAGCTAATTGAATCAAATGAAAGTCAAACACATTCAAACTAAGCTTTTTGAATCAAATGAAGGTCAAATGCATTCAACAAAGCTAATTGAGTCAAATGAAAGTCAAACACTTTCTACAAAGCGTTTAGAATCAAATGAAAGTCAAATACATTCAAACAAATCTTTTTGAATCATGTGAAAGTCAATAACATTCCACAATGCTAATTGAGTCAAATGAAAGTCAAACACATTCCACAAACTTACTTTAGTCAAACAAAAATCAAACACATTCAAACAAAGCTTTTTGAATCAAATGAAAGTCAAATGCATTCAACAAAGCTAATTGAGTCAAATGAAAGTCAAACACTTTCAATAAAGCTTTTAGAATCAAAAGAAAGTCAAACACATTCAAACAAAGCTTTTTGAATCAAATGAAAGTCAAATGCATTCAACAAAGCTAATTGAGTCAAATGAAAGTCAAACACTCTCAACAAAGCTTTTAGAATCAAATGATAGTCAAATACATTCAAACAAAGCTTTTTGAATCAAATGAAAGTCAAATGCATTCAACAAAGCTAATTGAGTAAAATGAAAGTCAAACGCATTCAACAAAGCTAATTGAGTCAAATGAAAGTCAAACACATTCAATTAAAGCTTTTTGAATTAAATGAAAGTCAAATGCATTCAACAAAGCTAATTAAGTCAAATGAAAGACAAACACAATCAACAAAGCTAATTGAGTCAAATGAAAGTCAAACACATTCAAACAAAGCTTTTTGAATCAAATGAAAGTCAAATGCATTCAACAAAGCTAATTGAGTCAAATGAAAGTCAAACACTTTCAACAAAGCTTTTAAAATCAAATGAAAGTCAAATACATTCAAACGAAGCGTTTTGAATCAAATGAAAGTCAATTGCATTCCACAATGCTAATTAAGTCAAATGAAAGTCAACCACAATCAACAAAGCTAATTAAGTCAAATGAAAGTCAAACACAATCAAACAAAGATTTTTGAATCAAATGAAAGTCAAATGCATTCAACAAAGCTAATTGAGTTAAATGAAAGTTTAAACTTTCAACAAAGCTTTTAGAATGAAATGTAAGTCAAAGACATTCAAACAAAGCAATTTGAATAAAATGAAAGTCAAATGCATTGAACAAAGGTAATTGAGTCAGATGAAAGTCAAACACTTTCAACAAAGCTTTTAGAATCAAATGAAAGTCAAATACATTCATAAAAAGCTTTTTGCATCAGATAAAAGTCAATTGCATTCCACAATGCTAATTGAGTCACATGAAAGTCATACACATTCAACAAAGCAAATTGAGTCAAATGAAAGTCAAACACATTCAAACAAAGCGTTTTGAATCAAATGAAAGTCAATTGCATTCCACAATACTAATTGAGTCAAATGAAAGTCAAACACTTTCAACAATGCTTTTAGAATCCAATGATAGTCAATTACATTAAAAAAACCTTTTTAAGTCAAATAAAAGTCAAACACATTCAACAAAGCTAATTGAGTCAAATGAAAGTCAAACACATTCAACAAAGCTTATTGAGTCAAATGAAAGTCAAACACACTCAAACAAAGCTTTTTAAATCAAATGAAAGTCAAATCCATTCAACAAAGCTATTTGAGGCAAATGAAAGTCTAACACATTCAAACAAAGCTTTTTGAATCAAATGAAAGTGAAATGCATTCAACAAAGCTAATTGAGTCAAATGAAAGTCAAACACTTTCAACAAAGCTTTTAGAATCAAATGAAAGTCAAATACATTTAAACAAAGCTTTTTGAATCAAATGATAGTCAATTGCATTCCACAATGCTAATTGAGTCAAATGAAAGTCAAATACTTTTAAACAATGCTAATTGAGTCAAATGAAAGTCAAACACATTCAAACAAAGATTTTTGAATCAAATGAAAGTCAAATGCATTCAACAAAGCCAATTGAGTCAAATGAAAGTCAAACAGTTTCAACAAAGCTTTTTAAATCAAATGAAAGTCAAATGCATTCAAACTATGCTTGTTGAATCAAATGAAAGTCAATTGCATTCCACAATGCTAATTGAGTCAAATGAAAGTCAAACACATTCAACAAAGCTAATTGAGGCAAATGAAAGTCAAACACAGTCAAATAAAGCTTTTTGAATCAAATGAAAGTCAAATGCATTCCACAATGCTAATTGAGTCAAACGAAAGGCAAACACTTTCAACAAAGCTTTTAGAATCAAATGAAAGTCAAATACATTCAAACAAAGCTTTTTGAATCAAATGAAAGTCAATTACATTCCACAATGCCAATTGAGTCAAATGAAAGTCAAACACATTCAACAAAGCTAATTGAGTCAAATGAAAGTAAAATACATTCAAGCAAAACTTTTTTAATCAAATGAAAGTCAATTGCATTCCACAGTGCTAATTGAGTCAAATGAAAGTCAAACACATTCAGCAAAGCTAATTGAGTCAAATGAAAGTTAAACACATTCAAACTAAGCTTTTTGAATCAAATGTAAGTCAAATGCATTCAACAAAGCTTATTGAGTCAAATGAATGTCAAACACTTTCAACAAAGCTTTTAGAATCAAATGAAAGTCAAATACATTCAAACAAAGCTTTTTAAGTCAAATGAAAATCAAATGCATTCAACAAAGCTAATTGAGTCAAATGGAAGTCAAACACTTTCAACAAAGCTTTTAAAATCAAATGAAAGGCAAACACATTCAAACAAAGCTTTTTGAATCGATCAAATGAAAGTCAAATGCATTTAACAAAGCTAATTAAGTCAAATGAAAGTCAAACACTTTCAACAAAGCTTTTAGAATCAAATGAAAGTCAAATACATTCAAACTAAGCTTTTTGAATCAGATGAAATTCAATTGCATTCCACAATGCTAATTGAGTCAAATGAAAGTCAAACACATTCATCAAAGCTAATTGAGTAAAATGAAAGTCAAACACAATCAACAAAGCTAATTGAGTCAAACGAAAGTCAAACACATTCAAACAAAGCTTTTTCAATCAAATGAAAGACAAATGCATTCAACAAAGCTAATTGTGTCAACTGAAAGTCAAACACTTTAAACAAATCTTTTAGAATCAAATGAAAGTCAAATACATTGAAACAAAGCTTTTTAATCAAATGAAAGTCAAATGCATTCAACAAAGCTAATTGAGTAAAATGAAAGTCAAACACTGTAAACAAAGCTTTTAGAATCAAATGAAAGTCAAATACATTCAAACAAAGCTTTTTGAATCAAATGAAAGTCAAATGCATTCAACAAAGCTAATTGAGTCAAATGAAAGCCAAACACTTTCAACAAAGCTTTTAGAATCAAATGAAAGTCAAATACATTCAAATAAAGCTTTTTGAATCAAATGAAAGTCAATTGCATTCCACAATGCTAATTGAGTCAAATGAAAGTCAAACACATACAACAAAGCTAATTGAGTCAAATGAAAGTCAAACACTTTCAACAAAGCTTTTAGAATCAAATGAAAGTCAAATACATTCAAACAAAGCTTTTTGAATCAATTGAAAGTCAATTGCATTCCACAATGCTAATTGAGTAAAATGAAAGTCAAACTCATTCAACAAAGCTAATTGAGTCAAATGAAAGTCAAACACATTCTAACAAAGCTTTTTGAATCAAATGAAAGTCAAATGCATTCAACAAAGCTAATTGAGTCAAATGAAAGTCAAACACTTTCAACAAAGCTTTTAAATCAAAAAAAAGTCAAAGACATTCAAACAAAGCTTTTTGAATCAAATGAAAGTCAATTGCATTCCACAATGCTAATTGAGTCAAATGAAAGTCAAACACAATCAATAAAGCTAATTGAGTCAAACGAAAGTCAAACACATTCAAACAAACTTTTTGAATCAAATGAAAGTCAAATGCATTTAACTAAGCTAATTGAGTCAAATGAAAGTCAAACACTTTCAATAAAGCTTTTAGAATCAAATGAAAGTCAAATACATTTAAACAAAGCTTTTTAAATCAGATGAAAGTCAATTGCATTCCACAATGCTAATTAAGTCAAATGAAAGTCAAACACATTCAACAAAGCTAATTGAGTCAAACAAAAGTCAAACACATTCAAACAAAGCTTTTTGAATAAAATGAAAGTCAAATGCATTCAACTAAGCTAACTGAGTCAAATGAAAGTCAAACACTTTTAACAAAGCTTTTAGAATCAAATGAAAGTCAAATACATTCAAACAAAGCTTTTTGAATCAAATGAAAGTCAATTGCATTCCACATTGCAAATTGAGTCAAACGAAAGTCAAACACAATCAACAAAGCAAATTGAGTCAAACGAAAGTCAAACACACTCAAACAAAGCTTTTTGAATCGATCAAATAAAAGTCAAATGCATTCAACAAAGCTAATTGAGTCAAATAAAAGTCAAATACTTTCAACAAAGCTTTTAGAATCAAATGAAAGTCAAACACATTTAAAAAAAGCTTTTTGAATCAAATGAAAGTCAATTGCATTCCACAATGCTAATTGACTCAAATGAAAGTCAAACACATTCAACAAAGCTAATTGAGTCAAACGAAAGTCAAACACATTCAAACAAAGCTTTTTGAATCAAATGAAAGTCAAATGCATTCAACTAAGCTAATTGAGTCAAATCAAAGTCAAACACTTTCCACAAAGCTTTTAGAATCAAATGAAAGTCAAATACATTCAAACAAAGCTTTTTGAATCAAATGAAAGTCAATTGCATTCCACATTGCAAATTGAGTCAAATGAAAGTCAAACACATTCAACAAAGCTAATTGAGTCAAACGAAAGTCAAACACATTCATACAAAGCTTTTTGAATCGATCAAATGAAAGTCAAATGCATTCAACAAAGCTAATTGAGTCAAATGAAAGTCAAATACTTTCAACAAAGCTTTTAGAATCAAATGAAAGTCAAATACATTCAAACAAAGCTTTTTGAATCAAATGAAAGTCAATTGCATTCCACAATGCTAATTGAATCAAATGAAAGTCAAACACATTCAACAAAGCTAATTTAGTCAAACGAAAGTCAAACACATTCAAACAAAGCTTTTTGAATCAAATGAAAGTCAAATGCATTCAACTAAGCTAATTGAGTCAAATCAAAGTCAAACACTTTCAACAAAGCTTTTAGAATCAAATGAAAGTCAAATACATTCAAACAACGCTTTTTGAATCAATTGAAAGTCAATTGCATTCCATAATACTAATTGAGTCAAATGAAAGTCTAACAATTTTAACAAAGCTTTTAGAATCAAATGAAAGTCAAATACATTCAAACAAAGTTTTTTGAATCAAATGAAAGTCAATTGCATTCCACAATGCTAATTGAGTCAAATGAAAGTCAAACACATTCAACAAAGCTAATTGAGTCAAATGAAAATCAAACACTTTCAACAAAGCTTTTAGAATCAAATGAAAGTCAAACACAGTCAAACAAAGCTTTTTTAGTCAAATGAAAGTCAATTGCATTCCACAATGCTAATTGAGTCAAATGAAAGTCAAAAACATTCATCAAAGTTAATTGAGTCAAATGAAAGTCAAACACATTCAAACAAAGCTTTTTGAATCAAATGAAAGTCAAATGCATTCAACAAAGCTAATTGAGTCAAATGAAAGCCAAACACTTTCAACAAAGCTTTTAGAATCAAATGAAAGTCAAATACATTCAAATAAAGCTTTTTGAATCAAATGAAAGTCAATTGCATTCCACAATGCTAATTGAGTCAAATGAAAGTCAAACACATACAACAAAGCTAATTGAGTCAAATGAAAGTCAAACACTTTCAACAAAGCTTTTAGAATCAAATGAAAGTCATATACATTCAAACAAAGCTAATTGAGTCTAATGAAAGTCAAAAACATTCAACAAAGCTAATTGAGTCTAATGAAAGTCAAACACATTCAAACAAAGCTTTTTGAATCAAATGAAAGTCAAATGCATTCAACAAAGCTAATTAAGTCGAATGAAAGTCAAAATCTTTGAACAAAGCTTTTAGAATCAAATGAAAGTCAAATACATTCAGACAAATCTTTTTGAATCAAATGAAAGTCAATTGCATTCCACAATGCTAATTGAGTCAAATGAAAGTCAAACACAATCAACAAAGCTAATTCAGTCAAACGAAAATCAAACACATTCAAACAAAGCTTTTTGAATCAAATGAAAGTCAAATGCATTCAACTAAGCTAATTGAGTCGAATGAAAGTCAAACACTTTCAACAAAGCTAATTAAGTCGAATGAAAGTCAAACACTTTCAACAAAGCTTTTAGAATCTAATGAAATTCAAATACATTCAAGCAAAGCTTTTTGAATCAAATGAAAGTCCATTGCATTCCACAATGCTAATTGAGTCAAATGAAAGTCAAACACATTCAACAAAGTTAATTGAGTCATATGAAAGTAAAACACATTCAAACAAAGCTTTTTGAATCAAATGAAAGTCAAATTCATTCAACAAAGCTAATTGAGTCAAATGAAAGTCAAACACTTTCAACAAAGCTTTTAGATTCAAATGAAAGTCAAATCCATTCAAACAAAGCTTTTTGAACTAAATGAAAGTCAATTGCATTCCACAATGCTAATTGAGTCAAATGAAAGTCAAACACTTTCAACAAAGCTAATTGAGTCAAGTGAAAGTCAAACAGATTCAAACAAAGCTTTTTGAATAAAATGAAGGTCAAATGCATTCAACTAAGCTAACTGAGTCAAATGAAAGTCAAACACTTTCAACAAAGCTTTTAGAATCAAATGAAAGTCAAATACATTCAAACAAAGCTTTTTGAATAAGAAGATAGTCAACTGCATTTCACAATACTAATTAAATCAAATGAAAGTCAAACACATTCAAAAAAGCTTCAAATTAAAGTTAAACACATTCAAACAAAGATTTTTGAATCAAATGAAAGTCAGATGCATTCAACAAAGCTCATTGAGTCAAATGAAAGTCAAACACTTTAGACAAAGCTTTTAGAATCAAATGAAAGTCAAATACATTCAAACAAATCTTTTTGAATCAAATAAAAGTCAATTGCATTCCACAATGCTAATTGAGTCAAATGAAAGTCAAACACATTCAACAAAGCTAATTGAGTCAAACGAAACTCAAACACATTCAAACAAAGCTTTTTAAATCAAATGAGATTCAAATGCATTCAACAAAGCTAATTGAGTTAAATGAAAGTTAAACACTTTCAACAAAGCTTTTATAATCAAATAAAAGTCAAATACATTCAAACAAAGCTTTTTGAATCAAATGAAAGTCAATTGCATTTCACAGTGCTAATTGAGTCAAATGAAAGTCAAACACTTTCAACAAAGCTTTATGAATCAAATGAAAGTCAAATACATTCAACAAAGCTAAATGAGTCAAATGAAAGTCAAATACTTTCAACAAAGCTTTTGGAATCAAATGAAATTCAATTGCATTTCACAATGCTAATTGAGTCAAAAGAAAGTCAAACACATTCAACAAAGCTAATTGAGTCAAATGGAAGTAAAAAACATTCAAACAATTCTTTTTGAATCTACTGAAAGTCAAATGCATTCAACAAAGCTAACTGAGTCATATGAATGTCAAACACTCTCAACAAAGCTTTTTGAATCAAATGAAAGTCAAATGCATTCAACAAAGCTAATTGAGTCAAATGAAAGTCAAACACTTTCAACAAAGCTTTTAGAATCAAATGAAAGTCAAATACATTCAAACAAAGCTAATTGAGTCTAATGAAAGTCAAAAACATTCAACAAAGCTAATTGAGTCTAATGAAAGTCAAACACATTCAAACAAAGCTTTTTGAATCAAATGAAAGTCAAATGCATTCAACAAAGCTAATTAAGTCGAATGAAAGTCAAAATCTTTGAACAAAGCTTTTAGAATCAAATGAAAGTCAAATACATTCAGACAAATCTTTTTGAATAAAATGAAAGTCAATTGCATTCCACAATGCTAATTGAGTCAAATGAAAGTCAAACACAATCAACAAAGCTAATTCAGTCAAACGAAAGTCAAACACATTCAAACAAAGCTTTTTGAATCAAATGAAAGTCAAATGCATTCAACTAAGCTAATTGAATCGAATGAAAGTCAAACACTTTCAACAAAGCTAATTATGTCGAATGAAAGTCAAACATTTTCAACAAAGCTTTTAGAATCAAATGAAATTCAAATACATTCAAGCAAAGCTTTTTGAATCAAATGAAAGTCCATTGCATTCCACAATGCTAATTGAGTCAAATGAAAGTCAAACCCATCCAACAAAGCTAATTGAGTCAAATGAAAGTCAAACACATTCAAACAAAGCTTTTTGAATCAAATGAAAGTCAATATCATTCCACAATGCTAATTGGGTCAAATGAAAGTCAAACACATTCAACAAAGCTAATTGAGTCATATGAAAGTAAAACACATTCAAACAAAGCTTTTTGAATCAAATGAAAGTCAAATTCATTCAACAAAGCTAATTGAGTCAAATAAAAGTCAAACACTTTCAACAAAGCTTTTAGATTCAAATGAAAGTCAAATCCATTCAAACAAAGCTTTTTGAACTAAATGAAAGTCAATTGCATTCCACAATGCTAATTGAGTCAAATGAAAGTCAAACACTTTCAACAAAGCTAATTGAGTCAAATGAAAGTCAAACAGATTCAAACAAAGCTTTTTGAATAAAATGAAGGTCAAATGCATTCAACTAAGCTAACTGAGTCAAATGAAAGTCAAACACTTTCAACAAAGCTTTTAGAATCAAATGAAAGTCAAATACATTCAAACAAAGCTTTTTGAATAAGAAGAAAGTCAACTGCATTTCACAATACTAATTAAATCAAATGAAAGTCAAACACATTCATCAAAGCTAATTGAGTCAAATTAAAGTTAAACACATTCAAACAAAGCTTTTTGAATCATAGGAAAGTCAATTGCATTGCACAATGCTAATTAAGTCAAATGAAAGTCAAACACATTCAACAAAGCTAATTGAGTCAACTGAAAGTCAAACACATTCAAACAAAGCTTTTTGAATCAAATAAAAGTTAAATGCATTCAACAAAGGTAATTGAGTCAAATGAAAGTCAAACACTTTCAACAAAGCTTTTAGAATCAAATGAAAGTCTAATACATTCAAACAAAGATTTTTAAATCAAATGAAAGTCAATTGCATTCCACAATGCTAATTGAGTCAAATGAAAGTCAAACACATTTAACAAAGCTAATTGAGTCAAATGAAAGTCAAACACATTAAACAAAGCTAATTGAGTCAAATGAAAGTCAAACACAATCAAACAAAGCTTTTTGATCAAAAGAAAGTCAAATGCATTCAACAAAGCTAATTGAGTTAAATGAAAGTCTATTACTTTCAACGAAGCTTTTAGAATCAAATGAAAGTCAAATACATTCAAACAAAGCTTTTTGAATCAAATGAAAGTCAATTGCATTTCACAATGCTTATAGAGTCAAATAAATGTCAAACACATTCAACAAAGCTAATTGAGTCAAATGAAAGTCAAACACATTCAACAAAGCTAATTGAGTTAAATGAAAGTCAAACACACTCAAACAAAGCTTTTTAAATCAAATGAAAGTCAAATGCATTCAACAAAGCTAATTGAGTCAAATGAAAGTCAAACACTTTCAACAAAGCTTTTAGAATCAGTTGAAAGTCAAATGCATTTAACAAAGCTAATTGAGTCAAATGAAAGTCAAACACTTTCAACAAAGCTTTTAGAATCAATTGAACGTCAAATACATTCAAACAAAGCTTTTTGAATCAAATGAAAGTCAATTGCATTCCACAATGCTAATTGAGTCAAATGAAAGTCAAATGCATTCAACAAAGCTAATTGAGTCAAATGAAAGTCAAACACATTCAAACGAAGCTATTTGAATCAAATGAAAGTCAAATGCATTCAACAAAGCTAATTGAGTCAAATGAAAGTCAAACACTTTCAACAAAGCTTTTAGAATCAAATGAAAGTCAAATACATTCAAACAAAGCTTTTTGAATCATAGGAAAGTCAATTGCATTGCACAATGCTAATTGAGTCAAATGAAAGTCAAACACATTCAACAAAGCTAATTGAGTCAACTGAAAGGCAAACACATTCAAACAAAGCTTTTTGAATCAAATAAAAGTTAAATGCATTCAACAAAGGTAATTGAGTCAAATGAAAGTCAAACACTTTCAACAAAGCTTTTAGAATCAAATGAAAGTCTAATACATTCAAAAAAATCTTTTTGAATCAAATGAAAGTCAATTGCATTCCACAATGCTAATTGAGTCAAATGAAAGTCAAACACATTCAACAAAGCTAATTGAGTCAAATGAAAGTCAAACACATTAAACAAAGCTAATTGAGTCAAATGAAAGTCAAACACAATCAAACAAAGCTTTTTGATCAAAAGAAAGTCAAATACATTCAACAAAGCTAATTGAGTTAAATGAAAGTCAAACACATTCAAACAAAGCTTTTTTAATCAAACGAAAGTCAAATGCATTCAACAAAGGTAATTGAGTCAAATGAAAGTCAAACACTTTCAACAAAGCTTTTAGAATCAAATGAAAGTCAAATACATTCAAACAAAGCTTATTGAATCAAATGAAAGTCAATTGCATTCCACAATGCTAATTGAGTCAAATGAAAGTCAAACACTTCAACAAAGCTAATTTAGTCAAATTAAAGTCAAACACTTTCAAACAAAGCTTTTGAATCAAATGAAAGTCAAATGCATTCAACAAAGCTAATTGAGTCAAATGAAAGTCAAACACTTTCAACAAAGCTTTTAGAATCAAATGAAAGTCAAATACATTCAAACAAAGCTTTTTGAGTCAAATGAAAGTCAATTGCATTCCACAATGCTAATTGTGTCAAATGAAAGTCAAACACATTCGACAAAGCTAACCGAGTCAAACGAAAGTCAAACACATTAAAACAATGCTTTTAGAATCAAATGAAAGTCAAATGCATTCATCAAAGCTATTTGAGTCAAATGAAAGTTAAACACTTTCAACAAAGCTTTTAGAATCAAATGAAAGTCAAATACATTCAAACAAAGCTTTTTGAATCAAATGAAAGTTAATTGCATTCCACAATGCTAATGGAGTCAAATGAAAGTCAAACGCATTCAACAAAGCTAATTGAGTCAAATGAAAGTCAAACACATTCAAACAAATCTTTTTGAATCAAATGAAAGTGAAATGCATTCAACAAAGGTAATTGAGTCAAATGAACGTCTAACACTTTTAACAAAGCTTTTAGAATCAAATGAAGGTCAAATACATTCAAACAAAGCTTTTTGAATCAAATGAAAGTCAATTGCATTCCACAATGCTAATTGAGTCAAATGAAAGTCAAGCACATTCAACAAAGCTAATTGAGTCAACTAAAAGTCAAACACATTCTAACAAAACTTTTTGATTCAAATGAAAGTCAAATGCATTCAACAAAGCTAATTGAGTCAAATGAAAGTAAAATACTTTAAACAATGCTTTTAGAATAAAATGTAAGTCAAATACATTCAAACAAAGCTTTTGGAATAAAATGAAAGTCAATTGCATTCCACAATGCTAATTGAGTCAAATGAAAGTCAAATACATTCAACAAACCTAATTAAGTCAAATGAAAGTAAAACACATTCAAACAAAGCTAATTGAGTCAAATGAAAGTCATACTGATTCAAACAAAGCTTTTTGAATCAAATGAAAGTCAAATGCATTCAACAAAGCCAATTGATTGAAATGAAAGTCAAATACTTTCAACAAAGCTTTTAGTATCAAACGAAAGTCAAATACATTCAAACAAAGCTTTTTAAATCAAATGAAAGTCAATTGCATTCCACAATCCTAATTGAGTCAAATAAAAGTCAAACACATTCAACAAAGCATTATGAATCAAATGAAAGTCAAATGCATTCAACAAAGCTAATTGAGTCAAATGAAAGTTAAACACTTTCAACAAAGCTTTTAGAATCAAATGTAAGTCAAATACATGCAAACAAAGCTTTTTGAATCAAATGAAAGTCAATTGCATTCCACAATGCTAATTGAGTCAAATGAAAGTCAAACCCATTCAACAAAGCTAATTGAGTCAAAAGAAAGTCATACTGATTCAAACAAAGCTTTTTGAATCAAATGAAAGTCAAATGCATTCAACAAAGCTAATTGTGTGAAATGAAAGTCAAACACCTTCAACAAAGCTTTTAGAATCAAATGAAAGTCAAATACATTAAAACAAAGCTTTTTAAATAAAATGAAAGTCAATTGCATTCCACAATGCTATTTGAGTCAAATGAAAGTCAAACACATTTAACAAAGCTAATTGAGTCAACTGAAAGTCAAACACATTCTAACAATACTTTTTGAATCAAATAAAAGTCAAATGCATTCAACAAAGCTAATTGAGTCAAATGAAAGTAAAATACTTTAAACAAAGCTTTTACAATCAAATGAAAGTCAAATACATTCAAACAAAGCTTTTTGAATAAAATGAAAGCCAATTTCATTCCACAATGCTGATTGAGTCAAATGAAAGTCAAATGCATTCAACAAACCTAATTGAGTCAAATGAAAGTCATACACATTCAAACAAAGCTTTTTGAATCAAATGAAAGTCAAATGCATTCAACAAAGCTAATTGAGTCAAATGAAAGTCAAACACTTTCAACAAAACTTTTAGAATCAAATGAAAGTCAAATACAATCAAACAAAGCTTTTTGAATCAAATGAAAGTCAATTGCATACCAAAATGCTAATTGAGTCAAATGAAAGTCAAACACATTCAACAAAGCTAATTGAGTCAAATGAAAGTCAAACACATTCAAACAAAGCTTTTTGAATCAAATGAAAGTCAAATGCATACAACAAAGCTAATTGAGTCAAATGAAAGTCAAGCACTTTCAACAAAGCTTTTAGAATCAAATGAAAGTCAATTGCATTCCGCAATCTTAATTGAGTCAAATGAAAGTCAAATGCATTCAACAAACCTAATTGAGTCAAATGAAAGTTAAACACATTCAAACAAAGCTTTTTGAGTCAAATGAAAGTCAAATGCATTCAACTAAGCTAATTGAGTCAAATGAAAGTCAAACACTTTCAACAAAGCTCTTAGAATCAAATGAAAGTCAAATATATTTAGACAAAGCTTTTTGAATCAATTGAAAGTCAATTGCATTCCACAATGCTAATTGAGTCAAATGAAAGTCAAACACATTCAACAAAGCTAATTGAGTCAAAGGAAAGTCAAATACATTCAAACAAAGCTTTTTGAATCTAATGAAAGTCAAATGCATTCAACAAAGCTAATTAAGTCAAATGAAAGTCAAACACTTTCAACAAAGCTTTAAGAATGAAATGAAAGTCAAATAGATTCAAACAAAGCTTTTGAATCAAATGAAAGTCAATTGCATTCCACAATGCTAATTGAGTCAAATAAAATTCAAACACATTCAACAAAGCTAATTGAGTCAAATGAAAGTCAAACACATTCAAACAAAGCTTTTTGAATCAAATGAGAGTCAAATGCATTCAACAAAGCTAATTGAGTCAAATGAAAGTCAAACACTTTCACCAAAGCTTTTTGAATCAAATGAAAGTCAAATGCATTCAACAAAGGTAATTGAGTCAAATGAAAGTAAAAGACTTTCAACAAAGCTTTTATAATCAATTGAAAGTCAAATACATTCTAACAAAGCTTTTTGAATCCAATAAAAGTCATTTGCATTCCACAATGCTAATTGAGTCAAATGAAAGTCAAACACATTCAACAAAGCTAATTGAGTGAAATGAAAGTCAAACACATTCAAACAAAGCTTTTTGAATCAAATGAAAGTCAAATGCATTCAACAAAGCTAATTGAGTCAAATGAAAGTCAAACACTTTCAACAAAGCTTTTAGAATCAAATGAAAGTCTAATACATTCAAACAAAGCTTTTTGAATCAAATGAAAGTCAATTGCATTCCACAATGCTAATTGAGTCAAATGAAAGTCAAACACATTCAACAAATCTAATTGAGTCAAATGAAAGTTACACACATTCAAAGAAAGCTTTTTGAATCAAATGAAAGTCAAATGCATTCAACAAAGCTAATTGAGTCAAATGAAAGTAAAAGACTTTCAACAAAGCTTTTAGAATCAAATGAAAGTCAAATACATTCAAACAAAGCTTTTTGAAGCAAATGAAAGTCAATTGCATTTCACAATGCTAATTGAGTCAAATGAAAGTCTAACCCATTCAACAAAGCGAATTGAGTCAAATGAAAGTCAAACTGATTCAAACAAAGCTTTTTGAATCAAATGAAAGTCAAATGCATTCAACAAAGGTAATTGAGTCATATGAAAGTCAAACACTTTCAACAAAGCTTTTAGAATCAAATGAAAGTCAAATACATTCAAACAAAGCTTTTTAAGTCAAATGAAAGTCAATTGCATTCCACAATCCTAATTGAGTCAAATGTAAGTCAAACACATTCAACAAAGCTAATTGAGTCAACTGACAGTCAAACACATTCAAACAAAGCTTTCTGAATCAAATGAAAGTCAAATGTATTCAACAAAGCTAATTGAGTCAAATGAAAGTCAAACACTTTCAACAAAGCTTTTAGAATCAAATGAAAGTCAAATACATTCATACAAAGCTTTTTGAATCAAATGAAAGTCAATTGCATTCCACAATGATAATTGAGTCAAATGAACGTCAAACACATTCAACAAAGTTAATTGAAACAAATGAAAGTCATACACATTCAAACAAAGCTTTTTGAATCAAATGAAAGTCAAATGCATTCAACAAAGCTTTTTGAATCAAATGAAAGTCAAACAATTTCATCAAAGCTTTTAGAATCAAATAAAAGTCAAATACATTCAAACAAAGCTTTTTGAATCAAATGAATGTCAATTGCATTCCACAATGCTGATTGAGTCCAATGAAAGTCAAACACATTCAACAAAGCTAATTGAATCAAATGGAAATCCAATACATTCAAACACAGCTTTTTGAATTAAATGAAAGTCAATTGCATTCCACAATGCTAATTGAGTCAAATGAAAGTCAAACACATTCAACAAAGCTAATTGAGTCAACTGAAAGTCAAACACATTCAAACAAAGCTTTTTGAATCAAATAAAAGTCAAATGCATTCAAAAAAGCTATTTGAGTCAAATGAAAGTCAAACACTTTCAACGAAGCTTTTAGAATCAAATGAAAGTCAAATACATTCAAACAAAGCTTTTTGAATTAAATGAAAGTCAATTGCATTCCATAATGCTAATTTAGTCAAATGAAGGTCAAACAAATTTAACAAAGCTAATTGAGTCAACTGAAAGTCAAACACATTCAAACAAAGCTTTTAGAATCAAATAAAAGTCAAATGCATTCAAAAAAGCTATTTGAGACAAATGAAAATCAAACACTTTCAACGAAGCTTTTAGAATCAAATGAAAGTCAAATACATTCAAACAAAGCTTTTGAATCAAATGAAAGTCAATTGCATTCCACAATGCTAATAGAGTCAAATGAAAGTCAAACCCATTCATCAAAGCTAATTAAGTCAAATTAAAGTCAAACACTTTCGAACAATGCTTTTAGAATCAAATGAAAATCAAATGCATTCAACAAAGCTAATTGAATCAAATGAAAGTCAAACAATTTCATCAAAGCTTTTAGAATCAAATGAAAGTCAAATACATTCAAACAAAGCTTTTTGAATTAAATGAAAGTCAATTGCATTCCACAATGCTAATTGAGTCCAATGAAAGTTAAACACATTCAACAAAGCTAATTGAGTCAACTGAAACTCAAACACATTCAAACAAAGCTTTTTGAATCAAATGAAAGTCAAATGCATTCAACAAAGCTAATGGAGTCAAATGATAGTCAAAACACTTTTAACAGAGCTTTTAGAATCAAATGAAAGTCAAATACATTCAAACAAAGCCTTTTGAATCAAAGGAAAGTCAATTGCATTCCACAATGCTAATTGAGTTAAATGAAAGTCAAACACATTCAACAAAGCTAATTGAGTTAAATGAAAGTCAAACACATTCAAACAAAGCTTTTTGAATCAAATGAAAGTCAAATGCATTCAACAAAGGTAATTGAGTCAAATGAACGTCTAACACTTTTAACAAAGCTTTTAGAATCAAATGAAGGTCAAATACATTCAAACAAAGCTTTTTGAATCAAATGAAAGTCAATTGCATTCCACAATGCTAATTGAGTCAAATGAAAGTCAAGCACATTCAACAAAGCTAATTGAGTCAACTAAAAGTCAAACACATTCTAACAAAACTTTTTGATTCAAATGAAAGTCAAATGCATTCAACAAAGCTAATTGAGTCAAATGAAAGTAAAACACTTTCAACAAAGCTTTTAGAATCAATTGAAAGTCAAATTACATTCAAACAAAGCTTTTTGAATTAAAGGAAAGTCAATTGCATTCCACAATGCTAATTGAGTCAAATGAAAGTCAAATATATTCATACAATGCTAATTGAGTCAAATGAAAGTCAAACACATTCGACAAAGCTAACTGAGTCAAATGAAAGTGAAACACATTCAAACAAAGCTTTTTGAATCAAATGAAAGTCAAATGCATTCAACAAAGTTAATTGAGTCAAATGAAAGTCAAACACTTTCAACAAAGCTTCTTGAATCAAATGAAAGTCAATTGCATTCCACAATGCTAATTGAGTTAAATGAAAGTCAAACACATTCAACAAAGCTAATTGAGTCAAATGGAAGTCCAATACATTCAAACAAAGCTTTTTGAATTAAATGAAAGTCAATTGCATTCCACAATGCTAATTGAGTCAAATGAAACTCAAACACATTCAACAAAGCTAATTGAGTCAACTGAAAGTCAAACACATTCAAACAAAGCTTTTTGAATCAAATAAAAGTCAAATGCATTCAACAAAGCTATTTGAGTCAAATGAAAGTCAAACACTTTTAACGAAGCTTTTAGAATAAAATGAAAGTCAAATACATTCAAACAAAGCTTTTGAATCAAATGAAAGTCAATTGCATTCCACAATGCTAATAGAGTCAAATGAAAGTCAAACCCATTCTACAAAGCTAATTGAGTCAAATAAAAGTCAAACACTTTCAAACAATGCTTTTAGAATCAAATGAAAGTCAAATGCATTCAACAAAGCTAATTGAGTCAAATGAAAGTCAAACACTTTCAACAAAGCTTTTAGAATAAAATGAAAGTCAAATGCATTCAACAAAGCTAATTGAGTTAAATGAAAGTCAAACACATTCAAACAAAGCTTTTTGAATCAAATGAAAGTCAAATGCATTCAACAAAGCTAATTGAGTCAAATGAAAGTCAAACACTTTCATCAAAGCCTTTAGAATCAAATAAAAGTCAAATACATTCAAACAAAGCTTTTTGAATCAAATGAAAGTCAATTGCGTTCCACAATGCTAATTGAGTCAAATGAAAGTCAAACACATACAACAAAGCTAATTGAGTCAAATGAAATTCAAACACATTAAAACAATGCTTTTAGAATCAAATGAAAGTCAAATGCATTCAGCAAAGTTAATTTAGTCAAATGAAAGTCAAACACTTTCAACAAAACTTTTAGAATCAAATGAAAATCAAATACATTGAAACAAAGCTTTTTGAATCAAATGAAAGTCAATTGCATTCCACAGTGCTAATTGAGTCAAATGAAAGTCAAACACATTCAACAAAGCTAATTGAGTCAAATGAAAGTCATACACATTCAAACAAAGCTTTTCGAATCAAATGAAAGTCAAAAGCATTCAACAAAGCTAATTGAGTCCAATGAAAGTCAAACATTTGCAACAAAGATTTTAGATTCAAATGAAAGTCAAACACATTCAACCAAAGCTTTTTGAATCTAATGAAAGTCAATTGCATTCCACAATGTTAATTGAGTTAAATGAAAGTCAAACACATTCAAACAAAGCTTTTTGAATGAAATGAAAGTCAAATGCATTCAACAAAGCTAATTGAGTCAAATAATAGTCAAAACACTTTTAACAAAGCTTTAAGAATCAAATGAAAGTCAAATACATTCAAACAAAGCTTTCTGAATCAAATGAAAGTGAATTGCATTCCACAATGCTAATTGAGTCAAATGAAAGTCAAACACATTCAACAAAGCTAATTGAGTCAAATGAAAGTCAAATACATTCAAACAAAGCTTTTTGAATTAAATGAAAGTCAATTGCATTCCATAATGCTAATTGAGTCAAATGAAAGTCAAACACATTCAACAAAGCTAATTGAGTCAACTGAAAGTCAAACACATTTAAACAAAGCTTTTAGAATCAAATAAAAGTCAAATGCATTCAAAAAAGCTATTTGAGTCAAATGAAAGTCAAACACTTTCAACGAAGCTTTTAGAATCAAATGAAAGTCAAATACATTCAAACAAAGCTTTTTGAATTATATGAAAGTCAATTGCATTCCACAATGCTAATTTAGTCAAATGAAGGTCAAACAAATTCAACAAAGCTAATTGAGTCTACTGAAAGTCAAACACATTCAAACAATGCTTTTAGAATCAAATAAAAGTCAAATGCATTCAAAAAAGCTATTTGAGACAAATGAAAATCAAACACTTTCAACGAAGCTTTTAGAATCAAATGAAAGTCAAATACAGTCAAACAAAGCTTTTGAATCAAATGAAAGTCAATTGCATTCCACAATGCTAATAGAGTCAAATGAAAGTCAAACCAATTCATCAAAGCTAATTGAGTCAAATTAAAGTCAAACACTTTCAAACAATGCTTTTAGAATCAAATGAAAGTCAAATGCATTCAACAAAGCTAATTGAATCAAATGAAAGTCAAACAATTTCATCAAAGCTTTTAGAATCAAATGAAAGTCAAATACATTCAAACAAAGCTTTTTGAATTAAATGAAAGTGAATTGCATTCCACAATGCTAATTGAGTCAAATGTAAGTCAAACACATTCAACAAAGCTAATTCAGTCAAATAAAAGTCAAATACATTCAAACAAAGCTTTTTTAATTAAATGAAAGTCAATTGCATTCCACAATGCTAATTGAGTCAAATGAAAGTCAAACAAATTCAACAAAGCTAATTGAGTCAACTGAAAGTCAAACACATTCAAACAAAGCTTTTTGAATCAAATAAAAGTCAAATGCATTCAACAAAGCTATTTGAGTCAAATGAAAGTCAAACACTTTCAACGAAGCTTTTAGAATCAAATGAAAGTCAAGTACATTCAAACAAAGATTTTGAATCAAATGAAAGTCTATTGCATTCTACAATGCTAATAGAGTTAAATGAAAGTCAAACCCATTCAACAAAGCTAATTGAGTTCAATTAAAGTCAAACACTTTCAAACAATGCTTATAGAATCAAATGAAAGTCAAATGTATTCAACAAAGCTAATTGAGTCAAATGAAAGTCAAACACTTTCAACAAAGCTTTTTGAAACAAATGAAAGTCAAATACATTCAAACAAAGCTTTTTTAATCAAATGAAAGTCAATTGCATTCCACAACGCTAATTAAGTCAAATGAAAGTCAAACACATTCAACAAAGCTAATTGAGTCAAATGAAAGTCAAACACATTCAAACAAACTTTTTGAATCAAATGAAATTCAAATGCATTCAACAAAGCTAATTGAGTCAAATGAAAGTCAAACACTATCAACAAAGCTTTTAGAATCAAATGAAAGTCAAATACATTCAAACAAAGCCTTTTGAATCAAAGGAAAGTCAATTGCATTCCACAATGCTAATTGAGTTAAATGAAAGTCAAAAACATTCAACAAAGCTAATTGAGTTAAATGAAAGTCAAACACATTCAAACAAAGCTTTTTGAATCAAATGAAAGTCAAATGCATTCAACAAAGGTAATTGAGTCAAATGAAAGTCAACCACTTTCAACAAATCTTTTCGAATCAAATGAAAGTCAAATACATTCAAACAAAGCTTTTTGAATCAAACGAAAGTCAATTGCATTCCACAATGCTAATTGAGTCAAATGAAAGTCAAACACATTCAAGAAAGCTAATTGAGTCAAATGAAAGTCATACACATTCAAACAAAGCTTTTTGAATAAAATGAAAGTCAAATGCATTTAACAAAGCTAATTGAGTCAAATGAAAGTCAAACACTTTCAACAAAGCATTTAGAATCAATTGAAAGTCAAATTACATTCGAACAAAGCTTTTTGAATCAAAGGAAAGTAAATTGCATTCCACAATGCTAATTGAGTCAAATGAAAGTCAAATACATTCAAACAATGCTAATTAAGTCAAATGAAAGTCAAACACATTCAACAAAGCTAACTGAGTCAAATGAAAGTCAAACCCATTCAAACAAATCTTTTTGAATCAAATGAAAGTCAAATGCATTCAACAAAGTTAATTGAGTCAAATGAAAGTCAAACACTTTCAACAAAGCTTTTTGAATCAAATGAAAGTCAAATTCATTCAACAAAGCTAATTGAGTAAAATGAAAATAAAAGACTTTCAACAAAGCTTTTATAATCAAATGAAAGTCAAATACATTCAAACAAAGCTTTTTGAATCAAATGAAAGTCAATTGCATTTCACAATGCTAATTGAGTCAAATGAAAGTCAAACACATTCAACAAAGCTAATTGAGTCAAATGAAAGTCAAACACATTCAAACAAAGCTTTTTGAATCAAATGAAAGTCAAATGCATTCAACAAAGCTAATTGAGTCAAATGAAAGTCAAACACTTTCAACAAAGCTTTTAGAATCAAATGAAAGTCAAATACATTCAAACAAAGCCTTTTGAATCAAAGGAAAGTCAATTGCATTCCACAATGCTAATTGAGTTAAATGAAAGTCAAACACATTCAACAAAGCTAATTGAGTTAAATGAAAGTCAAACACATTCAAACAAAGCTTTTTGAATCAAATGAAAGTCAAATGCATTCAACAAAGGAAATTGAGTCAAATGAAAGTCAACCACTTTCAACAAATCTTTTCGAATCAATTGAAAGTCAAATACATTCAAACAAAGCTTTTTGAATCAAACGAAAGTCAATTGCATTCCACAATGCTAATTGAGTCAAATGAAAGTCAAACACATTCAACAAAGCTAATTGAGTCAAATGAAAGTCATACACATTCAAACAAAGCTTTTTGAATCAAATGAAAGTCAAATGCATTCAACAAAGCTAATTGAGTCAAATGAAAGTAAAAGGCTTTCAACAAAGCTTTTATAATCAGATGAAAGTCAAACACATTCAAACAAAGCTTTTTGAATCAAATGAAAGTCAAGTGCATTCCACAATGCTAATTGAGTCAAAAGGAATTCAAACACATTCAACAAAGCTAATTGAGTCAAATGAAAGTCTAACACAATAAAACAAAGCTTTTTGAATAAAATGAAAGTCAAATGCATTCAACAAAGCTAATTGAGTTAAATGAAAGTAAAACACTTTCAACAAAGCTTTTAGAATCAATTTAAAGTCAAATTACATTCAACAAAGCTTTTTGAATTAAAGGAAAGTCAATTGCATTCCACAATGCTAATTATGTAAAATGAAAGTCAAATATATTCAAACAATGCTAATTGAGTCAAATGAAAGTCAAACACATTCGACAAAGCTAACTGAGTCAAATGAAAGTTAAACACATTCAAACAAAGCTTTTTGAATCAACTGAAAGTCAAATGCAATCAACAAAGTTAATTGAGTCAAATGAAAGTAAAACACTTTCAACAAAGCTTTTTGAATCAACTGAAAGTCAAATGCATTCAACAAAGCTAATTAAGTAAAATGAAAATAAAAGACTTTCAACAAAGCTTTTATAATCAAATGAAAGTCAAATACATTCAAACAAAGATTTTTGAATCAAATGAAAGTCAATTGCATTCCACAATGCTAATTGAGTCAAATGAAAGTCAAACACATTTAACAAAGCTAATTGAGTCAAATGAAAGTCAAACACATTCAAACAAAGCTTTTTGAATCAAATGAAAGTCAAATGCATTCAACAAAGCTAATTGAGTCAAATGATAGTCAAAACACTTTTAACAAAGCTTTTAGAATCAAATGAAAGTCAAATACATTCAAACAAAGCTTTTTGAATCAAATGAAAGTGAATTGCATTCCACAATGCTAATTGAGTCAAATGAAAGTCAAACACATTCAACAAAGCTAATTGAGTGAAATGAAAGTCAAAAACATTCAAACAAAGCTTTTTGAATCAAATGAAAGTCAATTGCATTCCACAATTCTAATTGAGTGAAATGAAAGTCAAACACATTTAACAAAGCTAATTGAGTCAAATGAAAGTCAAAACACTTTCAACAAAGTTTTTTGAATCAAATGAAAGTTAAATGCATTCAACAAAGCTAATTGAGTCAAATGAAAGTCAAACACTTGCAACAAAGCTTTTAGAATCAACTTAAAGTCAAACACATTCAAATAAAGCTTTTTGAATCAAATGAAAGTCAAATGCATTCAACAAAGCTAATTGAGTCAAATGAAAGTCAAACACTTTCAACAAAGCTTTTAGAATCAAATGGATGTCAAATACATTCAAACAAAACGTTTTGAATCAAATGAAAGTCAATTGCATTCCACAATGGGAATTGAGTGAAATGAAAGTCAAACACATTTAAGAAAGCTAATTGAGTCAAATTAAAGTCAAACACTTTCAACAAAGATTTTTGAATCAAATGAAAGTCAGATGCATTCAACAAAGCTAATTGAGTCAAATGAAAGTCAAACACTTTCAACAAAGCTTTTAGAATCAACTTAAAGTCAAACACATTCAAACAAAGCTTTTTGAATCAAATGAAAGTCAAATTCATTCAACAAAGCTAATTGAGTCAATTGAAAGTCAAACACTTTCAACAAAGCTTTTAGAATCAAATGAAAGTCAAATACATTCAAACAAAGCTTTTTGAATCAAATGAAACTCAATTGCATTCCATAATGCTAATTGAGTCAAATGAAAGTCAAACACATTTAACAAAGCTAATTGAGTCAAATTGATGTGTAAACAAGATGAGAAACCTTAAAAGATGAATTAAAGAAGGTCAATCGAATTTTAAGTATTGTTTTAGGATGATCAGTTTAGTTAGGGGAACACTCACCCTAAACTAAGGATATAGCAAAGAGGAACTCTCACTCAATTGCTTGGGGTAGTTTAGATAAGGGAACTCTCACCAAATCACAAACTACAAGTCTTAACCTTGGGAACTCTCACCAAAATTAACACTCTTCAAATTTGGACACTCAAATTTGGACAGCAAAGTGAACTAAACACAAGTCACTTCAATTGACAAAACTCACGTTTTTAGGCAAATATTCTTGGATGATTTTTCATTCATTCAAAGTATGCTATATATAGCACTTACATCATTCACTACAACCTTTCACTTGCCTATTTTAATTAACAAAACAGAATGAAATTAACTAAGGGAATAAGTGGCTCATAACCGTCCAACTTAACTCCCATTACACACATAATTAAACTACCAAAGTATGCTAAAGACTAGGCTTGAAACAAGGGAAAAACGACCAGCCAAAATAAGCATCCAAAGATCATCAATCACACGCCCAAAACAGCTCCATTCTTCAAGCTTGTAACTCCCATTTTAATTCCTTGATTCACGCCCCTTTATTCTAGCAACAACTCTGAATTTAAACACACATAACCCCCAAATAATGAGGTGCAATATTCAGCCAACAAACTCCATAATTCACGCCCAACAAGTGCCATGAAACACGCCTCTTTAAACAGCTCACAAATTCAGCTTATTTGAAGCTTGGAAAACCGCCACTTCTAGATACTTTCTACAAGGTTAATTACACTAAGTGAAGTGCAACCCCTTGTAAGAATAATAGGACCAAAACCGTGTAAAGGAGTAAAGAAAGACTTGGACAAAAATAATTCTTTATCACCTTGAACATGAACACCGTTTTGAACCTCTTCATCTTGGACAATTGACCCTTGACTAACTTGAACATGATCATTAGAGTCTTGACCATATTGGTCATCCTCCCCTTCTTCAAAAGGAATTGCCCTCAATTCGTCATCATCAAAGTAAGGAGCAAGATCACCAACGTTGAATGTACTTGAGACACCAAATTGGCCCCCCAAATCAACCTTGTATGCATTGTCATTGATTTTTCCCATGATCTCAAATGGTCCCTCGGCTCTTGGCATTAACTTGTTCTTTCTTTTGCTAGGAAATCTCTCTTTTCTCATGTAAATCCACACTAAGTCACCAACTTCGAATTGCTTCACATTTTTCACTCTCTTGTTGGCTTGTTTTTTGTAGACTTCATTTGCTTTCTCAATGTTCTTCCTAACTTCCTTGTGGACCTTTAACATGAACTCGGCTTGTTCCTTAGCTCCACCATGAACGAATTTGTCTTGTGGCAAAGCTATGAGATCAATAGGAACATAAGGATTGACACCATAGACCACTTCAAAAGGAGAGTACTTTGTAGTAGCACTAGGAGTCCTATTGTAAGCAAACTCGGCATGAGCTAACTTGACATCCCAATCCTTAGTACTCTTACTAACCAAGGTCCTAAGCAAAGAACCAAGTATCCTATTCACCACTTCAGTTTGACCATCGGTTTGTGGATGGTGTGAAGTAGAAAACAGTAGCTTTGTTCCCATTAGGCGCCATATGGACTTCCAAAAATGACTAAGGAACTTTGTATCACGATCAGACACAATGGTGCGTGGCACCCCATGAAAACGAACCACTTCTTCAAAATATAACTTAGCCACTTTCATGGCATCTTCAGTTTTATGGCAAGGAATGAAGTGAGCCATCTTCGAAAATCGATCAACAACCACCATGATTGAGTCTTTACCCCTTTGAGTCCTAGGTAAAGCCACAATGAAATCCATGCTTACATCTTCCCAAGGTCTTTCCGGAATTGGCAATGGCTTGTAAAGACCTTTGTGAAACACCATCTTGGCCCTTTGACAAGTAGAACAACGACTAACCACATGATGAACCGTGGCTAACATTTTTGGCCAATAAAAGTGAGCTTGAAGAAGCTCCATTGTTTTTTGAATCCCAACGTGACCAGCTAGACCTCCTCCATGAGCCTCATGAATCAACAAGCTTCTAATTGGACACTTAGGAATGCATAATCTATTTCCCTTAAAAAGAAAGCCATCATGTAAGGAAAATAAATCATATACTCCATGAACACACTTCTCTAAGATGCCATTAAAATCGCCATCTTCCTTGTAGTATTCCTTGATCAAATCAAACCCAAGGACCTTTGCTTCAACAACACCAAGCAAATTATGCCTCCTAGATAAGGCATCCGCAACAACATTAGCCTTTCCACTCTTGTATTTAGAGGAAAAATTAAATGATTGCAAGAATTCTACCCATTTAGCATGTCTCGAATTCAACTTCTTTTGACCATGAATAAATCTCAAGGACTCATGATCGGAATGCAATATGAACGGTTGTGGCCTCAAGTAATGTGACCAATGATCTAGAGCTCGTACCATAGCATAGAACTCTTTATCATAGGTGGAATAATTCAACTTGCCTTGACTCAACTTCTCACTGAAATATGCAATTGGACGCCCTTCTTGAATCAAAACTGCTCCAATCCCCTTCCCACTTGCATCACATTCAACTTCAAATGGTTTGGAAAAATCCGGGAGCGCAAGAATAGGAGTGTTGCACATCTTCTCCTTGACGGTTTCAAACGCATTTTGAGCTTGTGGAGTCCACTCAAACGTCCCCTTTTTAGTACACTCAGTTATAGGAGCCATGAGTGTGCTAAAATTCTTGATGAATCTTCTATAGAAAGAAGCTAGGCCATGGAAAGAACGGACCTCCGTGAGTGTCTTAGGACTAGGCCATGACTGAATTGCTTCAACCTTGCAAGGATCCACCTTCACGCCATCACCTGAAACTATGTAACCAAGAAAAGTGACCTCATATAGCATAAAATCACATTTTTCAAGTTTTCCATACAATTTTTGCTTTCTCAAAACAGAAAAAACTTGAAATAGATGATCTAAATGTTCATCCTCATTTTTAGAGTAAATAAGGATATCATCAAGGTACACCACCACGAACTTGCCAAGAAATGGCCTCAACACCTCGTTCATCAACCTCATGAAAGTGCTAGGGGCATTTGTAAGACCAAACGGCATCACGAGCCATTCATACAACCCATGCTTTGTCTTGAATGCAGTCTTCCATTCATCACCTTCCCTCATACGAATTTGATGGTAACCACTTCTCAAATCAACCTTTGAGAATAGTTTTGAACCACTCAATTCGTCCAACATATCATCAAGTCTTGGAATTGGAAACCTGTACTTGATAGTAATATTGTTAACAGCTCTACTATCAATACACATGCGCCAAGTACCATCCTTTTTAGGGACCAACAAAGCAGGAACCGCACATGGACTCATAGACTCACGTACATAACCCATACCCATCAATTCTTCAATTTGTCTTTGCAACTCCTTAGTTTCTAAAGGGTTACATCTATAGGCAGGTTTATTTGGTAGAGGTGCGCCTGGAATGAGATCAATTTGATGCTCAATTCCTCTCAAGGGTGGTAATCCCTTAGGTAACTCATCAGGAAAAACATCCTCAAACTCCTTAATCAACTTTGCAAGTTTAGGATTTTGACTCACAAATTTTTCATGGATTTCTTTAGAGTACAACATGAATATCTCTCCCTCACCTTCAAACTCCCTCTCAAATTCTTTACAAGACAACAAAGAAATTTGTGGTTTTTGTGGTTGTAAAAACCGTGGGGGTGGTAATGGGTGCAATTTTTTTTGTTTCCCTTGGTGAGTGATAGTGTAAGTGTTATGGTACCCATCATGAATTGATTTTTTATCAGATTGCCATGGTCTACCAAGAAGAATGTGACAAGCATCCATTAAAACAACATCACACAATTGATTATCATGATATGAACCAATAGAAAAATTCACCATGCATTGCTTTCTAACCCCGGTACTAGCATTAGAATCTAACCAACTCAACTTGTAAGGGTGTGGATGATTAGTGGTGGTAAGACCAAGTCTAGACACTAAAGTTTTTGACACAGTATTAGCCTCACTACCCCCATCAATAATCAAATCACATACCTCGTCACCAATTTTACATTTGGTGATGAAAATGTGTTGTCTTTGTGGTGCCAAAGGTTCCTCCACACGAGCTTGCAATGCCCTTCTCACCACTAGGTTGGTCTTGTCCTCCTTCTCAGGAAAGCAATCACTATCTTCATCCTCTTCATTGGGAGTTTCGGCCTCCCCTTCTTCAGTCTCAATTTCCTCCCAATTGATGTTTTGGGTGGCTATGAGTTTAACCTCTTGCATGGTTAAGGCTCTTGAATTAGGACAATCTTTTTTGTAGTGTCCTCTACCTCCACACTTGTAACACACAATGTCACTAAGCTTGAAGTCTTTTGTGTTCTTCTTAGGTGGCTCATTCGGCTTGTTAAAAGAAGAACCCTCCTTCAAGGTGAAGGGTGGTTTACGCACCACTGGAGTAGTGGTAGGCGTTTTCTTTCTTTTCCTTTTAGCATCAAACTTTGTCACAAGTTTGCAAGCTTCCACAAACGTGAGGTTAGTGTAACCTTCAAGTTTGTCTTGTAACTCTTGATCCAACCCAGCTACAAAACGTCCCAACTTCAGTTCTTCATTTTCAGTTACCTCACACACAATGGCAAGCCTATCAAACTCTTTGATATAGTCTTCCACTGAGTCACCATTTTGTTGCAAAGTACTCCACTTCACGTATTGACTTTGCTTGTAATTGTGAGGGATGAAACGATCTCTCATTCTTTTCTTCAGTTTTTCCCAAGTGGAAATGTGAGCCTTACCCCTAAGGGTACGTGCCCTTTGTTCTCCTTGCAACCAACTGTCACCATAGCCCTTCAGTTTGACTTTGGCTATCTTGTACTGTTGGACTTCCTCAAGGATGCCCTTGTACTCAAAGTATCTTTCTAAGGATTTCTCCCACTCCAAGTACTTCTCAGGATCAAGTGAACCATCAAAGGATGGAACGTCCACTTTGAGACTCCTATCCTCCCTCCTAGGTGGAGGTTCTTCACCTTGATCTCTTCTATCTTGCTCGTTCATGAGTCTTGCCATCAAGGCAGCAAGATTCCCTTGTAGATTGGCATTGGTTTCGGCCAACCTTTCTTGACTAGCAATGGAACGGTTGAGAGCTTCCAATGCTACCCTCAAATCTGGATTCTCTCCCATGGTGTGTAGGTATTCGCCCCCTTTGGAAGTATTTAGAAAAAACTCCCCCTACCTGACGCGCCAAATGATGTGTAAACAAGATGAGAAACCTTAAAAGATGAATTAAAGAAGGTCAATCGAATTTTAAGTATTGTTTTAGGATGATCAGTTTAGTTAGGGGAACACTCACCCTAAACTAAGGATATAGCAAAGAGGAACTCTCACTCAATTGCTTGGGGTAGTTTAGATAAGGGAACTCTCACCAAATCACAAACTACAAGTCTTAACCTTGGGAACTCTCACCAAAATTAACACTCTTCAAATTTGGACACTCAAATTTGGACAGCAAAGTGAACTAAACACAAGTCACTTCAATTGACAAAACTCACGTTTTTAGGCAAATATTCTTGGATGATTTTTCATTCATTCAAAGTATGCTATATATAGCACTTACATCATTCACTACAACCTTTCACTTGCCTATTTTAATTAACAAAACAGAATGAAATTAACTAAGGGAATAAGTGGCTCATAACCGTCCAACTTAACTCCCATTACACACATAATTAAACTACCAAAGTATGCTAAAGACTAGGCTTGAAACAAGGGAAAAACGACCAGCCAAAATAAGCATCCAAAGATCATCAATCACACGCCCAAAACAGCTCCATTCTTCAAGCTTGTAACTCCCATTTTAATTCCTTGATTCACGCCCCTTTATTCTAGCAACAACTCTGAATTTAAACACACATAACCCCCAAATAATGAGGTGCAATATTCAGCCAACAAACTCCATAATTCACGCCCAACAAGTGCCATGAAACACGCCTCTTTAAACAGCTCACAAATTCAGCTTATTTGAAGCTTGGAAAACCGCCACTTCTAGATACTTTCTACAAGGTTAATTACACTAAGTGAAGTGCAACCCCTTGTAAGAATAATAGGACCAAAACCGTGTAAAGGAGTAAAGAAAGACTTGGACAAAAATAATTCTTTATCACCTTGAACATGAACACCGTTTTGAACCTCTTCATCTTGGACAATTGACCCTTGACTAACTTGAACATGATCATTAGAGTCTTGACCATATTGGTCACAAATGAAAGTCAAACATTTTCAATAAAGCTTTTTGAATCAAATGAAAGTCAAATGCATTCAACAAAGCTATTTGAGTCAAATGAAAGTCAAACACTTGCCATAAAGCTTTTAGAATCAACTTAAAGTCAAACACATTCAAACAAAGCTTTTTGAATCAAATGAAAGTCAAATGCATTCAATAAAGCTAATTGAGTCAAATGAAAGTCAAACACTTTCAACAAAGCTTTTAGAATCAAATGAAAGTCAAATACATTGAAATAAAGCTTTTTGAATCAAATGAAAGTCAATTGCGTTCCACAATGCTAATTGAGTCAAATGAAAGTCAAACACATTCAACAAAGCTAATTGAGTCAAATGAAAGTCAAACACTTTCAATAGAGCTTTTTGAATCAAATGAAAGTCAAATACATTCAAACAAATTTTTTTGAATCAAATGAAAGTAAATTGCATTCCAAAATGCTAATTGAGTCAAATGAAAGTCTAATACTTGCAACAAAGCTTTTAGAATTAACTTAAAGTCAAACACATTCAAACAAAGCTTTTTGAATCAAATGAAAGTAAAATGCATACAACAAAGCTAATTGAGTCAAATGAAAGTCAAACACTTACAACAAAGCTTTTAGAATCAAATGAAAGTCAAATACATTCAAAGAAAGATTTTTGAATCAAATGAAAGTTAATTGCATTCCACAATGCTAATTGAGTCAAATGAAAGTCAAACACATTCAACAAAGCTAATTGAGTCAAATGAAAGTCAAACACATTCAAACAAAGCTTTTTAAATCAAATGAAAGTCAAATGCATTCAACAAAGCTAATTGAGTTAAATGTAAGTAAAACACTTTTAACAACGCTTTTAGAATCAAATGAAAGTCAAATACATTCAAACAAAGCTTTTTGAATCAAATAAAAGTCAATTGCATTCCACAATGCTAATTGAGTCAAATGAAAGTCAAACACATTCAAACAAAGCTTTTTGAATCAAATGAAAGTCAAATGCATTCAACAAATCTAATTGAGTCAAATGTAAGTAAAACACTTTTAACAAAGCTTTTAGAATCAAATGAAAGTCAAATACATTCAAACAAAGCTTTTTGAATCAAATGAAAGTCAATTTCATTCCACAATGCTAATTGAGTCAAATGAAAGTCAAACACATTCAACAAAGCTAATTGAGTCAAATGAAAGTCAAACACTTTCAACAAAGCTTTTTGAATCAATTGAAAGTCAAATACATTCAAACAAATTTTTTTGAATCAAATGAAAGTCAATTGCATTCCAAAATACTAATTGAGTCAAATGAAAGTCAAACACATTCAACAAAGCTAATTGAGTCAAATGAAAGTCAAACACATTCAAACAAAGCTTTTTGAATCAAATGAAAGTCAAATGCATTCAACAAACTTAATTGAGTTAATTAAAAGTCAAACACTTTCAATAAAGCTTTTAGAATCAAATCAAAGTCAAATACATTCAAACAAAGCTTTTAGACTCAAATGAAATTCAATTGCATTCCACAATGCTAATTGAGTCAAATGAAAGTCAAACACATTCAAACAAAGCTTTTTGAATCAAATGAAAGTCAAATGCATTCAACAAAGTTAATTGAGTTAAATGAAAGTAAAAGACTTTCAACAAAGCTTTTATAATGAAATGAAAGTCAAATACATTCAAACAAAGCGTTTTGAATCAAATGAAAGTCAATTGCATACCACATTGCTAATTGAGTCAAATGAAAGTCAAACACATTCAACAAAGCTAATTGAGTCTAATGAAAGTCTAACACATTCAAACAAAGCTTTTTGAATAAAATGAAAGTCAAATGCATTCAACAAAGCTAATTGAGTCAAATGAAAGTCAAACACTTTCAACAAAGCTTTTAGAATCAATTGAAAGTCAAATTACATTCAAACAAAGCTTTTTGAATCAATGGAAAGTTAAGTGCATTCCACAATGCTAATTGAGTCAAATGAAAGTCAAATACATTCAAACAATGCTAATTGAGTCAAATTAAAGTCAAACACATTCAACAAAGCTAACTGAGTCAAATGAAAGTCAAACACATTCAAACAAAGCTTTTTGAATCAAATGAAATTCAAATGCATTCAACAAAGTTAATTGAGTCAAATGAAAGTCAAACACATTCACACAAAGCTTTTTGAATAAAATGAAAGTCAAATTCAATCAACAAAGCTAATTGAATCAACTGAAAGTCAAACACTTTTAACAAAGCTTTTAGAATCAAATGAAAGTTAAATACATTCAAACAAAGCTTTTTGAATTAAATAAAAGTCAACTGCATTCCACAATGCTAATTGAGTCAAATGAAAGTCAAACACATTCAACAAAGCTTATTGAGTCAAATGAAAGTCAAACACATTCAAAAAAAGCTTTTTGAATCAAATGAAAGTCAAATGCATTCAACAAAGCTAATTGAGTCAAATGAAAGTCAAACACTTTCAACAAAGCTTTTAGAATCAAATGAAAGTCAAATACATTCAAACAAAGCTTTTTGAATCAAATGAAAGTCAATTGCATTCCACAATTCTAATTGAGTGAAATGAAAGTCAAACACATTTAACAAAGCTAATTGAGTCAAATGAAAGTCAAACACTTTCAACAAAGTTTTTTGAATCAAATGAAAGTTAAATGCATTCAACAAAGCTAATTGAGTCAAATGAAAGTCAAACACTTGCAACAAAGCTTTTAGAATCAACTTAAAGTCAAACACATTCAAATAAAGCTTTTTGAATTAAATGAAAGTCAAATGCATTAAATAAAGCTAATTGAGTAAAATGAAAGTCAAACACTTTCAACAATGCTTTTAGAATCAAATGAAAGTCAAATACATTCAAACAAAGCTTTTTGAATCAAATGAAAGTCAATTGCATTCCACAATGCTAATATAGTCCAATGAAAGTCAAACACATTCAACAAAGCTAATTAAGTCAAATGAAAGTCAAACACTTTCAACAAAGCTTTTTGAATCAAATGAAAGTCAAATATATTCAAACAAATTTTTTTGAATCAAATGAAAGTCAATTGCATTCCAATATGCTAATTGAGTGAAATGAAAGTCAAACACTTGAAACAAAGCTTTTAGAATCAACTTAAAGTCAAACACATTAAAACAAAGCTTTTTGAATCAAATTAAAGTCAAATGCATTCAACAAAGCTAATTGAGTCAAACGAAAATCAAACACTTTCAACAAAGCTTTTAGAATCAAATGAAAGTCAAATACATTCAAACAAAGCTTTTTGAATCAAATGAAAGTCAATTGCGTTCCACAATGCTAATTGAATCAAATGAAAGTCAAACACATTCAACAAACCTAATTGAGTCAAATGAAAGTCAAACACTTTCAACAAAGCTTTTTGAATCAAATGAAAGTCAATTGCATTCCACAATGCTAATTGAGTCAAATAAAAGTCAAACACATTCAACAAAACTAATTGAGTCAAATGAAAGTCAAACTCATTCAAACAAAGTTTTTGAATCAAGTGAAAGTCAAATGCATTCAACAAAGCTAATTGAGTCAAATGAAAGTCAAACACTTTTAACAAAGCTAATTGAGTCAAATGAAAGTCAAACACTTTCAATAAAGCTTTTTGAATCAAATGAAAGTCAAATGCATTCATTAAAGCTAATTGAGTCAAATGAAATTCAAACACTTGTAACAAATCTTTTAGAATCAACTTAAAGTCAAACACATTCAAACAAAGCTTTTTGAATCAAATGAAAGTCAGATTCATTCAACAAAGCTAATTGAGTCAACTGAAAGTCAAACACTTTCAACAAAGCTTTTAGAATCAAATGAAAGTCAAATACATTTAAACAAAGCTTTTTAAATCAAATGAAAGTCAATTGCATTCCACAATGCTAATTGAATCAAATGAAAGTCAAACATATTCAACAAAGCTAATTGAGTCAAATGAAAGTCAAACACTTTCAAACAAAGCTTTTTGAATCAAATGAAAGTCAAATGCATTCAGCAAACTTAATTGAGTCAAATGAAAGTCAAACACTTACAACAAAGCTTTTAGAATCAAATGAAAGTCAAATACATTCAAAGAAAGATTTTTGAATCAAATGAAAGTTAATTGCATTCCACAATGTTAATTGAGTCAAATGAAAGTCAAACACATTCAACAAAGCTAATTGAGTCAAATGAAAGTCAAACACATTCAAACAAAGCTTTTTAAATAATATGAAAGTCAAATGCATTCAACAAAGCTAATTGAGTCAAATGAAAGTCAAACACTTTCAACAAAGCTTTTTGAATCAATTGAAAGTCAAATACATTCAAACAAATTTTTTTGAATCAAATGAAAGTCAATTGCATTCCAAAATACTAATTGAGTCAAATGAAAGTCAAACACATTCAACAAAGCTAATTGAGTCAAATGAAAGTCAAACACATTCAAACAAAGCTTTTTGAATCAAATAAAAGTCAAATGCATTCAACAAACTTAATTGAGTTAAATAAAAGTCAAACACTTTCAATAAAGCTTTTAGAATCAAATCAAAGTCAAATACATTCAAACAAAGCTTTTAGACTCAAATGAAAGTCAATTGCATTCCACAATGCTAATTGAGTCAAATGAAAGTTAAAAGCATTCAACAAAGCTAATTGAGTCAACTGAAAGTCAAACACATTCAAACAAAGCTTTTTGAATCAAATGAAAATCAAATGCATTCAACAAAGCTAATTGAGTCAAACGAAAGTCAAACACTTTCAACAAAGCTTTTAGAATCAAATGAAAGTCAAATTTTTTCAAACAAAGCTTTTTGAATCAAATGAAAGTCAATTGCATTCCACAATGATAATTGAGTCAAATGAACGTCAAACACATTCAACAAACCTAATTGAGTCAAATGAAAGTCAAACACATTCAAACAAATATTTTTGAATCAAATGAAAGTCAAATGCATTCAACAAAGCTAATTGAGTCAAACGAAAGTCAAACACTTTCAACAAAGCTTATAGAATCAAATGAAAGTCAAATACATTCAAACAAAGCTTTTTGAATAAATGAAAGTCAATTGCATCCCACATTGCTAATTGAGTCAAATGAAAGTCAAACACATTCAACAAAGCTAATTGAGTCAAATGAAAGTTAAACACATTCAAACAAATCTTTTTGAATCAAATGAAAGTCAAATGCATTCAACAAAGCTAATTGAGTCAAATGAAAGTCAAACACTTTCACCAATGCTTTTTGAATCAAATGAAAGTCAAATGCATTCAACAAAGCTAATTGAGTCAAATGAAAGTAAAAGACTTTCAACAAAGCTTTTATAATCAAATGAAAGTCAAATACATTCAAACAAAGATTTTTGAATCAAATGAAAGTCATTTGCATTCCACAATGCTAATTAAGTCAAATGAAAGTAAAACACATTCAACAAAGCTAATTGAGTCAAAAGAAAGTCAAACACATTCAAACAAAGCTTTTTCAAATAAATGAAAGTGAAATGCATTCAACAAAGCTAATTGAGTCAAATGAAAGTCAAACACTTTCAACAAAGCTTTTAGAATAAAATGAAAGTCAACTACATTCAAAGAATGCTTTTTAAATCAAATGGAAGTCAATTGCATTCCACAATGCTAATTGAGTCAAATGAAAGTCAAACTCATTTAACAAAGCTAATTGAGTCAACTGAAAGTCAATCACATTCAAACAAAGCTTTTTGAATCAAATGAAAGTCATATGCATTCAACAAACTTAATTGAGTTAAATAAAAGTCAAACACTTTCAATAAAGCTTTTAGAATCAAATCAAAGTCAAATACATTCAAACAAAGCTTTTAGACTCAAATGAAAGTCAATTGCATTCCACAATGCTAATTGAGTCAAATGAAAGTTAAAAGCATTCAACAAAGCTAATTGAGTCAACTGAAAGTCAAACACATTCAAACAAAGCTTTTTGAATCAAATGAAAATCAAATGCATTCAACAAAGCTAATTGAGTCAAACGAAAGTCAAACACTTTCAACAAAGCTTTTAGAATCAAATGAAAGTCAAATTTTTTCAAACAAAGCTTTTTGAATCAAATGAAAGTCAATTGCATTCCACAATGATAATTGAGTCAAATGAACGTCAAACACATTCAACAAACCTAATTGAGTCAAATGAAAGTCAAACACATTCAAACAAATATTTTTGATTCAAATGAAAGTCAAATGCATTCAACAAAGCTAATTGAGTCAAACGAAAGTCAAACACTTTCAACAAAGCTTATAGAATCAAATGAAAGTCAAATACATTCAAACAAAGCTTTTTGAATAAATGAAAGTCAATTGCATCCCACATTGCTAATTGAGTCAAATGAAAGTCAAACACATTCAACAAAGCTAATTGAGTCAAATGAAAGTTAAACACATTCAAACAAATCTTTTTGAATCAAATGAAAGTCAAATGCATTCAACAAAGCTAATTGAGTCAAATGAAAGTCAAACACTTTCACCAATGCTTTTTGAATCAAATGAAAGTCAAATGCATTCAACAAAGCTAATTGAGTCAAATGAAAGTAAAAGACTTTCAACAAAGCTTTTATAATCAAATGAAAGTCAAATACATTCAAACAAAGATTTTTGAATCAAATGAAAGTCATTTGCATTCCACAATGCTAATTAAGTCAAATGAAAGTAAAACACATTCAACAAAGCTAATTGAGTCAAAAGAAAGTCAAACACATTCAAACAAAGCTTTTTCAAATAAATGAAAGTGAAATGCATTCAACAAAGCTAATTGAGTCAAATGAAAGTCAAACACTTTCAACAAAGCTTTTAGAATAAAATGAAAGTCAACTACATTCAAAGAATGCTTTTTAAATCAAATGGAAGTCAATTGCATTCCACAATGCTAATTGAGTCAAATGAAAGTCAAACTCATTTAACAAAGCTAATTGAGTCAACTGAAAGTCAATCACATTCAAACAAAGCTTTTTGAATCAAATGAAAGTCAAATGCATTCAACAAAGCTAATTGAGTCATATGAAATTCAAACACTTTCAACAAAGCTTTTAGAAACAAATAAAAGTCAAATACATTTAAACAAAGCTTTTTGAATCAAATGAAAGTCAAATGCATTCAACAAACTTAATTGAGTTAAATAAAAGTCAAACACTTTCAATAAAGCTTTTAGAATCAAATCAAAGTCAAATACATTCAAACAAAGCTTTTAGACTCAAATGAAAGTCAATTGCATTCCACAATGCTAATTGAGTCAAATGAAAGTTAAAAGCATTCAACAAAGCTAATTGAGTCAACTGAAAGTCAAACACATTCAAACAAAGCTTTTTGAATCAAATGAAAGTCAAATGCATTCAACAAAGCTAATTGAGTCAAACGAAAGTCAAACACTTTCAACAAAGCTTTTAGAATCAAATGAAAGTCAAATACATTCAAACAAAGCTTTTTGAATCAAATGAAAGTCAATTGCATTCCACAATGATAATTGAGTCAAATGAACGTCAAACACATTCAACAAACCTAATTGAGTCAAATGAAAGTCAAACACATTCAAACAAATATTTTTGAATCAAATGAAAGTCAAATGCATTCAACAAAGCTAATTGAGTCAAACGAAAGTCAAATACTTTCAACAAAGCTTTTAGAATCAAATGAAAGTCAAATACATTCAAACAAAGCTTTTTGAATAAATGAAAGTCAATTGCATCCCACAATGCTAATTGAGTCAAATGAAAGTCAAACACATTCAACAAAGCTAATTGAGTCAAATGAAAGTCAAACACATTCAAACAAAGCTTTTTGAATCAAATGAAAGTCAAATGCATTCAACAAAGCTAATTGAGTCAAATGAAAGTCAAACACTTTCACCAATGCTTTTTGAATCAAATGAAAGTCAAATGCATTCAACAAAGCTAATTGAGTCAAATGAAAGTAAAAAACTTTCAACAAAGCTTTTATAATCAAATGAAAGTCAAATACATTCAAACAAAGATTTTTGAATCAAATGAAAGTCATTTGCATTCCACAATGCTAATTAAGTCAAATGAAAGTAAAACACATTCAACAAAGCTAATTGAGTCAAAAGAAAGTCAAACACATTCAAACAAAGCTTTTTGAATCAAATGAAAGTCAAATGCATTGAACAAAGCTAATTGAGTCAAATGAAAGTCAAACACTTTCACCAATGCTTTTTGAATCAAATGAAAGTCAAATGCATTCAACAAAGCTAATTGAGTCAAATGAAAGTAAAAGACTTTCAACAAAGCTTTTATAATCAAATGAAAGTCAAATATATTCAAACAAAGATTTTTGAATCAAATGAAAGTCATTTGCATTCCACAATGCTAATTAAGTCAAATGAAAGTAAAACACATTCAACAAAGCTAATTGAGTCAAAAGAAAGTCAAACACATTCAAACAAAGCTTTTTCAAATAAATGAAAGTGAAATGCATTCAACAAAGCTAATTGAGTCAAATGAAAGTCAAACACTTTCAACAAAGCTTTTAGAATAAAATGAAAGTCAACTACATTCAAACAATGCTTTTTAAATCAAATGGAAGTCAATTGCATTCCACAATGCTAATTGAGTCAAATGAAAGTCAAACTCATTTAACAAAGCTAATTGAGTCAACTGAAAGTCAATCACATTCAAACAAAGCTTTTTGAATCAAATGAAAGTCAAATGCATTCAACAAAGCTAATTGAGTCATATGAAATTCAAACACTTTCAACAAAGCTTTTAGAAACAAATAAAAGTCAAATACATTTAAACAAAGCTTTTTGAATCAAATGAAAGTCAAATGCATTCAACAAACTTAATTGAGTTAAATAAAAGTCAAACACTTTCAATAAAGCTTTTAGAATCAAATCAAAGTCAAATACATTCAAACAAAGCTTTTAGACTCAAATGAAAGTCAATTGCATTTCACAATGCTAATTGAGTCAAATGAAAGTTAAAAGCATTCAACAAAGCTAATTGAGTCAACTGAAAGTCAAACACATTCAAACAAAGCTTTTTGAATCAAATGAAATTCAAATACATTCAACAAAGCTAATTGAGTCAAACGAAAGTCAAACACTTTCAACAAAGCTTTTAGAATCAAATGAAAGTCAAATACATTCAAACAAAGCTTTTTGAATCAAATGAAAGTCAATTGCATTCCACAATGATAATTGAGTCAAATGAACGTCAAACACATTCAACAAACCTAATTGAGTCAAATGAAAGTCAAACACATTCAAACAAATATTTTTGAATCAAATGAAAGTCAAATGCATTCAACAAAGCTAATTGAGTCAAACGAAAGTCAAACACTTTCAACAAAGCTTTTAGAATCAAATGAAAGTCAAATACATTCAAACAAAGCTTTTTGAATAAATGAAAGTCAATTGCATCCCCAATACTAATTGAGTCAAATGAAAGTCAAACACATTCAACAAAGCTAATTGAGTCAAATGAAAGTCAAACACATTCAAACAAAGCTTTTTGAATCAAATGAAAGTCAAATGCATTCAACAAAGCTAATTGAGTCAAATGAAAGTCAAACACTTTCACCAATGCTTTTTGAATCAAATGAAAGTCAAATGCATTCAACAAAGCTAATTGAGTCAAATGAAAGTAAAAGACTTTCAACAAAGCTTTTATAATCAAATGAAAGTCAAATACATTCAAACAAAGATTTTTGAATCAAATGAAAGTCATTTGCATTCCACAATGCTAATTAAGTCAAATGAAAGTAAAACACATTCAACAAAGCTAATTGAGTCAAAAGAAAGTCAAACACATTCAAACAAAGCTTTTTCAAATAAATGAAAGTGAAATGCATTCAACAAAGCTAATTGAGTCAAATGAAAGTCAAACACTTTCAACAAAGCTTTTAGAATAAAATGAAAGTCAACTACATTCAAACAATGCTTTTTAAATCAAATGGAAGTCAATTGCATTCCACAATGCTAATTGAGTCAAATGAAAGTCAAACTCATTTAACAAAGCTAATTGAGTCAACTGAAAGTCAATCACATTCAAACAAAGCTTTTTGAATCAAATGAAAGTCAAATGCATTCAACAAAGCTAATTGAGTCATATGAAATTCAAACACTTTCAACAAAGCTTTTAGAAACAAATAAAAGTCAAATACATTTAAACAAAGCTTTTTGAATCAAATGAAAGTCAAATGCATTCAACAAACTTAATTGAGTTAAATAAAAGTCAAACACTTTCAATAAAGCTTTTAGAATCAAATCAAAGTCAAATACATTCAAACAAAGCTTTTAGACTCAAATGAAAGTCAATTGCATTCCACAATGCTAATTGAGTCAAATGAAAGTTAAAAGCATTCAACAAAGCTAATTGAGTCAACTGAAAGTCAAACACATTCAAACAAAGCTTTTTGAATCAAATGAAAGTCAAATGCATTCAACAAAGCTAATTGAGTCAAACGAAAGTCAAACACTTTCAACAAAGCTTTTAGAATCAAATGAAAGTCAAATACATTCAAACAAAGCTTTTTGAATCAAATGAAAGTCAATTGCATTCCACAATGATAATTGAGTCAAATGAACGTCAAACACATTCAACAAACCTAATTGAGTCAAATGAAAGTCAAACACATTCAAACAAATATTTTTGAATCAAATGAAAGTCAAATGCATTCAACAAAGCTAATTGAGTCAAACGAAAGTCAAACACTTTCAACAAAGCTTTTAGAATCAAATGAAAGTCAAATACATTCAAACAAAGCTTTTTGAATAAATGAAAGTCAATTGCATCCCACAATGTTAATTGAGTCAAATGAAAGTCAAACACATTCAACAAAGCTAATTGAGTCAAATGAAAGTCAAACACATTCAAACAAAGCTTTTTGAATCAAATGAAAGTCAAATGCATTCAACAAAGCTAATTGAGTCAAATGAAAGTCAAACACTTTCACCAATGCTTTTTGAATCAAATGAAAGTCAAATGCATTCAACAAAGCTAATTGAGTCAAATGAAAGTAAAAGACTTTCAACAAAGCTTTTATAATCAAATGAAAGTCAAATACATTCAAACAAAGATTTTTGAATCAAATGAAAGTCATTTGCATTCCACAATGCTAATTAAGTCAAATGAAAGTAAAACACATTCAACAAAGCTAATTGAGTCAAAAGAAAGTCAAACACATTCAAACAAAGCTTTTTCAAATAAATGAAAGTGAAATGCATTCAACAAAGCTAATTGAGTCAAATGAAAGTCAAACACTTTTAACAAATCTTTTAGAATAAAATGAAAGTCAACTACATTCAAACAATGCTTTTTAAATCAAATGGAAGTCAATTGCATTCCACAATGCTAATTGAGTCAAATGAAAGTCAAACTCATTTAACAAAGCTAATTGAGTCAACTGAAAGTCAATCACATTCAAACAAAGCTTTTTGAATCAAATGAAAGTCAAATGCATTCAACAAAGCTAATTGAGTCATATGAAATTCAAACACTTTCAACAAAGCTTTTAGAAACAAATAAAAGTCAAATACATTTAAACAAAGCTTTTTGAATCAAAGGAAAGTCAATTGCATTCCACAATGCTAATTGAGTTAAATGAAAGTCAAACACATTCAACAAAGCTAATTGAGTCAAATAAAAGTCAAACACATTTAAACAAAGCTTTTTGAATCAAATGAAAGTCAAATGTATTCAACAAAGCTAATTGAGTCAAATGAAAGTCAAACACTTTCAACAAAGCTTTTTGAATCAAATGAAATTCAAATACATTCAAACAAAGCTTTTTGAATAAACTGAAAGTCAATTGAATTCCACAATCTTAATTGAGTCAAATGAAAGTTAAATGCATTCAACAATGCTAATTGAGTCAAATGAAAGTCAAAAACAAAGCTTTTTGAATCAAATGAAAGTCCAATGCATTCAACAAAGCTAATTGAGTCAAATAAAGTCAGACACTTTCAACAAAGCTTTTAGAATCAAATGAAAGTCAAATGCATTCAACAAAGCTAATTGAGTTAAATGAAAATCAAACATTTTCAACAAAGCTTTTAGAATCAAATGAAAGTCAAATACATTCAAACAAAGCTTTTGACATCAATTGAAAGTCAATTGCATTCCACAATACTGATTGAGTCAAATGAAAGTCAAACACATTCAACAAAGCTAATTGAGTCAAAAGAAAGTCAAACACATTCAAACAAAGCTTTTTGAATCAAATGAAAGTCAAATGCATTGAACAAAGCTAATTGAGTCAAATGAAAGTCAAACACTTTCACCAATGCTTTTTGAATCAAATGAAAGTCAAATGCATTCAACAAAGCTAATTGAGTCAAATGAAAGTAAAAGACTATCAACAAAGCTTTTATAATCAAATGAAAGTCAAATACATTCAAACAAAGATTTTTGAATCAAATGAAAGTCATTTGCATTCCACAATGCTAATTAAGTCAAATGAAAGTAAAACACATTCAACAAAGCTAATTGAGTCAAAAGAAAGTCAAACACATTCAAACAAAGCTTTTTCAAATAAATGAAAGTGAAATGCATTCAACAAAGCTAATTGAGTCAAATGAAAGTCAAACACTTTCAACAAAGCTTTTAGAATAAAATGAAAGTCAACTACATTCAAACAATGCTTTTTAAATCAAATGGAAGTCAATTGCATTCCACAATGCTAATTGAGTCAAATGAAAGTCAAACTCATTTAACAAAGCTAATTGAGTCAACTGAAAGTCAATCACATTCAAACAAAGCTTTTTGAATCAAATGAAAGTCAAATGCATTCAACAAAGCTAATTGAGTCATATGAAATTCAAACACTTTCAACAAAGCTTTTAGAAACAAATAAAAGTCAAATACATTTAAACAAAGCTTTTTGAATCAAATGAAAGTCAAATGCATTCAACAAACTTAATTGAGTTAAATAAAAGTCAAACACTTTCAATAAAGCTTTTAGAATCAAATCAAAGTCAAATACATTCAAACAAAGCTTTTAGACTCAAATGAAAGTCAATTGCATTTCACAATGCTAATTGAGTCAAATGAAAGTTAAAAGCATTCAACAAAGCTAATTGAGTCAACTGAAAGTCAAACACATTCAAACAAAGCTTTTTGAATCAAATGAAATTCAAATACATTCAACAAAGCTAATTGAGTCAAACGAAAGTCAAACACTTTCAACAAAGCTTTTAGAATCAAATGAAAGTCAAATACATTCAAACAAAGCTTTTTGAATCAAATGAAAGTCAATTGCATTCCACAATGATAATTGAGTCAAATGAACGTCAAACACATTCAACAAACCTAATTGAGTTAAATGAAAGTCAAACACATTCAAACAAATATTTTTGAATCAAATGAAAGTCAAATGCATTCAACAAAGCTAATTGAGTCAAACGAAAGTCAAACACTTTCAACAAAGCTTTTAGAATCAAATGAAAGTCAAATACATTCAAACAAAGCTTTTTGAATAAATGAAAGTCAATTGCATCCCCAATACTAATTGAGTCAAATGAAAGTCAAACACATTCAACAAAGCTAATTGAGTCAAATGAAAGTCAAACACATTCAAACAAAGCTTTTTGAATCAAATGAAAGTCAAATGCATTCAACAAAGCTAATTGAGTCAAATGAAAGTCAAACACTTTCACCAATGCTTTTTGAATCAAATGAAAGTCAAATGCATTCAACAAAGCTAATTGAGTCAAATGAAAGTAAAAGACTTTCAACAAAGCTTTTATAATCAAATGAAAGTCAAATACATTCAAACAAAGATTTTTGAATCAAATGAAAGTCATTTGCATTCCACAATGCTAATTAAGTCAAATGAAAGTAAAACACATTCAACAAAGCTAATTGAGTCAAAAGAAAGTCAAACACATTCAAACAAAGCTTTTTCAAATAAATGAAAGTGAAATGCATTCAACAAAGCTAATTGAGTCAAATGAAAGTCAAACACTTTCAACAAAGCTTTTAGAATAAAATGAAAGTCAACTACATTCAAACAATGCTTTTTAAATCAAATGGAAGTCAATTGCATTCCACAATGCTAATTGAGTCAAATGAAAGTCAAACTCATTTAACAAAGCTAATTGAGTCAACTGAAAGTCAATCACATTCAAACAAAGCTTTTTGAATCAAATGAAAGTCAAATGCATTCAACAAAGCTAATTGAGTCATATGAAATTCAAACACTTTCAACAAAGCTTTTAGAAACAAATAAAAGTCAAATACATTTAAACAAAGCTTTTTGAATCAAATGAAAGTCAAATGCATTCAACAAACTTAATTGAGTTAAATAAAAGTCAAACACTTTCAATAAAGCTTTTAGAATCAAATCAAAGTCAAATACATTCAAACAAAGCTTTTAGACTCAAATGAAAGTCAATTGCATTCCACAATGCTAATTGAGTCAAATGAAAGTTAAAAGCATTCAACAAAGCTAATTGAGTCAACTGAAAGTCAAACACATTCAAACAAAGCTTTTTGAATCAAATGAAAGTCAAATGCATTCAACAAAGCTAATTGAGTCAAACGAAAGTCAAACACTTTCAACAAAGCTTTTAGAATCAAATGAAAGTCAAATACATTCAAACAAAGCTTTTTGAATCAAATGAAAGTCAATTGCATTCCACAATGATAATTGAGTCAAATGAACGTCAAACACATTCAACAAACCTAATTGAGTCAAATGAAAGTCAAACACATTCAAACAAATATTTTTGAATCAAATGAAAGTCAAATGCATTCAACAAAGCTAATTGAGTCAAACGAAAGTCAAACACTTTCAACAAAGCTTTTAGAATCAAATGAAAGTCAAATACATTCAAACAAAGCTTTTTGAATAAATGAAAGTCAATTGCATCCCACAATGTTAATTGAGTCAAATGAAAGTCAAACACATTCAACAAAGCTAATTGAGTCAAATGAAAGTCAAACACATTCAAACAAAGCTTTTTGAATCAAATGAAAGTCAAATGCATTCAACAAAGCTAATTGAGTCAAATGAAAGTCAAACACTTTCACCAATGCTTTTTGAATCAAATGAAAGTCAAATGCATTCAACAAAGCTAATTGAGTCAAATGAAAGTAAAAGACTTTCAACAAAGCTTTTATAATCAAATGAAAGTCAAATACATTCAAACAAAGATTTTTGAATCAAATGAAAGTCATTTGCATTCCACAATGCTAATTAAGTCAAATGAAAGTAAAACACATTCAACAAAGCTAATTGAGTCAAAAGAAAGTCAAACACATTCAAACAAAGCTTTTTGAAATAAATGAAAGTGAAATGCATTCAACAAAGCTAATTGAGTCAAATGAAAGTCAAACACTTTTAACAAATCTTTTAGAATAAAATGAAAGTCAACTACATTCAAACAATGCTTTTTAAATCAAATGGAAGTCAATTGCATTCCACAATGCTAATTGAGTCAAATGAAAGTCAAACTCATTTAACAAAGCTAATTGAGTCAACTGAAAGTCAATCACATTCAAACAAAGCTTTTTGAATCAAATGAAAGTCAAATGCATTCAACAAAGCTAATTGAGTCATATGAAATTCAAACACTTTCAACAAAGCTTTTAGAAACAAATAAAAGTCAAATACATTTAAACAAAGCTTTTTGAATCAAAGGAAAGTCAATTGCATTCCACAATGCTAATTGAGTTAAATGAAAGTCAAACACATTCAACAAAGCTAATTGAGTCAAATAAAAGTCAAACACATTTAAACAAAGCTTTTTGAATCAAATGAAAGTCAAATGTATTCAACAAAGCTAATTGAGTCAAATGAAAGTCAAACACTTTCAACAAAGCTTTTTGAATCAAATGAAATTCAAATACATTCAAACAAAGCTTTTTGAATAAACTGAAAGTCAATTGAATTCCACAATCTTAATTGAGTCAAATGAAAGTTAAATGCATTCAACAATGCTAATTGAGTCAAATGAAAGTCAAAAACAAAGCTTTTTGAATCAAATGAAAGTCCAATGCATTCAACAAAGCTAATTGAGTCAAATAAAGTCAGCCACTTTCAACAAAGCTTTTAGAATCAAATGAAAGTCAAATGCATTCAACAAAGCTAATTGAGTTAAATGAAAATCAAACATTTTCAACAAAGCTTTTAGAATCAAATGAAAGTCAAATACATTCAAACAAAGCTTTTGACATCAATTGAAAGTCAATTGCATTCCACAATACTGATTGAGTCAAATGAAAGTCAAACACATTCAACAAAGCGAATTGAGTCAAATGAAAGTCAAACACATTCAAACAAAGCTTTTTGAATCAAATGAAAGTCAAATGCATTCAACAAAGCTAATTGAGTCAAATGAAAGTCAAACACTTTCACCAATGCTTTTTGAATCAAATGAAAGTCAAATGCATTCAACAAAGCTAATTGAGTCAAATGAAAGTAAAAGACTTTCAACAAAGCTTTTATAATCAAATGAAAGTCAAATACATTCAAACAAAGATTTTTGAATCAAATGAAAGTCATTTGCATTCCACAATGCTAATTAAGTCAAATGAAAGTAAAACACATTCAACAAAGCTAATTGAGTCAAAAGAAAGTCAAACACATTCAAACAAAGCTTTTTCAAATAAATGAAAGTGAAATGCATTCAACAAAGCTAATTGAGTCAAATGAAAGTCAAACACTTTCAACAAAGCTTTTAGAATAAAATGAAAGTCAACTACATTCAAACAATGCTTTTTAAATCAAATGGAAGTCAATTGCATTCCACAATGCTAATTGAGTCAAATGAAAGTCAAACTCATTTAACAAAGCTAATTGAGTCAACTGAAAGTCAATCACATTCAAACAAAGCTTTTTGAATCAAATGAAAGTCAAATGCATTCAACAAAGCTAATTGAGTCATATGAAATTCAAACACTTTCAACAAAGCTTTTAGAAACAAATAAAAGTCAAATACATTTAAACAAAGCTTTTTGAATCAAATGAAAGTCAAATGCATTCAACAAACTTAATTGAGTTAAATAAAAGTCAAACACTTTCAATAAAGCTTTTAGAATCAAATCAAAGTCAAATACATTCAAACAAAGCTTTTAGACTCAAATGAAAGTCAATTGCATTCCACAATGCTAATTGAGTCAAATGAAAGTTAAAAGCATTCAACAAAGCTAATTGAGTCAACTGAAAGTCAAACACATTCAAACAAAGCTTTTTGAATCAAATGAAAGTCAAATGCATTCAACAAAGCTACTTGAGTCAAACGAAAGTCAAACACTTTCAACAAAGCTTTTAGAATCAAATGAAAGTCAAATACATTCAAACAAAGCTTTTTGAATCAAATGAAAGTCAATTGCATTCCACAATGATAATTGAGTCAAATGAACGTCAAACACATTCAACAAACCTAATTGAGTCAAATGAAAGTCAAACACATTCAAACAAATATTTTTGAATCAAATGAAAGTCAAATGCATTCAACAAAGCTAATTGAGTCAAACGAAAGTCAAACACTTTCAACAAAGCTTTTAGAATCAAATGAAAGTCAAATACATTCAAACAAAGCTTTTTGAATAAATGAAAGTCAATTGCATCCCACAATGTTAATTGAGTCAAATGAAAGTCAAACACATTCAACAAAGCTAATTGAGTCAAATGAAAGTCAAACACATTCAAACAAAGCTTTTTGAATCAAATGAAAGTCAAATGCATTCAACAAAGCTAATTGAGTCAAATGAAAGTCAAACACTTTCACCAATGATTTTTGAATCAAATGAAAGTCAAATGCATTCAACAAAACTAATTGAGTCAAATGAAAGTAAAAGACTTTCAACAAAGCTTTTATAATCAAATGAAAGTCAAATACATTCAAACAAAGATTTTTGAATCAAATGAAAGTCATTTGCATTCCACAATGCTAATTAAGTCAAATGAAAGTAAAACACATTCAACAAAGCTAATTGAGTCAAAAGAAAGTCAAACACATTCAAACAAAGCTTTTTGAAATAAATGAAAGTGAAATGCATTCAACAAAGCTAATTGAGTCAAATGAAAGTCAAACACTTTTAACAAATCTTTTAGAATAAAATGAAAGTCAACTACATTCAAACAATGCTTTTTAAATCAAATGGAAGTCAATTGCATTCCACAATGCTAATTGAGTCAAATGAAAGTCAAACTCATTTAACAAAGCTAATTGAGTCAACTGAAAGTCAATCACATTCAAACAAAGCTTTTTGAATCAAATGAAAGTCAAATGCATTCAACAAAGCTAATTGAGTCATATGAAATTCAAACACTTTCAACAAAGCTTTTAGAAACAAATAAAAGTCAAATACATTTAAACAAAGCTTTTTGAATCAAAGGAAAGTCAATTGCATTCCACAATGCTAATTGAGTTAAATGAAAGTCAAACACATTCAACAAAGCTAATTGAGTCAAATGAAAGTCAAACACATTCAAACAAAGCTTTTTAAATCAAATGAAAGTCAAATGCATTCAACAAAGCTAATTGAGTCAAACGAAAGTCAAACACTTTCAACAAAGCTTTTAGAATCAAATGAAAGTCAAATACATTCAAACAAAGCTTTTTGAATCAAATGAAAGTCAATTGCATTCCACAATGATAATTGAGTCAAATGAACGTCAAACACATTCAACAAACCTTATTGAATCAAATGAAAGTCAAACACATTCAAACAAATATTTTTGAATCAAATGAAAGTCAAATGCATTCAACAAAGCTAATTGAGTCAAACGAAAGTCAAACACTTTCAACAAAGCTTTTAGAATCAAATGAAAGTCAAATACATTCAAACAAAGCTTTTTGAATAAATGAAAGTCAATTGCATCCCCAATACTAATTGAGTCAAATGAAAGTCAAACACATTCAACAAAGCTAATTGAGTCAAATGAAAGTCAAACACATTCAAACAAAGCTTTTTGAATCAAATGAAAGTCAAATGCATTCAACAAAGCTAATTGAGTCAAATGAAAGTCAAACACTTTCACCAATGCTTTTTGAATCAAATGAAAGTCAAATGCATTCAACAAAGCTAATTGAGTCAAATGAAAGTAAAAGACTTTCAACAAAGCTTTTATAATCAAATGAAAGTCAAATACATTCAAACAAAGATTTTTGAATCAAATGAAAGTCATTTGCATTCCACAATGCTAATTAAGTCAAATGAAAGTAAAACACATTCAACAAAGCTAATTGAGTCAAAAGAAAGTCAAACACATTCAAACAAAGCTTTTTCAAATAAATGAAAGTGAAATGCATTCAACAAAGCTAATTGAGTCAAATGAAAGTCAAACACTTTCCACAAAGCTTTTAGAATAAAATGAAAGTCAACTACATTCAAACAATGCTTTTTAAATCAAATGGAAGTCAATTGCATTCCACAATGCTAATTGAGTCAAATGAAAGTCAAACTCATTTAACAAAGCTAATTGAGTCAACTGAAAGTCAATCACATTCAAACAAAGCTTTTTGAATCAAATGAAAGTCAAATGCATTCAACAAAGCTAATTGAGTCATATGAAATTCAAACACTTTCAACAAAGCTTTTAGAAACAAATAAAAGTCAAATACATTTAAACAAAGCTTTTTGAATCAAATGAAAGTCAAATGCATTCAACAAACTTAATTGAGTTAAATAAAAGTCAAACACTTTCAATAAAGCTTTTAGAATCAAATCAAAGTCAAATACATTCAAACAAAGCTTTTAGACTCAAATGAAAGTCAATTGCATTCCACAATGCTAATTGAGTCAAATGAAAGTTAAAAGCATTCAACAAAGCTAATTGAGTCAACTGAAAGTCAAACACATTCAAACAAAGCTTTTTGAATCAAATGAAAGTCAAATGCATTCAACAAAGCTAATTGAGTCAAACGAAAGTCAAACACTTTCAACAAAGCTTTTAGAATCAAATGAAAGTCAAATACATTCAAACAAAGCTTTTTGAATCAAATGAAAGTCAATTGCATTCCACAATGATAATTGAGTCAAATGAACGTCAAACACATTCAACAAACCTAATTGAGTCAAATGAAAGTCAAACACATTCAAACAAATATTTTTGAATCAAATGAAAGTCAAATGCATTCAACAAAGCTAATTGAGTCAAACGAAAGTCAAACACTTTCAACAAAGCTTTTAGAATCAAATGAAAGTCAAATACATTCAAACAAAGCTTTTTGAATAAATGAAAGTCAATTGCATCCCACAATGTTAATTGAGTCAAATGAAAGTCAAACACATTCAACAAAGCTAATTGAGTCAAATGAAAGTCAAACACATTCAAACAAAGCTTTTTGAATCAAATGAAAGTCAAATGCATTCAACAAAGCTAATTGAGTCAAATGAAAGTCAAACACTTTCACCAATGATTTTTGAATCAAATGAAAGTCAAATGCATTCAACAAAACTAATTGAGTCAAATGAAAGTAAAAGACTTTCAACAAAGCTTTTATAATCAAATGAAAGTCAAATACATTCAAACAAAGATTTTTGAATCAAATGAAAGTCATTTGCATTCCACAATGCTAATTAAGTCAAATGAAAGTAAAACACATTCAACAAAGCTAATTGAGTCAAAAGAAAGTCAAACACATTCAAACAAAGCTTTTTGAAATAAATGAAAGTGAAATGCATTCAACAAAGCTAATTGAGTCAAATGAAAGTCAAACACTTTTAACAAATCTTTTAGAATAAAATGAAAGTCAACTACATTCAAACAATGCTTTTTAAATCAAATGGAAGTCAATTGCATTCCACAATGCTAATTGAGTCAAATGAAAGTCAAACTCATTTAACAAAGCTAATTGAGTCAACTGAAAGTCAATCACATTCAAACAAAGCTTTTTGAATCAAATGAAAGTCAAATGCATTCAACAAAGCTAATTGAGTCATATGAAATTCAAACACTTTCAACAAAGCTTTTAGAAACAAATAAAAGTCAAATACATTTAAACAAAGCTTTTTGAATCAAAGGAAAGTCAATTGCATTCCACAATGCTAATTGAGTTAAATGAAAGTCAAACACATTCAACAAAGCTAATTGAGTCAAATGAAAGTCAAACACATTCAAACAAAGCTTTTTAAATCAAATGAAAGTCAAATGCATTCAACAAAGCTAATTGAGTCAAACGAAAGTCAAACACTTTCAACAAAGCTTTTAGAATCAAATGAAAGTCAAATACATTCAAACAAAGCTTTTTGAAACAAATGAAAGTCAATTGCATTCCACAATGATAATTGAGTCAAATGAACGTCAAACACATTCAACAAACCTTATTGAATCAAATGAAAGTCAAACACATTCAAACAAATATTTTTGAATCAAATGAAAGTCAAATGCATTCAACAAAGCTAATTGAGTCAAACGAAAGTCAAACACTTTCAACAAAGCTTTTAGAATCAAATGAAAGTCAAATACATTCAAACAAAGCTTTTTGAATAAATGAAAGTCAATTGCATCCCCAATACTAATTGAGTCAAATGAAAGTCAAACACATTCAACAAAGCTAATTGAGTCAAATGAAAGTCAAACACATTCAAACAAAGCTTTTTGAATCAAATGAAAGTCAAATGCATTCAACAAAGCTAATTGAGTCAAATGAAAGTCAAACACTTTCACCAATGCTTTTTGAATCAAATGAAAGTCAAATGCATTCAACAAAGCTAATTGAGTCAAATGAAAGTAAAAGACTTTCAACAAAGCTTTTATAATCAAATGAAAGTCAAATACATTCAAACAAAGATTTTTGAATCAAATGAAAGTCATTTGCATTCCACAATGCTAATTAAGTCAAATGAAAGTAAAACACATTCAACAAAGCTAATTGAGTCAAAAGAAAGTCAAACACATTCAAACAAAGCTTTTTCAAATAAATGAAAGTGAAATGCATTCAACAAAGCTAATTGAGTCAAATGAAAGTCAAACACTTTCCACAAAGCTTTTAGAATAAAATGAAAGTCAACTACATTCAAACAATGCTTTTTAAATCAAATGGAAGTCAATTGCATTCCACAATGCTAATTGAGTCAAATGAAAGTCAAACTCATTTAACAAAGCTAATTGAGTCAACTGAAAGTCAATCACATTCAAACAAAGCTTTTTGAATCAAATGAAAGTCAAATGCATTCAACAAAGCTAATTGAGTCATATGAAATTCAAACACTTTCAACAAAGCTTTTAGAAACAAATAAAAGTCAAATACATTTAAACAAAGCTTTTTGAATCAAATGAAAGTCAAATGCATTCAACAAACTTAATTGAGTTAAATAAAAGTCAAACACTTTCAATAAAGCTTTTAGAATCAAATCAAAGTCAAATACATTCAAACAAAGCTTTTAGACTCAAATGAAAGTCAATTGCATTCCACAATGCTAATTGAGTCAAATGAAAGTTAAAAGCATTCAACAAAGCTAATTGAGTCAACTGAAAGTCAAACACATTCAAACAAAGCTTTTTGAATCAAATGAAAGTCAAATGCATTCAACAAAGCTAATTGAGTCAAACGAAAGTCAAACACTTTCAACAAAGCTTTTAGAATCAAATGAAAGTCAAATACATTCAAACAAAGCTTTTTGAATCAAATGAAAGTCAATTGCATTCCACAATGATAATTGAGTCAAATGAACGTCAAACACATTCAACAAACCTAATTGAGTCAAATGAAAGTCAAACACATTCAAACAAATATTTTTGAATCAAATGAAAGTCAAATGCATTCAACAAAGCTAATTGAGTCAAACGAAAGTCAAACACTTTCAACAAAGCTTTTAGAATCAAATGAAAGTCAAATACATTCAAACAAAGCTTTTTGAATAAATGAAAGTCAATTGCATCCCACAATGTTAATTGAGTCAAATGAAAGTCAAACACATTCAACAAAGCTAATTGAGTCAAATGAAAGTCAAACACATTCAAACAAAGCTTTTTGAATCAAATGAAAGTCAAATGCATTCAACAAAGCTAATTGAGTCAAATGAAAGTCAAACACTTTCACCAATGATTTTTGAATCAAATGAAAGTCAAATGCATTCAACAAAACTAATTGAGTCAAATGAAAGTAAAAGACTTTCAACAAAGCTTTTATAATCAAATGAAAGTCAAATACATTCAAACAAAGATTTTTGAATCAAATGAAAGTCATTTGCATTCCACAATGCTAATTAAGTCAAATGAAAGTAAAACACATTCAACAAAGCTAATTGAGTCAAAAGAAAGTCAAACACATTCAAACAAAGCTTTTTGAAATAAATGAAAGTGAAATGCATTCAACAAAGCTAATTGAGTCAAATGAAAGTCAAACACTTTTAACAAATCTTTTAGAATAAAATGAAAGTCAACTACATTCAAACAATGCTTTTTAAATCAAATGGAAGTCAATTGCATTCCACAATGCTAATTGAGTCAAATGAAAGTCAAACTCATTTAACAAAGCTAATTGAGTCAACTGAAAGTCAATCACATTCAAACAAAGCTTTTTGAATCAAATGAAAGTCAAATGCATTCAACAAAGCTAATTGAGTCATATGAAATTCAAACACTTTCAACAAAGCTTTTAGAAACAAATAAAAGTCAAATACATTTAAACAAAGCTTTTTGAATCAAAGGAAAGTCAATTGCATTCCACAATGCTAATTGAGTTAAATGAAAGTCAAACACATTCAACAAAGCTAATTGAGTCAAATAAAAGTCAAACATATTTAAAAAAAGCTTTTTGAATCAAATGAAAGTCAAATGTATTCAACAAAGCTAATTGAGTCAAATGAAAGTCAAACACTTTCAACAAAGCTTTTTGAATCAAATGAAATTCAAATACATTCAAACAAAGCTTTTTGAATAAACTGAAAGTCAATTGAATTCCACAATCTTAATTGAGTCAAATGAAAGTTAAATGCATTCAACAATGCTAATTGAGTCAAATGAAAGTCAAAAACAAAGCTTTTTGAATCAAATGAAAGTCCAATGCATTCAACAAAGCTAATTGAGTCAAATAAAGTCAGACACTTTCAACAAAGCTTTTAGAATCAAATGAAAGTCAAATGCATTCAACAAAGCTAATTGAGTTAAATGAAAATCAAACATTTTCAACAAAGCTTTTAGAATCAAATGAAAGTCAAATACATTCAAACAAAGCTTTTGACATCAATTGAAAGTCAATTGCATTCCACAATACTGATTGAGTCAAATGAAAGTCAAACACATTCAACAAAGCTAATTGAGTCAAATGAAAGTCAAACACATTTAAACAAAGCTTTTTGAATCAAATGAAAGTCAAATGCATTCAACAAAGCTAATTGAGTCAAATGAAATTCAAACACTTTCAACAAAGCTTTTAGAATCAAATGAAAGTCAAATACATTGAAATAAAGCTTTTTGAATCAAATGAAAGTCAATTGCGTTCCACAATGCTAATTGAGTCAAATGAAAGTCAAACACATTCAACAAAGCTATTTGAGTGAAATGAAAGTCAAACACTTTCAATAAAGCTTTTTGAATCAAATGAAAGTCAAATACATTCAAACAAATTTTTTTGAATCAAATGAAAGTAAATTGTATTCCAAGATGCTAATTGAGTCAAATGAAAGTCAAATACTTGCAACAAAGCTTTTAGAATTAACTTAAAGTCAAACACATTCAAACAAAGCTTTTTGAATCAAATGAAAGTAAAATGCATACAACAAAGCTAATTGAGTCAAATGAAAGTCAAACAGTTTCAGCAAAGGTTTTAGAATCAAATGAAAGTCAAATACATTCAAACAAAGCTTTTTGAATCCAAGGAAAGTCAATTGCATTCCACAATGCTAATTGAGTCAAATGAAAGTCAAACACATTTAACAAAGCTAATTGAGTCAAATGAAAGTCAAACAAATTCAAACAAAGCTTTTTGAATCAAATGAAAGTCAAATGCATTCAACAAACTTAATTGAGTCAAATGAAAGTCAAACACTTACAACAAAGCTTTTAGAATCAAATGAAAGTCAAATACATTCAAAGAAAGATTTTTGAATCAAATGAAAGTTAATTGCATTCCACAATGCTAATTGAGTCAAATGAAAGTCAAACACATTCAACAAAGCTAATTGAGTCAAATGAAAGTCAAACACATTCAAACAAAGCTTTTTAAATCAAATGAAAGTCAAATGCATTCAACAAAGCTAATTGAGTCAAATGTAAGTAAAACACTTTTAACAAAGCTATTAGAAACAAATGAAAGTCAAATGCATTCAACAAAGTTAATTGAGTTAAATGAAAGTCAAACACATTCAACAACGCTAATTGAGACAAATGAAAGTCAAACACATTCAAACAAAGCTTTTTGAATCAAATGAAAGTCAAATGCATTCAACAAAGCTAATTGAGTCAAATGAAAGTCAAACACTTTGAACAAAGCTTTTAGAATCAAATCAAAGTCAAATACATTCAAACAAAGCTTTTTGAATCAAATGAAAGTCAATTGCATTCCACAATGCTAATTGAGTCAAATGAAAGTCAAAAACATTCAACAAAGCTAATTGAGTCAAATGAAAGTCAAACACATTCAAACAAAGCTTTTGAATCAAATGAAAGTCAAATGCATTCAACAAAGCTAATTGAGACAAATGAAAGTCAAACACTTTAAACAAAGCTTTTAGAATCAAATCAAAGTCAAATACATTCAAACAAAGCTTTTTGAATCAAATGAAAGTTAATTGCATTCCACAATGCTAATTGAGTCAAATGAAAGTTTAACACAATCAACAAAGCTAATTGAGTCAAATGAAAGTCAAACACATTCAACAAAGTTAATTGAGTCAAATGAAAGTCAAACACATTCAAACAAAGCTTTTTAAATCAATTGAAAGTTAAATGCATTCAACAAAGCTAATTGGGTCAAATGAAAGTCAAACACTTTCAACAAAGCTTTTAGAATCAAATGAAAGTCAGATGCATTCAACAAAGCTAATTGAGTCAAATGAAAGTCAAACACTTTCAACAAAGCTTTTAAAATCAAATGAAAGTCAAATACATTCAAACAAAGATTTTTGAATCAAATGAAAGTCAATTGAATTCCATAATGCTAATTGAGTCAAATGAAAGTCAAATGCATTCAACAAAGCTAATTGAGTCAAAAGAAAGTCAAACGCATTCAAACAAAGCTTTTGGAATCAAATGAAAGTCAAATGCATTCAACAAAGCTAATTGAGTCAAATGAAAGTCAAAAACTTTCAACAAAGCTTTTAGAATCAAATGAAAGTCAAATACGTTCAAACAAAGCTTATTGAATCAAATGAAAGACAATTGCATTCCACAATGCTAATTGAGTCAAATGAAAGTCAAACACAGTCAAATAAAGCTTTGAATCAAATGAAAGTCAAATGCATTCAACAAAGCTAATTGAGTCAAATGAAAGTCAAACACTTTAAACAAAGCTTTTAGAATCAAATGAAAGTCAAATACATTCAAATAAAGCTTTTTGAATCAAATGAAAGTCAATTGCATTCCACAATACTAATTGAGTCAAATGAAAGTCAAACACATTCAACAAAGCTAATTAAGTCAAATGAAAGTCAAACACATTCAAACAAAGCTTTTTGAATCAAATGAAAGTCAAATGCATTCAACAAAGCTAATTGAGTCAAATGAAAGTCAAACATTTTCAACAAAGCTTTTAGAATCAAATGAAAGTCAATTGCAATCCACAATGCTAATTGAGTCAAAGGAAAGTCAAACACATTCAACAAAGCTAATTGAGTTAAAAGAAAGTCAAACAAATTCAAACAAAGCTTTTTGAATCAAATGAAAGTCAAATGCATTCAACGAAGCTAATTGAGTCAAATGAAAGTCAAACACTTTCAATAAAGCTTTTAGAATCAAATGAAAGTCAAATACATTCAAACAAAGCTTTTTGAATCAAATGAAAGTCAATTGCATTCCACAATGCTAATTGTGTCAAATGAAAGTCAAACACGTTCAACAAAGCTAATTGAGTCAAATGAAAGTCAAACACAATCAAACAAAGCTTTTTAATCAAATGAAAGTCAAATGCATTCAACAAAGCTAATTGAGTCAAATGGAAGTCAAACACTTTCAACAAAGCTTTTAGAATCAAATGAATGTCAAATACATTCAAACAAAGATTTTAGACTCAAATGAAAGTCTATTGCATTCCACAATGCTAATTGAGTCAAATGAAATTCAAACATATTCAAAAAAGCTAATTGAGTCAAATGAAAGTCAAACACATTCGAACAAAGCTTTTTGAATCAAATGAAAGTCAAATGCATTCAACAAAGCTAATTGAGTCAAATGAAAGTCAAACACTTTCAACGAAGCTTTTATAATCAAATGAAAGTCAAATACATTCAAACAAAGCTAATTGAATCAAATGAAAGTCAAATGCATTCAAACAACGCTTTTTGAATCAAATGAAAGTCAATTGCAATCCACAATGCTAATTGAGTCAAAGGAAAGTCAAACACATTCAACAAAGCTAATTGAGTCAAATGAAAGTCAAATGCATTCAAACAACGCTTTTTGAATCAAATGAAAGTCAATTGCAATCCACAATGCTAATTGAGTCAAAGGAAAGTCAAACACATTCAACAAAGCTAATTGAGTCAAAAGAAAGTCAAACACAATCAAACAAAGCTTTTTGAATCAAATGAAAATCAAATGAATTCAACAAAGCTAATTGAGTTAAATGAAAGTCAAACACTTTCAACAAAGCTTTTAGAATCAAATGAAAGTCACATACATTCAAACAAAGCTTTAAGAATCAAATGAAAGTCAATTGCATTCCACAATGCTAATTGAGTCAAATGAAAGTCAAACACATTCAACAAAGCTAATTGAGTCAAAAGAAAGTCAAACACATTCAAACAAAGCTTTTTGAAACAAATGAAAGTGAAATGCATTCAACAAAGCTAATTGAGTCAAATGAAAGTCAAACATTTCAACAAAGCTTTTAGAATAAAATGAAAGTCAACTACATTCAAACAATGCTTTTTAAATCAAATGAATGTCAATTGCATTCCACAATGCTAATTGAGTCAAATGAAAGTCAAACTCATTCAACAAAGCTAATTGAGTCAACTGAAAGTCAATCACATTCAAACAAAGCTTTTTGAATCAAATGAAAGTAAAATGTATTCAACAAAGCTAATTGAGTCAAATGAATGTCAAACACATTCAACAAAGCTAATTGAGTCAAATGAAAGTCAAACACATTCAAACAAAGCTTTTTGAATCAAATGAAAGTCAAATGCATTCAACAAAGCTAATTAAGTCAAATGAAAGTTTAACACTTTTAACAAAGCTTTTAGAATCAAATGAAAGTCAAATAAATTAAAACAAAGCTTTTTGAATCAAATGAAAGTCAATTGCATTCCACAATGCTAATTGAGACAAATGAAAGTCAAACACATTCAACAAAGCTAATTAAGTCAAAAGAAAGTCAAACACATCCAAACAAAGCTTTTTGAATCAAATGAAAGTCAAATGCATTCAACATAGCTAATTGTGTCAAATGAAAGTCAAACACTTTTATCAAAGCTTTTAGAATCAAATGAAAGTAAAATGCATTCAAACAACGCTTTTTGAATCAAATGAAAGTCAATTGCATTCCACAATGCTAATTGAGTCAAAGGAAAGTCAAACACGTTCAACAAAGCTAATTGAGTCAATTGAAAGTCAAACACATTCAAACAAAGCTTTTTGAATCAAATGAAAGTCAAATGCATTCAACAAAGCTAATAGAGTCAAATAGAAGTCAAACACTTTCAACAAAGCTTTTAGAATCAAATGAATGTCAAATACATTCAAACAAAGATTTTAGACTTAAATAAAAGTCTATTGCATTCCACAATGCTAATTGAGTCAAATGAAAGTCAAACATATTCAACAAAGCTAATTGAGTCAAATGAAAGTCAAACACATTCAAACAAAGCTTTTTGAATCAAATGAAAGTCAAATGCATTCAACAAAGCTAATTAAGTCAAATGAAAGTTTAAAACTTTTAACAAAGCTTTTAGAATCAAATGAAAGTCAAATAAATTCAAACAAAGCTTTTTGAATCAAATGAAAGTCAATTGCATTCCACAATGCTAATTGAGACAAATGAAAGTCAAACACATTCAACAAAGCTAATTGAGTCAAAATAAAGTCAAACACATCCAAACAAAGCTTTTTGAATCAAATGAAAGTCAAATGCATTCAACAAAGCTAATTGTGTCAAATGAAAGTTAAACACTTTTAACAAAGCTTTTAGAATCAAATGAAAGTCAAATGCATTCAAACAACGCTTTTTGAATCAAATGAAAGTCAATTGCAATCCATAATGCTAATTGAGTCAAAGGAAAGTCAAACACATTCAACAAAGCTAATTGAGTGAAAAGAAAGTGAAACAAATTCAAACAAAGCTTTTTGAATCAAATGAAGTCAAATGAATTCACTAAAGCTAATTGAGTCAAATGAAAATCAAACACTTTCAACAAAGCTTTTAGAATCAAATGAAAGTCAAATGCATTCAAACAATGTATTTTGAATCAAATGAAAGTCAATTGCAATCCACAATGCTAATTGAGTCAAAGGAAAGTCAAACACATTCAACAAAGCTAATTGAGTTAAAAGAAAGTCAAACAAATTCAAACAAAGCTTTTTGAATCAAATGAAAGTCAAATGCATTCAACGAAGCTAACTGAGTCAAATGAAAGTCAAACACTTTCAATAAAGCTTTTAGAATCAAATGAAAGTCAAATACATTCAAACAAAGCTTTTTGAATCAAATGAAAGTCAATTGCATTCCACAATGCTAATTGTGTCAAATGAAAGTCAAACACGTTCAACAAAGCTAATTGAGTCAAATGAAAGTCAAACACATTCAAACAAAGCTTTTTAATCAAATGAAAGTCAAATGCATTCAACAAAGCTAATTGAGTCAAATGGAAGTCAAACACTTTCAACAAAGCTTTTAGAATCAAATGAATGTCAAATACATTCAAACAAAGATTTTAGACTTAAATGAAAGTCTATTGCATTCCACAATGCTAATTGTGTCAAATGAAAGTCAAACATATTCAACAAAGCTAATTGAGTCAAATGAAAGTCAAACACATTCAAACAAAGCTTTTTGAATCAAATGAAAGTCAAATGCATTCAACAAAGCTAATTGAGTCAAATGAAAGTCAAACACTTTCAACGAAGCTTTTATAATCAAATGAAAGTCAAATACATTCAAACAAAGCTAATTGAATCAAATGAAAGTCAAATGCATTCAAACAACGCTTTTTGAATCAAATGAAAGTCAATTGCAATCCACAATGCTAATTGAGTCAAAGGAAAGTCAAACACATTCAACAAAGCTAATTGAGTCAAAAGAAAGTCAAACACATCCAAACAAAGCTTTTTGAATCAAATGAAAGTCAAATGCATTCAACAAAGCTAATTGTGTCAAATAAAAGTTAAACACTTTTAACAAAGCTTTTAGAATCAAATGAAAGTCAAATGCATTCAAACAACGCTTTTTGAATCAAATGAAAGTCAATTGCAATCCATAATGCTAATTGAGTCAAAGGAAAGTCAAACACATTCAACAAAGCTAATTGAGTGAAAAGAAAGTGAAACAAATTCAAACAAAGCTTTTTGAATCAAATGAAAGTCAAATGAATTCACTAAAGCTAATTGAGTTAAATGAAAATCAAACACTTTCAACAAAGCTTTTAGAATCAAATGAAAGTCAAATGCATTCAAACAATGTATTTTGAATCAAATGAAAGTCAATTGCAATCCACAATGCTAATTGAGTCAAAGGAAAGTCAAACACATTCAACAAAGCTAATTGAGTTAAAAGAAAGTCAAACAAATTCAAACAAAGCTTTTTGAATCAAATGAAAGTCAAATGCATTCAACGAAGCTAACTGAGTCAAATGAAAGTCAAACACTTTCAATAAAGCTTTTAGAATCAAATGAAAGTCAAATACATTCAAACAAAGCTTTTTGAATCAAATGAAAGTCAATTGCATTCCACAATGCTAATTGTGTCAAATGAAAGTCAAACACGTTCAACAAAGCTAATTGAGTCAAATGAAAGTCAAACACATTCAAACAAAGCTTTTTAATCAAATGAAAGTCAAATGCATTCAACAAAGCTAATTGAGTCAAATGGAAGTCAAACACTTTCAACAAAGCTTTTAGAATCAAATGAATGTCAAATACATTCAAACAAAGATTTTAGACTTAAATAAAAGTCTATTGCATTCCACAATGCTAATTGAGTCAAATGAAAGTCAAACATATTCAACAAAGCTAATTGAGTCAAATGAAAGTCAAACACATTCAAACAAAGCTTTTTGAATCAAATGAAAGTCAAATGCATTCAACAAAGCTAATTGAGTCAAATGAAAGTCAAACACTTTCAACGAAGCTTTTATAATCAAATGAAAGTCAAATACATTCAAACAAAGCTAATTGAATCAAATGAAAGTCAAATGCATTCAAACAACGCTTTTTGAATCAAATGAAAGTCAATTGCAATCCACAATGCTAATTGAGTCAAAGGAAAGTCAAACACATTCAACAAAGCTAATTGAGTTAAAAGAAAGTCAAACACATTCAAACAAAGCTTTTTGAAACAAAAGAAAGTGAAATGCATTCAACAAAGCTAATTGAGTCAAATGAAAGTCAAACACTTTCAACAAAGCTTTTAGAATAAAATGAAAGTCAAATACATTCAAACAAAGCTTTTTGACTCAAAGGAAAGTCAATGGCATTCCACAATGCTAATTGAGTCGATTGAAAGTTAAACACATTTAACAAAGCTAATTGAGTCAACTGAAAGTCAAACAAATTCAAACAAAGCTTTTTGAATCAAATGAAAGTCAAATGCATTCAACAAAGCTAATGAAGGTCAAAAAAGGTCAAAAAATTCCAAAATTGAATCCACGCTTTTTTAGGAATTTTGAGGTTACGGGGCCCGGTGGTGAAAAATCTTGTGACCCTCGGGGATACATCTTAGGGTCATATAATGAAGTTTGGAACCATATATGACCCTTATATGTTGCCATAAATGTCCGTGGTAGGCTTGAGGTCACGATATCGGTGCAAGTTTGGAACGGGTAAATTAACTGTTTAAAGGCATATTGGATGGTTCCACCCACTCTATTGTACTCCTTGAGGGTATTAGGAACCATGGTAAACATCTCGGCAATTTTTATTTCCGGGCGATAAAAGGTTAAAAAAATTCTAAAATTGAAGGCTATAATTCACACTTTTTGAGGAATTTTGAGGTTACGGGGCCCGGTGGCGAAAAGTCTTGAGACCCTAGGGGCTACATCTTAGGGTCATATAATGACGTTTGGAACCATATATGACCCTTATATGTTCGTGGTGGGCTTGAGGTCACGATATCGGTGCAAGTTTGGAACGGGTAAATTTACTGTTTAAAGGCATATTGGATGGTTCCACCCTCTCAATTGGACTCCCGGAGGAAATTAGGAACCATGGTAAACATCTCGGCAATTTTTATTTCCGGGCGATAAAAGGTTAAAAAAATTCTAAAATTGAAGGCTATAATCCACACTTTTTGAGGAATTTTGAGGTTACCGGGCCCGGTGGCGAAAAGTCTTGAGACCCTTGGGGCTACATCTTAGGGTCATATAATGACGTTTGGAACCATATATGACCCTTATATGTTGCCATATATGTCCGTGGTGGGCTTGAGGTCACGATATCGGTGCAAGTTTGGAACGGGTAAATTTACTGTTTAAAGGCATATTGGATGGTTCCACCCACTCTATTGGACTCCCGGAGGGTATTAGGAACCATGGTAAACGTCTCTGCAATTTTCATTTTCGGGCCAAAAAAGTTCAAAAAATTCCAAAATTGAAGGCTATAATCCACGTTTTTAAGGAATTTTGAGGTTACGGGGCCCGGTGGCGAAAAGTCTTGAGACCCTAGGGGATACATCTTAGGGTCATACAATGACGTTTAAAACTATATATGACCCTTTATATGTTGCCATAAATGTCCGTGGTAGGCTTGAGGTCACGATATCTGTTTTGGGTGTTTTTGTCCCTTGGGAGAGTTACAACTCGAAGACTGGTCCTGCTGACTCTGTACCTGCAAAAACAACGGAGACACCGGTTGGGTGGTGCTCCGCCTCCAACGCTCAAGTTAGTAACTTGAAGGAGAATAAAAAATGCGGAAATTTAGGTGGGGATCTGCTAGGATTCCAAGCTCAGTTGTTCTCTGATGAGAGAGAAAGTAGGATGTAATAAATGATAGTAAATTTCTGAATGTCCCCCATTTTGGGGGAATATCTCCCTATTTATAGGGTCCTTGGGAAAAGTGCCCCTTCCTAGGTTATTTTAACCTAGGACTGATGGGCTGCGCCGCCAAATAGCGGATTTTTGGGGAATTGGGCCCTTGAAGGCCGCAACTCTAAGGGAGTATCTGGAGAGGCCACGTGTCAGCTGGGGATTGGTCAAGGGTGACCTGCCAGCCTCTAACACGTGGCACCTCCTCATTGGTCCACTTGTCATGGGTGAAAATACCACAAATCTTGACTTTTCTAGAGAGAGAAAGAGAGTTTTTTAGAGAGAGGTGCTCTGATCCCGGTTGCGTTTAAGCCAACTCAAGATTCCCGTGTGCTCTTTCGAAGTCACCCGGTCACCGGTTGCTTTGCCGTTTTCAGATTTTTTTCAGAACTCAAAGTAAGGTAACCATCCGTTTCCTTCTTTAAGTTTTCTTCTTTTTCCTTTTTCTTTAGCCTGTATACACTCATTTCCGGCTGTATACATTAACTTTTCAAAAAATAAAATGAACTCTCCATTTGCACACACGGCACTGCCTAGGACGCTTAGCCGGTCACCAGGGACGGCTGAGTCTAGAACCGGGGGTGCCTTGTCTGGAGTTTCTGGAGTGCTTTGCTCATCTCCGGCTTCTTCCCTCTCTGTGTCTGTGCAGGACACAATGGCTAGAACTAAGCAGACGGCTACCAAGCCCAGCAGGCGGCGCACTAGGGAAGTGCCCGCAAGTGAAGTTGTGATGGAGGAAGACTACGAGACGGCTGAGCAAAGTAACTCAGCTGAGGAAACCGCCTACTTCCAGCAACAACGACTCAAGGGGAGACGGTGAGGAAATCGCCTCCTCTCCAGACCAAAGTAACTCAGCTGAAGAAGCGGCTGAGGAGCAGGAAGGATCCGGGGCGGAGGGAGAGAACCTTGCTGAGGCTTATCGCCAAACAATAAAGAAAGAAGTAAACCCGGATCCTACTAAAACCCGGATGAAGCCTGGGGACATGGCCCTTCTTGAAAGTGGCTTTGAGGCTTTCAAACAACAACACCCCTTTGGGGAAGACTGGGACATCATTGTCCCTCCGGCTGATGCTGTTTTAGCCTGGAGGATGACATTGACAATGCAGACAATTACTTTGTCTGCTATGAGGCGGTAATAGAAGCCGGCCTCCACTTTCCCCTTCACAGAGGCATCCGGAAGATCCTGATGGGATATGACTTGGGAGTGTGGCAATTAACGCCTAACTCTTGGGTCAATATCCTTAGCTATATCGCCGCCTGCGAGCTCCAGGACATTGAGCCCAGCTTCACCGCCTTCGCTCATATGCACTACCTCAAGAGTGCCCCAGGCGGATATGGAGCATGGTACACTATTTCCACGCTCCCGGAATATTTGATGACCTTGGACAAAGTGTCCAAGTGGGGAGGTTGGAAAGATAAATGGTACTTGGTCTCCTCCCCTCAAGTGAGGATAAACAAGATTCTCCGGCGCTACAACAAAGAGCCGGCTTTGGTGGGCCAGAAGTGCGTACGCCCAGCTCTTACTACCAAAGCCCGGGAGCAAATAATAGAGCCGGAGTTCTTCAAGACAACAACTGAGCCCTTGGGGGATGGGACTCACATAGTTGTTCCAAGAAACTGGATCCCCCACCCGGATTTCTTTGCGGATGAGAGATTCTTGTCCGCCTGCGGGTTGAGCCTTATGTTTCCAAAGGGTAGATACACTCACCCACCCGGCGGTCTTCCGTCTGCAATTTAAATTTCATTGCTTTGAACTTTTTCTTGCTCTAACTCTTTTATGTTTTTCTGCAGAGGAAGCAAGGAAAATGGTCGATCCGGCTAAGACCCCTCAAAAATCTGCGGCTCAGCTCCGCAAAGAAACCATCTTGGCCAAGAAGGCCACCATTGAGGCCAAGGAGGCCAAAAAAGGAGGGGTAAGATAACTCCAACTTCCCTTAAAATTTTCCAAGTTCTTTTGATTCCGGATGACTTATGGTTTCCTTGTGTTTTTGCAGGCTTCAACTGGCATCCTCCCCCGTTCCATGACAAAGGTCTTAAAAAGACCTGGGGATGAGAACCTTCAAAAACCGGCTGCTAAAACCGAAAGGAAGGCAACCCCAACGGCCTCTGGCGTTAACGCCAAAGGTTTCCCTACAACCGGGGGAAAGGGCCCCGAAGCCATGGCAACTGTGAGTGAAAACTCAGAGAAATCAAAGAAAAAGCCGGATGCTCATGAAGCATCGAAGGATGGCGAGCCATCCAAGGCTGCAGGTGGTGCTGCAGCCGCAGGGGAGGAGCCGGCGAGGGTCGACTCCAAAGGTAAGATTGAAATTCCTTGGCCGCTTGACTTTATGCGCGTCAAGACTATGACTGACCCTTCCGGGGGGTCTGTGAGTAGACGACAAAGAATGAATGCCAAATACGCTGCTAGCCTCTCACCAAGTCCTTCTTATGCTGCAGATGCTACTTCTGCCCCGGACCTGGTGGGGTTTGGCAAACGGATGGTGAGAACTCTCACCCAGTCGGAGAAGAACTCCATACCCAACCACCACGAGGTCGACTTCGACCAGATTCTGGGGCAGCTGGCGGAGGTAAGTGAAACTTGCCCCTTATCCTTTTCATTTCTTTTAATTTCATTTTGTCTTTCAATTTTGCTAAGTGTTTAGATTCCCGGATGACCTTGCTCAGGTTATGGTCCGGGTGGATGGGCTCCGGTTGCCTTTCCGGAAGAAGCAAGAAGAGGTAACTGATGCCAAGAGAAGGGCTCAAGCCAATATCAACTCTACCTATATAAATTTTGATGTTGAGATTAAAGCCCTCGAGTTGAAACAGGAGGAGCTGGTCAGGACTTTGACGGCTGCTAATGATGAAGCCAACAACAAGATCAGCGACTTGGAGCTTCAGCTGAAAACTGCCGGCGCCAACCTCAAGGCCTTAGAGGGGGCTGATCAGGAGAACACTGCCCTAAGGGCAGACAAGTCCCGGCTGACTGCTGAGCTTGCCACTCTGAAGGGCAAGCATGTTGAGGAGCTCGAAGCTGAGCAGGCCCGGCTCATCAAAGAGAATGAGCGGGACAATGAGATCCGCCTCCGATACGCTTGGGGGCTTCTCTATCCTGAAGTAGACTTTGAAGTCTACAAGCTGAGGTACAACTACGCCACTGAGGTGTACGATGCCAAGGTTCTCCAGGATCCTGCTCCGGCTCGCTTCAAGGAATGGGCCCTGGAAAACGGTGCTGAGGTTTCGGACACAGAGGAGCCGGACCTGGACGAGATTATAAAGGAAGTGAACAAGGACAGCCAGCCTGAAGAGGCTGTGGTTCCGGATGATGTTCCTTCAACGACTCCAGCCCAGCCGGAACAGCCAGCAGCATAGCTCCCCTCCTTTTCTGCGGCAGTATGCCAACCTTTTGCTTTTCCGGCTTTTGCTTTTTCGGCCTGTGCGCCGAGTAATTATGTAACTTTTATTTTTCCTTTGTCTCTTTATACCGGATGTGGATCCGGCTAACAATTATTTCTGGCCTTGAGCCAGTTTATTTATTGAAGTATACCGACTCAGTCGGTTTTCTTATACTTGCACAGTTTTTTCAATTTTTTCACTTTTGCATATATACTCAATATATATATACTTGTGAATTTGTCTATCTTATGAAAAGCATGCGACAGGTACAAATCCGGCTGTCCTTGCCCCTGGGCGGCTGTGTGGTTGGTTTAATCTGAAAAAGGATTGATTGCCTTGGAAACTTCTCATACTTCAAAGAGTATGGGATGTTTGTAAGGCAATCAATCACAATAGTGATTGCCCCAAACCAAGTACACAGCCGGACAAATGACAGACATACAACCTCTGCCCCAGTCGGTATCAAACCGCCTGGGTATTCTTTATAGCCATTACGCAAAAAAGGGTTTACCCTAAAAGTGCACAACTTGGAGAAAATTTAACTAGGTAAAAACTTATGATGGTACTCCGGCTGATACTGGTAGGCAGCCGGAGCATTTACAACCAAATATTACTTAGTAGAAAATAACACGGTCAAACAGCTATGAGTTGGCTGTTTTAACCACTCAATCTTTGCCGCCTGCATGGGTATGTAGAACAAGCAAGGTGGCTGTTCTCTGCGACGATTGCACCCGGAGGGGTGTCGCCGGACGCCTATATCCATATTGGGATAGACGAATTTATGAAAATGGACAACCATCTGGCCCTTGGCCTCAGGTCTTGTTGTAGACCGGCTGATAGCCACTAAACGGTTTTGTGCTTAGCTTAAGAATCCGGCTGTTAGCCTCTTGTCTTTATGGACTTTTGATATCATATACTAAGTATCAAACTTAGTTATCTGGCCATTGGCCTCAAGTTATTCATATATTAAATTTGCTACTGAACCTTTCATCATTAGTATGGGTAAACCCAGACGGATAAAAAGACAATAAATGAAACAAAAGCATCTCTCATTAATACTTCTTGTTACAAAAAAATTTTACAATACTCAGAAGTAGTACTTTATTAAGTTGTCTACATTCCAATTTCTAGGCAGGCGTCTACCGTCTGGGGTTTCCAGGCGGTATGTGCCATCCCTAACTTCTTCATAGATCCGGTAGGGGCCTTCCCAATTAGGAGTTAGCTTTCCAAGCTCATTGGCCCTACCGGTTGCCTCCATTTTCCGTAACACAAAATCGTCCACTTTCAAAGGACGTTTGTGCACTCTTTTGTTGTAGGCTCGCGTCATTCTCAGACGGTATATCTCATGTCGGAGGGCGGCATTGCCCCTGCGTTCCGGGAGGGAGTCCAATGCCAGCCGCATGGCCTCCCAATTTGCCTCTTCATCATAGAGCATCACTCTGAGCGTAGGCTCATAGTGTTCAATGGGTAAAACGGCTTCAGCCCCGTATACCATGAGAAACGGGGTTTCTCCGGTTGATCCCTTGGAAGTTGTCCGGATGGCCCAAAGAACATGAATTAACTCTTCAGCCCAAAGACCACCGGCTCTTTCAATTTTCTTTTTTATGCCGTCTGAGATGAGTTTGTTGAATGCCTCAACTTGACCATTTGCTTGAGGACGGCCGACTGAGGCAAAGTAACTTGAGATACCCTAATCTCCTAACCAAATCTTGAGCTGAGGCGTCTCAAATTGAGGGCCGTTGTCAAATACCATAGACATAGGTACCCCAAACCGGGGGATAATATTCTTCCATATGAAAGAGATGACATCCTTTGTCTTGATATTCTTGACTGCCTCTGCCTCCACCCATTTGGTGAAGTAATCCACAGCCACCAAGATATAGCGCTTTCCTTGGTTCGTAAGAGATTTCAAGACTTTGCATTTCAATAGCCCATTTCAACATTCTGCCGGATGACTCCAGAGTGGAAATTGGCCGCTTGAGGGGCTGGTCGGTGTAGATTACCACCGGATGTGCCAGAAAGTATGGCTTCAATTTTTTGAAGGCCATATATAGAGCAAGACCAAATTTTTCCACCATGGGGTACCGGAGTTCAGCATTTTTTTAACACATGGCTTATGAAATATACCGGGAGCTGCGTACCGTCTCGTTCGGCAAGGAGAACGACACTGAGAGCATGGTCTGAGACGGCTAGGTACATGTACAACTTCTCTCTTGGCAAAGGACTAACAAGCCTTGGCAAAGAGTGCAAGTGCTCTTTCAATTTTTGGAATGCCGCCTCAGCATCATCCCCCCATTCAAATCTAGTCTTCTTCCTGATTGCTTAGAAGAAAAAAAGGCATTTGTCACCTGACCGGCTGAGGAACCTCCCCAAGGCGGCCAGGCAACCGGTGAGTCTCTGAACTTCCTTGACAGTGCGGGGTGACTTCATGTCAATTACCGCCTGTATCTTCTCAGGGTTAGCCTCTATCCCCCTTTGATCAATCAGGAATCCGAGAAACTTCCCAGACTCAACACCAAAGACGCATTTCTTAGGATTTAACATAACCTTATGCCGCCTGAGTGTGGTGAAGGTTTCTCGGAGATCAGCAAAGTGATCCACCTGCTGCTTGGATTTGACTATCATGTCATCAATGTACGCCTCTACATTCCTCCCAATTTGATTAATGAAGACTGTATTAATCATCCGTTAAAACGTAGCCGGCGCATTCTTCAAGCCAAACGGCATCACAGTATAACAGAATAACCCCTGATCAGTGACGAAGGCCGTCTTTTCTTGATCTTTTTCCACAGAGGTATCTGATGGAAGCCGGAATAGGCATCCATAAAACTCATCAAGGCATGACCGGCTGTTGAATCAACCAGGCTGTCGATTTTAGGAAGTGGATAACTATCCTTTGGGCATGCCTTGTTGAGATCTGTGTAATCTACACACATCCGCCAAGTACCATTCGGCTTCTTTACAAGCACAACGTTTGCCACCCAGTCGGGGAAATTACAAGGCCGAATGAACCGAGCATCTAACAGCTTTTTTACTTCGGCAGCTGCCGCCTGACTTCTTTCCTCACCGTGGCTTCTCTTCTTTTGTCGGATGGGCTTCATTTTTGGATCCACGGCGAGCTTGTGGACAGCGAGATCCGGGCTGATGCCAGGCATCTCTTCCACTTCAAAGGCAAACACATCTTTGAATTCTTTCAGCAGAAGGTGCAAGTCTGCACCCAGAACAGCATTAGCAACCGTCCCAACCTTAATAGTTCGCTCTGGACGGCTGTCGTCCAGAACAAGATCAATGCTATCACCACCCGGTTGGGGGCGGAGCTCCTCTGACCGTTCACCGGTCAGTGATTGCTATTTCTTTTCTTTCTTCACCACCACCAGCTCTGCAGCTTTTCTCTTTTTTCCGGCTGTTGGTGGAGGTGAAGGAGCATCCTTGACGTTGTCAAGGTCTATTGGTTCCTTTCCTTGGCCGTCTGCGGCCACACTATCTTTGACGGCTGAGAGGTAACACTCCCTGGCCGTCTTATGATCCCCGTTCAGGGAACCAACAGAACCATCATCCCTCTCATACTTGATGAGCATGAGAGCAGGGATGATTACAGCCTTGGCTTCGTTGAGGGTTGGCCTCCCAAGAATGATGTTGTAGGCAGTCACCTTCTCAACGACCAAGAATCTGATGACAATATGTCGTCCCTGGCCCTTCTCACCCAGCCGGATGGGTAGGTCAATTCTTTCGGCTGGATAGACCATCCCACCCCCAAAACCAACTAAAGGGTGGGTGACCGGATGCATGCTGTTGGAGTTGTATTTCAGCTTCTGCAAGCACCGGAGGCTGATGATGTCTGACGAGCTGCCGGTGTCAATAAGGATGCGCCCAACTAACTGGTTGGCGACCTTGCATTCAATAACAACCGGGTCGTCATGCGGGCGACGGACGCTGCCCCTGTCCTTCTCAGTAATGAGGACATCCGGAAAAGTGGAGCTGGCAGACGCCTGCTCCTCATCATCCTTATCCATCTTTCGAAGATGGCTTTTGGTGCCCCGGATGGTAGGGCCACCACAAGAAAATCCGCCTGCTATGGTGAAGACCGGATCCCTGTCGGTTTCCGAACTACTAGCAGGCTGGGGGGTAGCCTTAGAGGACTGACCCTTGTTCTTCTTCTTTGTCCCGGCTGGGGACTTAGAAATATAGGACTTTAGATGCCCTTTGTCAGCCAGACGGTCCAACGTCCGCTGTAAACTAAAGCAATCGTTGGTGTCATGGCCAACCTCCTCATGGAATTGGCAATATTTGTTTTTGTTCCGAAACTGGACGGAACTCTTCATTGGATTCGGCTTCTCAATGGACAGCCGGTCCTTTACCTCCATGAGGATGGAGTTACAATCTTTGTTAAACTCGTACCGGGGAACGTACGGTTTAAACTCTTTCTTCTTCTTCTGGGACGGCTGCTCAGAATCACTGACCACCCAGACTTCTTTTCTTTTCTTGCTCTCTTCTTTTTTCTTCGCCGGCTGAGTAGACCGGCTCTCCTTTTTCTTGTCAGATTTCTTGGAGTCTGACTGGCTACCAGGCGTACAGAGGTCGGTTGCTTGTATATAGCTTTCCGCCTCCCTCAGGGCCGCCTGTAGCGTAAATGCCCCTTTTCTGACAAGGTCGAACTTAAAAGTCGACCCGTCTCTCAGACCCTTGAAAAAGTCAGTGAATGCTACCTCGTCAGACAGCCCCTGGATCTGAATTCTGACCAGGTTGAACCGTCTGACATATGAGCGTAGCCCTTCTCTCTCTCCCTGCTTAATGGTGCTCAAGTCTAAACTTGTTTTCTTAGCAGGGATGTTCATTGAGAAGTTGGTGGCAAACAAGAAGGCTAGCTTCTTGAAGCAGTCAACAGATCCGGCTGGCAAGTTGCCAAACCATTGCTGGGCAATGCCCTTCAATGTAGCCGGAAAGCAACGGCACCAGGTGGCATCGTCCCAACCTTGTAAACACATTAGGTTGGTGTATTCCATCAGGTGATCTTCAGGGTTGGTGGTGCCGTCATAAGCACCCACCAAAATGTTTTTAACCTTGGCCGGTTGAGCCGCCTCAGTTATATTGGCTGCAAAGGCAGACGGCTGTTCGCCTAGCCTCATCAGCCGGAGCTGTCAGACCAGTGGCTGGACATTAGTATATGTCGCCTGACCTCCGAATGGAGGTGGCTGCATGAATTGGAGGCCATATTGCCCATACTGCGCCTGGGGTGCGTATGGCATAGACCCTATCATCAGTTGAGGTTCGGTGTTGACGGATTTACTGCCTGTCCGACTCTCATGCAAGGACATAGAGTTCCTTGCAGAAGCTTCCTTGAAGCTTGAGGTAGAAGCTGACTCAGACTGCTGCTGCCTCCTTCGATTGATGACTTCTCTAGCATCGAAGGTGGACGTCTTTCTAGCCTCCGGCTGGGGTCGCCGGGGCATCAAAATCATAGACCAGTCAAGTGTTGCGGCTGCCTTCTCCTTTGGATGGGGAGTTGGCTGCCTGTCCTTGACCGGCTTCTTCTTCTTCCCATCATTGGGAGTCTTTTTAGCCGGCTGACTCTTGGAAGAGCCTGCCTTGTTGTTGATCATCTTCTTGATTTCACCCTTGAAGGAGTTCATGAATTTCATGAGCTCGTTCCGGGTGACTAGAGCTTCTCCTCTGGTCTTCCGGGTTTCCCCGTCTGACCTCCCAGTGGGCCGGCTGCTTGGGCCCGCCTGATCCAGATTTTGTTCCAGCTGGTCTCTGGAACGGATGGATTTAGAGATGAGAGAACCATCTTTAATCATATAGGTCTCCACATCATTGTCTTCTTCTTCTTCCTCCTCCTCTGTGAATACCTCTGGCTGAGGCTGAGGTGGAGGATGAAGGATTTCAAACCCTACCGGCTGAGTAACCGGTTGCAGGTCTTCCGGGTTACCCGTCTGAGGTACTCTCCCCACAGACGGCGCCAAATGTTTTGGGTGTTTTTGTCCCTTGGGAGAGTTCCAACTCGAAGACTGGTCCTGCTGACTCTGTACCTGGAAAAACAACGGAGACACCGGTTGGGTGGTGCTCCGCCTCCAACGCTCAAGTTAGTAACTTGAAGGAGAATAAAAAGTGCGGAAATTTAGGTGGGGATCTGCTTGGATCCGAAGCTCAGGTGTTCTCTAATGAGAGAGAAAGTAGGATGTAATAAATGATAGTAAATTTCTGAATGTCCCCCTTTTTGGGGGAATATCTCCCTATTTATAGGGTCCTTGGGAAAAGTGCCCCTTCCTAGGTTATTTTAACCTAGGACTGATGGGCTGCGCCGCCAAATAGCGGATTTTAGGAAAATTGGGCCCTTGAAGGCCGCTACTCTAAGGGAGTATCTGGAGAGGCCACGTGTCAGCGAGGGATTGGTCAAGGGTGACCTGCCAGCCTCTGACACGTGGAACCTCCTCATTGGTCCACTTGTCATGGGTGAAAATACCCCAAACAATATCAGTGCAAGTTTTGAACGGGTAAATTGACTGTTTAAAGGCATATTGGATGGTTCCATCCACTCAATTGAACTCCCGGAGGGTATTAGGAACCATGGTAAACATCTCGGCAATTTTTATTTCCGAGCGAAAAAAGGTCAAAAATTCAAAAATTGAAGGCTATATAATCCACGCTTTTTGAGGAATTTTGAGGTTACAAGGCCAGGTGGCGGAAAGTCTTGATACCTTAGGGGATACATCTTAGGGTCATATAATGACGTTTGGAACCATATATGACCCTATGTGTTGCCATAAATGACCGTGGTAGGCTTGAGGTCACAATATCGGTGCCAGTTTGGAACAGGTAAATTGACTGTTTAAAGGCATATTGGATGGTTCCGCCCACTCAATTGTACTCCAGGAGGGTATTAGGAACCCTGGTAAACATCTCGGCAATTTTTATTTCCGGGCGAAAAAAGGTCAAACAATTCTAAAATTGAAGGCTATAATCCACGCTTTTTAAGGAATTTAAAGGTTAGGGGGCCTGGTGATGAAAAGTCTTGAGACCCTAGAGGATATGTCTTAGGGTCATATAATGACGTTTGGAACCATATATGACCCTTATATGTTACCATAAATGTCCATGGTAGGCTTGAGGTCACGATATCGGTGCAAGTTTGGAACGGGTAAATTGACTGTTTAAAAGCATATTTGATGGTTCCAACCACTCAATTGGACACCCGGAGGGTATTAGGAACCATGGTAAACATCTCGGCAATTTTTATTTTCGGGCGAAAAAAGGCCAAAAAATTCCAAAATTGAAGGTTATAATCCACGCTTTTTGAGGAATTTTGAGGTTACGGGGCCCGGAGGCGAAAATTCTTGAGACCCTAGTGGATACATCTTAGGGTCATATAATGACGTTTGGAACCATATATGACCCTTATATGTTACCATAAATGTCCGTGGTAGGCTTGAGGTCACGATATCAGTGCAAGTTAGGATTAAGTAAATTGGCTGTTTAAAGGCATATTGGATGGTTCCGCCCACACAATTGTACTCCCGGAGGGTATTAGGATTTCTGGTAAACATCTCGGCAATTTTTATTTCCGGGCGAAAAAAGGTCAAACAATTCTAAAATTGAAGGCTATAATCTACGTTTTTTAAGGAATTTAAAGGTTAGGGGGCCCGGTGATGAAAAGTCTTGAGACCCTAAGGGATACGTCTAAGGGTCATATAATGACGTTTGGAACCATATATGACCCTTATATGTTACCATAAATGTCCATGCTAGGCTTGAGGTCACGATATCAGTGCAAGTTTGGAACGGGTAAATTGACTGTTTAAAAGCATATTGGATGGTTCTACCCACTCAATTGGACACCCGGAGGGTATTAGGAACTATGGTAAACATCTCGCAATTTTTATTTTCGGGCGAAAAAAGGTCAAAAAATTCCAAAATTGAAGGTTATAATCCACGCTTTTTGAGGAATTTTGAGGTTACGGGGCCCGGTGGCGAAAATTCTTGAGACCCTAGTGGATACATCTTAGGGTCATATAATGACGTTTGGAACCATATATGACCCTTATATGTTGCCATAAATATCCGTGGTAGGCTTGAGGTCACGATATTGGTGCAAGTTTAGAACTTGTAAATTGACTGTTTAAAGGCATATTAGATGGTTCCAGCCACTCAATTGGACTCCCGGAGATTATTAGGAACCATAGTAATCTTCTCTGCAAATTTTATTTCTGGGCAAAAAAAGGTCAAAAAATTCCAAAATTGAAGGATATAATCCACGCTTTTTGAGGAATTTTGAGGTTAACAGGCCTGGTGGCGAAAAGTCTTGAGACCCTAGGGGATACATCTTAGGGTCATATAATGACGTTTGGAACCATATATGACCCTTATATGTTGCCATAAATGTCCGTGGTAGGCTTGAGGTTACGATATCGGTGCAAGTTTAGAACCGGTAAATTGACTGTCTAAAGGCATATTGGATGGTTCCACCCACTCTATTGTACTCCTGGAGGGTATTAGGAACCATGGTGAACATCTCGGCAATTTTTATTTCCGGTCGAAAAAAGGTCGAAAATTCAAAAATTGAGGGCTATAATCCACGCTTTTTGAGGAATTTCGAGGCTACGGGGCCCGGTGGCGAAAAGTCTTGAGACCATAGGGGCTACTTCTTAGGGTCATATAATGACGTTTTGAACCATATATGACCCTTATATGTTGACATAAATGTCCGTGGTAGGCTTGAGGTCACTATATTGGTGCAAGTTTGGAACGGGTAAATTTACTGTTTAAAGGCATATTGGATGGTTCCACCCACTCAATTGGACTCCCGGAGGGTACTAGGAACCATGGTAAACATCTCGGCAATTTTTATTTCCGGGCGAAAAAGGGTCAAAAAATTCCAAAACTGAAGGCTATAATCCATGCTTTTTGAGGAATTTTGAGGTTTCGGGGCCTGGTGGCGACAAGTCTTGAGACCCTAGGGGATACATCTTAGGGTCATATAATGACGTTTGGAACCATATATGACCCTTATATGTTGCCATAAATGTCCGTGGTAAGCTTGAGGTCACGATATCAGTGCAAGTTTGGAACGGGTAAATTGACTGTTTAAAGGCATATTGGATGGTTCCACCCACTCAATTGAACTCCCGGAGGGTATTAGGAACCATGGTCAACATCTCGGCAATTTTTATTTCAGGGTAAAAAAAGGTCAAAAAATCCCAAAATTAAAGGCTATAATCCCGCTTTTTGAGGAAATTTGAGGTTACTAGGCCTGTGGCGAAAAGTCTTGAGACCCTAGGGGATACATCTTAGGGTCATATAATGACGTTTGGAACCATATATGACCCTTATATGTTGCCATAAATGTCCGTGGTACGCTTGAGATCACGATATCGGTGCAAGTTTGGAACGGGTGAATTGACTGTTTAAAGACATATTGGATGGTTCTACCCACTCAATTGGACTCCAGGAGGGTATTTGGAACCATTGTGAACATCTCGGCAATTTTTATTTTCGGGCGAAAAAAGGTCAAAAAATTCCAAAATTGAAGGCTATAATCCACGCTTTTTGAGGAATTTTGAGGTTACGGGACCCGGTGGTGAAAAGTCTTGAGACACTAGGGTATACATCTTAGGGTTATATAATGACGTTTGGATACATACATGACCCTTATATGTTTCCATAAATGTCCGTGGTAGGATTCAGATCACGATATCGGTGCAAGTTTGGAACGCGTTAATTGACTGTTTAAAGGCATATTGGATGGTTCCACCCACTCAATTGGACTCCCGGAGGGTATTAGGAACCATGGTAAACAACACGGCAATTTTTATTTCCGGGCGAAAAAAGGTCAAAAAATTCCAAAACTGAAGGCTATAATCCACGCTTTTTGAGGAATTTTGAGGTTACGGGGCCCGGTGGGGAAAAGTCTTGAGACCCTAGGGGATACATCTTAGGGTCATATAATGACGTTTGGAACCATATATGACCCTTATGTGTTGCCATAAATATCCGTGGTAGGGTTAAGGTCACGATACCGGTGCAAGTTTGGAACGGGTAAATTGACTGTTTAATGGCATAATGGATGGTTCCACCCACTCAATTGGACTCCCGGAGGGTATTAGGAACCATGGTAAACAACACGGCAATTTTTATTTCCGGGCGAAAAAAGGTAAAAAAATCCTAAAATTGAAGGCTATATAATCCACGCTTTTTGAGGAATTCTGAGGTTACGGAAACCGGTGGTGAAAAGTCTTGAGACCCTAGGGTATATATCTTAGGGTTATATAATGACATTTGGAACCATATATGACCTTTATATGTTGCCATAAATATCAGTGGTAGGCTTGAGGTCACGATATCGGTGCAAGTTTGGAACGGGTAAATTGATTGTTTTAAGGCATATTGGATGGTTCCACCCACTCAATTGGACTCCCGGAGAGTATTAGGAACCATGCTAAACAACTCGGCAATTTTTATTTCCGGGCGAAAAAAGGTCAAAAAAATTCCAAAATTGAAGGCTGTATAATCCTCGCTTTTTGAGAAATTTTGAGGTTACGGGGCCCGGTGGCGAAAAGTCTTGACACCCTAGGGGATACACCTTAGGGTCATATAATGACGTTTGGAACCATATATGACCCTTATATGTTGCCATAAATGTCCGTGGTAGCCTTGAGGTCATGATATCGATGCAAGTTTGGAACGGGTAAATTGACTATTTTAAGGCATATTGGATGATTCTACCCACTCAATTGGACTCCCGGAGGGTATAAGGAGCAATGGTAAATATCTCGGCAATATTTATTACCGGGCGAAAAAAGGATAAAAAATTCCAAAATTCAAGGCTATAATCCACGCTTTTTGAGGAATTTTGATGTTACGGGGCCTGGTGGCGAAAAGTCTTTAGACCCTAGCGATATATCTTAGGGTCATATAATGACGTTTGGAACCATATATGACCCTTATATGTTGCCATAAATGTCCGTGGTAGGCTTGAGGTCACGATATCGGTGCAAGTTTGGAACGGGTAAATTGACTGTTTAAAGGCATATTGGATAGTTCCACCCACTCAATTGGACTCCAGGAGGGTATTAGGAACCATGGTGAACATCTCGGTAATTTTTATTTCCGGGCGAAAAAAGGTCAAAAAATTCCAAAATTGAAGGCTACATAATCCACCTTTTTGAGGAATTTTGAGGTTACGGGGCCCGGTGGCGAAAAGTCTTGAGACCCTAGGGTATACATCTTAGGGTCATATAATGACGTTTGGAACCATATATGACCCTTATATGTTGCCATAAATGTCCGTGGTAGGCTTGAGGTCACGATATCGGTGCAAGTTTGGAACGAGTAAATTGACTGTTTAAAGGCATATTAGATGGTTCCACCCACTAAATTGGACTCCCGGAGGGTATTAGGAACCATGGTAAACATCTCGGCAATTTTTATTTTCGGAAGAAAAAAGGTCAAAAAATTCCAAAATTGATGGCTATAATCCACGCTTTTTGAGGAAATTTGAGGTTACGGGGGCTGTGACGAAAAGTTTTGAGACCCTAGGGTATACATCTTAGGGTCATATAATGACGTTTGGAACCATATATGACCCTTATATGTTGCCATAAATGTCCGTGGTAGGCTTGAGATCACGATATCGGTGCAAGTTTGGAACGGGTGAATTGACTGTTTAAAGGCATATTGGATGGTTCCACCCACTCAATTGGACTCCAGGAGGGTATTAGGAACCATGGTGAACATCTCGGCAATTTTTATTTCCGGGCGAAAAAAGGTCAAAAAATTCCAAAATTGAAGGCTATAATCCACGCTTTTTGAGGAATTTTGAGGTTACGGGACCCTGTGGTGAAAAGTCTTGAGACACTAGGGTATACATTTTAGGGATATATAATGACGTTTGGAACCATATATGACCCATAAATGTTGCCATAAATATCCGTGGTAGGCTTGAGGTCACGATATCGGTGCAAGTTTGGAACGGGTAAATTGACTGTTTAAAGGCAAATTGGATGGTTCCACCCACTCAATTGGACTCCCAGAGGGTATTAGGAACCATGGTAAACAACACGGCAATTTTTATTTCCGGGCGAAAAACGTCAAAAAATTCCAAAATTGAAGGCTATATAATCCATGCTTTTTGAGGAATTTTGAGGTTACAGAACCCGGTGGTGAAAAGTCTTGAGACCCTAGGGTATACATCTTAGGGTTATATAATGACGTTTGGAACCATATATGACCATTATATGTTTTCATAAATATCCTTAGTAGGCTTGAGGTCACGATATCGGTGCAAGTTTAGAACGGGTAAATTGACTGTTTAAAGGCATATTGGATGGTTCCACCCACTCAATTGGACTCCAGGAGGGTATTAGGAACTATGGTGAACATCTCGGCAATTTTTATTTTCGGGCGAAAAAAGTTCAAAAAATTCCAAAATTGAAGGTTAATCCACGCTTTATGAGAAATTTTGAGGTTACGGGACCCGGTGGTGAAAAGTCTTGAGACCCTAGGGTATACATCTTAGGGTCATATAATGACGTTTGGAACCATATATGACCCTTATATGTTGCCATAAATATCCGTGGTAGGCTTGAGGTCACGATATCGGTGCAAGTTTGGAACGGGTAAATTGACTGTTTAAAGGCATATTGGATAGTTCCACCTCCTCAATTGGACTCCCGGAGAGTATTAGGAACCATGGTAAACAACTCGGCAATTTTCATTTCCGGGCGAAAAAAGGTCAAAAATTCCAAAATTGAAGGCTATCCACGCTTTTTGAGGAATTTTAAGTTAAGAGGCCCAGTGGCGAAAAGTCTTGATACCCTAGGGGATACATCTTAGGGTCATATAATGACGTTTAGAACCATATATGACCCTTATTTGTTGCCATAAATGTCCGTGGTAGGCTTGAGGTCACGATAACGGTGCAAGTTTGGAACGAGTAAATTGACTGTTTAAAGGCATATTGGATGGTTCCACCCACTAAATTAGACTCCCGGAGGGTATTAGGAACCATGGTAAACATCTCGGCAATTTTTATTTTCGGGCGAAAAAAGGTCAAAAAATTCCGAAATTGAAGGCTATAATCCACGCTTTATGAGGAATTTTAAGGTTACGGGACCCGGTGGTGAAAAGTCTTGAGACCCTAGGGTATACATCTTAGGTTCATATAATGACGTTTGGAACCATATATGACCCTTATATGTTTCCATAAATGTCCGTGGTAGGATTGAGGTCACGATATCGGTGCAAGTTTGGAACGGGTAAATTGACTGTTTAAAGGAAAATTGGATGGTTCCACCCACTCAATTGGACTCCCGGAGTGTATTAGGAACCATGGTAAACAACACGACAATTTTTATTTCCGGGCGAAAAAGGTCAAAAAATTGAAGGCTATATAATCCACGCTTTTTGAGGAATTTTGAGGTTACGGAACCCGGTGGTGAAAAGTCTTGAACCCTATGGTATACATATTAGGGTTATATAATGACGTTTGGAACCATATATGACCATTATATGTTTCCATAAATATCCGTGGTAGATTTGAGGTCACGATATTGGTACAAGTTTGGAACGGGTAAATTGACTGTTTAAAGGCATATTGGCTGGTTCCACCCACTCAATTGGACTCAGGGAGGGTATTAGGAACCATGGTGAACATCTCGGCAATTTTTATTTTCGGGCGAAAAAAGGTCAAAAAATTCCAAAATTGAAGGTTATAATCCACGCTTTTTGAGGAATTTTGAGGTTACGGGACCCGGTGGTGAAAAGTCTTGAGACTCTAAGGTATACATCTTAGGGTTATAAAATGACGTTTGGATACATATATGACCCTTATATGTTTCCATAAATGTCCGTGGTAGGATTCAGATCACGATATCGGTGCAAGTTTGGAACGGGTGAATTAACTGTTTAAAGGCATATTGGATGGTTCCACCCACTCAATTGGACTCCCGGAGGGTATTAGGAACCATGGTAAACAACACGACAATTTTTATTTCCGGGCGAAAAAAGGTCAAAAAATTCCAAAACTGAAGGCTATAATCCACGCTTTTTTAAGGAATTTTGAGGTTACGGGACCCGGTGGGGAAAAGTCTTAAGACCCTAGGGGATACATCTTAGGGTCATATAATGATGTTTGGAACCATATATGACCCTTATATGTTGCCATAAATATCCGTGGTAGGCATGAGGTCACGATATCGGTGCAAGTTTGGAACGGGTAAATTGACTGTTTAAAGGCAAATTGGATGGTTCCACCCACTCAATTGGACTCCCGGAGGGTATTAGGAACCATGGTAAACAACACGGCAATTTTTATTTCCGGGCGAAAAAGGTAAAAAAATTCCAAAATTGAAGGCTATAATCCACGCTTTTTGAGGAATTTTGGGGTTACGGGACCCGGTGGTGAAAAGTCTTGAGACACTAGGGTATACATCTTAGGGTTATAAAATGATGTTTAAATACATATATGACCCTTATATGTTTCCATAAATGTCCGTGGTAGGATTTAGATCACGATATCGGTGCAAGTTTGGAACGGGTGAATTGACTGTTTAATGGCATATTGGATGGTTCCACCCACTCAATTGGACTCCCGGAGGGTATTAGGAACCATGGTAAACAACACGGCAATTTTTATTTTCGGGCGAAAAAAGGTCAAAAAATTCCAAAACTGAAGGCTATAATCCACGCTTTTTTAAGGAATTTTGAGGTTACGGGACCCGGTGGGGAAAAGTCTTAAGACCCTAGGGGATACATCTTAGGGTCATATAATGACGTTTGGAACCATATATGACCCTTATATGTTGCCATAAATGTCCGTGGTAGGGTTAAGGTCACGATACCGGTGCAAGTTTGGAATGGCTAAATTTACTGTTTAAAGGCATATTGGATGGTTCTACCCACTCGATTGGACTCCCGGAGGGTATTAGGAACCATGGTAAACAACTCCGCAATTTTTATTTCCAGGAGAAAAAAGGTCAAAAAATTCCAAAACTGAATGCTATAATCCACGCTTTTTGAGGAATTTTGAGGTTAAGGGGCCCGGTGGGGAAAAGTCTTGAGACCCTAGGGGATACATCTTAGGGTCATATAATGACGTTTGGAACCATATATGACCCTTATATGTTGCCATAAATGTCCGTGGTAGGGTTAAGGTCACGATACCGGTGCAAGTTTGGAACGGGTAAATTGACTGTTTAAAGGCAAATTGGATGGTTCCACCCACTCAATTGGACTCCCAGAGGGTTTTAGGAACCATGGTAAACAACACGGCAATTTTTATTTCCGGGTGAAAAAGGTCAAAAAATTCCAAAATTGAAGGCTATATAATCCACACTTTATGAGGAATTTTGAGGTTACGGAACCCGGTGGTGAAAAGTCTTGAGACCCTAGGGTATACATCTTAGGGTTATATAATGACGTTTGGAACCATATATGACCATTATATGTTTCCATAAATATCCTTGGTAGGCTTGAGGTCACGATATCGGTGCAAGTTTGGAACGGGTAAATCGACTGTTTAAAGGCATATTGGATGGTTCCACCCACTCAATTGGACTCCAGGAGGGTATTAGGAACCATGGTGAACATCTCAGCAATTTTTATTTTCGGGCGAAAAAAGGACAAAAAATTCCAAAATTGAAGGTTATAATCCACGCTTTTTGAGAAATTTTGAGGTTACGGGACCTGGTGGTGAAAAGTCTTGAGACCCTAGGGTATACATCTTAGGGTCATATAATGACGTTTGGAACCATATATGACCCTTATATGTTGCCATAAATGTCCGTGGTACGCTTGAGATCACGATATCGGTGAGAGTTTGGAACGGGTAAATTGACTGTTTAAAGGCATATTGGATGGTTCCACCCACTCAATTGGACTCCAGGAGGGTATTAGGAACCATAGTGAACATCTCGGCAATTTTTATTTTCGGGTGTAAAAAGGTCAAAAATTCCAAAAATGAAGGCTATAATCCACGCTTTTTGAGGAATTTTGAGGTTACGGGACCCGGTGGTGAAAAGTCTTGAGACACTAGGGTATACATCTTAGGGTTATAAAATGACGTTTGGATACATATATAACCCTTATATGTTTCCATAAATGTCCGTGGTAGGATTCAGATCACGATATCGGTGCAAGTTTGGAACGGGTGAATTGACTGTTTAATGGCATATTGGATGGTTCCACCCACTCAATTGGACTCCCGGAGGGTATTAGGAACCATGGTAAACAACACGGCAATTTTTATTTCCGGGCGAAAAAAGGTCAAAAAATTCCAAAACTGAAGGCTATAATCCACGCTTTTTGAGGAATTTTGAGGTTACGGGGCCCGGTGGGGAAAAGTCTTGAGACCCTAGGGGATACATCATAGGGTCATATAATGACGTTTGGAACCATATATGACCCTTATATGTTGCCATAAATGTCCGTGGTAGGATTCAGATCACGATATCGGTGCAAGTTTGGAACGGGTGAATTGACTGTTTAATGGCATATTGGATGGTTCCACCCACTCAATTGGACTCCCGGAGGGTATTAGGAACCATGGTAAACAACACGGCAATTTTTATTTCCGGGCGAAAAAAGGTCAAAAAATTCCAAAACTGAAGGCTATAATCCACGCTTTTTGAGGAATTTTGAGGTTACGGGGCCCGGTGGGGAAAAGTCTTGAGACCCTAGGGGATACATCATAGGGTCATATAATGACGTTTGGAACCATATATGACCCTTATATGTTGCCATAAATGTCCGTGGTAGGGTTAAGGTCACGATACCGGTGCAAGTTTGGAATGGGTAAATTGACTGTTTAAAGGCATATTGGATGGTTCCACCCACTCAATTGGACTCCCGGAGAGTATTAGGAACCATGGTAAACAACTCCGCAATTTTTATTTCCAGGCGAAAAAAGGTCGAAAAATTCCAAAATTGAACGCTATAATCCACGCTTTTTGAGGAATTTTGAGGTTACGGGACCCGGTGGTGAAAAGTCTTGAGACCCTAGGGTATACATCTTAGGGATATATAATGACGTTTGGAACCATATATGACCCATAAATGTTGCCATAAATATCCGTGGTAGGCTTGAGGTCACGATATCGGTGCAAGTTTGGAACGGGTAAATTGACTGTTTAAAGGAAAATTGGATGGTTCCACCCACTCAATTGGACTCCCAGAGGGTATTAGGAACCATGGTAAACAACACGGCAATTTTTATTTCCGGGTGAAAAAGGTCAAAAAATTCCAAAATTGAAGGCTATATAATCCACGCTTTATGAGGAATTTTGAGGTTACGGAACCCGGTGGTGAAAAGTCTTGAGACCCTAGGGTATACATCTTAGGGTTATATAATGACGTTTGGAACCATATATGACCACTATATGTTTCCATAAATATCCTTGGTAGGCTTGAGGTCACGATATCGGTGCAAGTTTGGAACGGGTAAATCGACTGTTTAAAGGCATATTGGATGGTTCCACCCACTCAATTGGACTCCAGGAGGGTATTAGGAACCATGGTGAACATCTCAGCAATTTTTATTTTCGGGCGAAAAAAGGTCAAAAAATTCCAAAATTGAAGGTTATAATCCACGCTTTATGAGAAATTTTGGGGTTACGGGACCTGGTGGTGAAAAGTTTTGAGACCCTAGGGTATACATCTTAGGGTCATATTATGACGTTTGGAACCATATATGACCCTTATATGTTGCCATAAATGTCCGTGGTACGCTTGAGATCACGATATCGGTGAGAGTTTGGAACGGGTAAATTGACTGTTTAAAGGCATATTGGATGGTTCCACCCACTCAATTGGACTCCAGGAGGGTATTAGGAACCATAGTGAACATCTCGGCAATTTTTATTTTCGGGTGTAAAAAGGTCAAAAATTCCAAAATTGAAGGCTATAATCCACGCTTTTTGAGGAATTTTGAGGTTACGAGACCCGGTGGTGAAAAGTCTTGAGACACTAGGGTATACATCTTAGGGTTATAAAATGACGTTTGGATACATATATAACCCTTATATGTTTCCATAAATGTCCGTGGTAGGATTCAGATCACGATATCGGTGCAAGTTTGGAACGGGTGAATTGACTGTTTAATGGCATATTGGATGGTTCCACCCACTCAATTGGACTCCCGGAGGGTATTAGGAACCATGGTAAACAACACGGCAATTTTTATTTCCGGGCGAAAAAAGGTCAAAAAATTCCAAAACTGAAGGCTATAATCCACGCTTTTTGAGGAATTTTGAGGTTACGGGGCCCGGTGGGGAAAAGTCTTGAGACCCTAGGGGATACATCATAGGGTCATATAATGACGTTTGGAACCATATATGACCCTTATATGTTGCCATAAATGTCCGTGGTAGGGTTAAGGTCACGATACCGGTGCAAGTTTGGAATGGGTAAATTGACTGTTTAAAGGCATATTGGATGGTTACACCCACTCAATTGGACTCCCGGAGAGTATTAGGAACCATGGTAAACAACTCCGCAATTTTTATTTCCAGGCGAAAAAAGGTCGAAAAATTCCAAAATTGAACGCTATAATCCACGCTTTTTGAGGAATTTTGAGGTTACGGGACCCGGTGGTGAAAAGTCTTGAGACCCTAGGGTATACATCTTAGGGATATATAATGACGTTTGGAACCATATATGACCCATAAATGTTGCCATAAATATCCGTGGTAGGCTTGAGGTCACGATATCGGTGCAAGTTTGGAACGGGTAAATTGACTGTTTAAAGGAAAATTGGATGGTTCCACCCACTCAATTGGACTCCCAGAGGGTATTAGGAACCATGGTAAACAACACGGCAATTTTTATTTCCGGGTGAAAAAGGTCAAAAAATTCCAAAATTGAAGGCTATATAATCCACGCTTTATGAGGAATTTTGAGGTTACGGAACCCGGTGGTGAAAAGTCTTGAGACCCTAGGGTATACATCTTAGGGTTATATAATGACGTTTGGAACCATATATGACCACTATATGTTTCCATAAATATCCTTGGTAGGCTTGAGGTCACGATATCGGTGCAAGTTTGGAACGGGTAAATCGACTGTTTAAAGGCATATTGGATGGTTCCACCCACTCAATTGGACTCCAGGAGGGTATTAGGAACCATGGTGAACATCTCAGCAATTTTTATTTTCGGGCGAAAAAAGGTCAAAAAATTCCAAAATTGAAGGTTATAATCCACGCTTTATGAGAAATTTTGAGGTTACGGGACCTGGTGGTGAAAAGTCTTGAGACCCTAGGGTATACATCTTAGGGTCATATTATGACGTTTGGAACCATATATGACCCTTATATGTTGCCATAAATGTCCGTGGTACGCTTGAGATCACGATATCGGTGAGAGTTTGGAACGGGTAAATTGACTGTTTAAAGGCATATTGGATGGTTCCACCCACTCAATTGGACTCCAGGAGGGTATTAGGAACCATAGTGAACATCTCGGCAATTTTTATTTTCGGGCGTAAAAAGGTCAAAAATTCCAAAATTGAAGGCTATAATCCACGCTTTTTGAGGAATTTTGAGGTTACGGGACCCGGTGGTGAAAAGTCTTGAGACACTAGGGTATACATCTTAGGGTTATAAAATGACGTTTGGATACATATATGACCCTTATATGTTTCCATAAATGTCCGTGGTAGGATTCAGATCACGATATCGGTGCAAGTTTGAAACGGGTGAATTGACTGTTTAATGGCATATTGGATGGTTCCACCCACTCAATTGGACTCCCGGAGGGTATTAGGAACCATGGTAAACAACACGGCAATTTTTATTTCAGGGCGAAAAAAGGTCAAAAAATTCCAAAACTGAAGGCTATAATCCACGCTTTTTGAGGAATTTTGAGGTTACGGGGCCCGGTGGGGAAAAGTCTTGAGACCCTAGGGGATATATCATAGGGTCATATAATGACGTTTGGAACCATATATGACCCTTATATGTTGCCATAAATGTCCGTGGTAGGGTTAAGGTCACGATACCGGTGCAAGTTTGGAATGGGTAAATTGACTGTTTAAGGGCATATTGGATGGTTCCACCCACTCAATTGGACTCCCGGAGAGTATTAGGAACCATGGTAAACAACTCCGCAATTTTTATTTCCAGGCGAAAAAAGGTCGAAAAATTCCAAAATTGAACGCTATAATCCACGCTTTTTGAGGAATTTTGAGGTTACGGGACCCGATAGCGAAAAGTCTTGATACCCTAGGGGATACATCTTAGGGTCATATAATGACATTTAGAACCATATATGACCCTTATATGTTGCCATAAATGTCCGTGGTAGGCTTGAGGTCACGATATCGGTGCAAGTTTGGAACGAGTAAATTGACTGTTTAAAGGCATATCAGATGGTTCCACCAACTAAATTGGACTCCCGGAGGGTATTAGGAACCATGGTAAACATCTCGGCAATTTTTATTTTCGGAAGAAAAAAGGTCAAAAAATTCCAAAATTGATGGTTATAATCCACGCTTTTTGAGGAAATTTGAGGTTACGGGGGCTGTGGCGAAAACTCTTGAGACCCTAGGGGATACATCTTAGGGTCATATAATGACGTTTGGAACCATATATGACCCTTATATGTTGCCATAAATGTCCGTTGTAGGATTCAGATCACGATATCGGTGCAAGTTTGGAACGGGTGAATTGACTGTTTAAAGGCATATTGGATGGTTCCACCCACTCAATTGGACTCCAGGAGGTTATTAGGAACCATGGTGAACATCTCGGCAATTTTTATTTCCGGGCGAAAATAGGTCAAAAAATTCCAAAATTGAAGGCTATAATCCACGCTTTATGAGGAATTTTGAGGTTACGGGGCCCGGTGGCGAAAAGTCTTGATACCCTAGGGGATAAATCTTAGGGTCATATAATGACGTTTAGAACCATATATGACCCTTATATGTTGACATAAATGTCCGTGGTAGGCTTGAGGTCACGATATCGGTGCAAGTTTGGAACGAGTAAATTAACTGTTTAAAGGCATATTGGTTAGTTCCACCCACTAAATTGGACTCCCGGTGGGTATTAGAAACCATGGTAAACATCTCGGCAATTTTTATTTTCAGGCGAAAAAGGTCAAAAAATTCCAAAATTGAATGCTATAATCCACGCTTTTTGAGGAATTTTGAGGTTACGGGGCCTGGTGGCGAAAAGTCTTGAGACCCTAGGGGATACATCTTAGGGTCATATAATGACGTTTGGAACCATATATGACCCTTATATGTTGCCATAAATGTCCGTGGTAGGCTTGAGATCTCGATATCGGTGCAAGTTTGGAACGGGTGAATTGACTGTTTAAAGGCATATTGGATGGTTCCACCCACTCAATTAGACTCCAGGAGGGTATTAGGAACCATGGTGAACATCTCGGCAATTTTTATTTCCGGGCGAAAAAAGGTCCAAAAATTCCAAAATTGAAGGCTAATCCACGCTTTTTGAGGAATTTTGAGGTTACGGGACCCGGTGGTGAAAAGTCTTGAGACCCTAGGGTATACATCTTAGGGTTATATAATGACGTTTGGAACCATATATGACCCTTATATGTTACCATAAATATCCGTGGTACGCTTGAGGTCACGATATTGGTTCAAGTTTGGAACGGGTAAATTGACTGTTTAAAGGCATATTGGATGGTTCCACTCACTCAATTGGACTCCCGGAGGGTATTAGGAACCATGGTAAACAACACGGTAATTTTTATTTCCGGGCGAAAAAAGGTCAAAAAATTCAAAAATTGAAGGATATAATCCACGCTTTTTGAGGAATTTTGAGGTTACGGGACCCGGTGGGGAAAAGTCTTGAGACCGTAGGGGATACATCTTAGGGTCATATAATGACGTTTGGAACCATATATGACCCTTATATGTTGCCATAAATGTCCGTGGTAGGGTTAAGGTCACGATACCGGTGCAAGTTTGGAATGGGTAAATTGACTGTTTAAAGACATATTGGATGGTTCCACCCACTTAATTTGACTCCTGGAGGGAATTAAGTACCATGGTAAACAACTCGGAAATTTTTATTTCCGGGCGAAAAAAGGTCAAAAAATTCCGAAATTGAAGGCTATAATCCACGCTTTTTGAGGAATTTTGAGGTTACGGAACCTGGTGGTGAAAAGTCTTGAGACCCTTGGGTATACATCTTAGGGTTATATAATGACGTTTGGAACCATATATGACCATTATATGTTTCCATAAATATCCTTGTTGGCTTGAGGTCACGATATCGGTGTAAGTTTGGAACGGGTAAATTGACTGTTTAAAGGCATATTGGATGGTTCCACCCACTCAATTGGACTCCAGGAGGGTATTAGGAACCATGGTGAACATCTCGGCAATTTTTATTTTCGGGCGAAAAAAGGTCAAAAAATTCCAAAATTGAAGGTTATAATCCACGCTTTATGAGAAATTTTGAGGTTACGGGACCCGGTGGTGAAAAGTCTTGAGACACTAGGGTATACATCTTAGGGTTATAAAATGACGTTTGGATACATATATGACCCTTATATGTTTCCATAAATGTCCGTGGTAGGATTCAGATCACGATATCGGTGCAAGTTTGGAACGGGTGAATTGACTGTTTAATGGCATATTGGATGGTTCCACCCACTCAATTGGACTCCAGGAGGGTATTAGGAACCATGGTAAACAACACGGCAATTTTTATTTCCGGGCGAAAAAAGGTCAAAAAATTCCAAAACTAAAGGCTATAATCCACGCTTTTTGAGGAATTTTGAGGTTACGGGGCCCGGTGGGGAAAAGTCTTGAGACCCTAGGAGATACATCATAGGGTCATATAATGACGTTTGGAACCATATATGGCTCTTATATGTTGCCATAAATGTCCGTGGTAGGGTTAAGGTCACGATACCGGTGCAAGTTTGGAATGGGTAAATTGACTGTTTAAAGGCATATTGGATGGTTCCACCCACTCAATTGGACTCCCGGAGGGTATTAGGAACCATGGTAAACAATTCGGCAATTTTTTATTTCCGGGCGAAAAAAGGTCAAAAAATTCCAAAACTGAAGGCTATAATCCACGCTTTTTGAGGAATTTTGAGGTAACGGAACCCGGTGGTGAAAAGTCTTGAGACCCTAGGGTATTCATCTTAGGGTTATATAATGACGTTTGGAACCATATATGACCTTTATATGTTGCCATAAATATCCGTGGTAGGCTTGAGGTGACGATATCGGTGCAAGTTTGGAACGGGTACATTGATTGTTTTAAGGCATATTGGATGGTTCCACCCACTCAATTGGACTCCTGGAGAGTATTAGGAACCATAATAAACAACTCCGCAATTTTTATTTCCAGGCGAAAAAAGGTCAAAAAATTCCAAAATTGAACGCTATAATCCACGCTTTTTGGGGAATTTTGAGGTTACGGGGCCCGATAGCGAAAAGTCTTGATACCCTAGGGGATACATCTTAGGGTCATATAATGACGTTTAGAACCATATATGACCCTTATATGTTGCCATAAATGTCCGTGGTAGGCTTGAGGTCACGATATCGGTGCAAGTTTGGAACGAGTAAATTGACCGTTTAAAGGCATATTAGATGGTTCCACCAACTAAATTGGAATCCCGGAGGGTATTAGGAACCATGGTAAACATCTCAGCAATTTTTATTTTCGGAAGAAAAAAGGTCAAAAAATTCCAAAATTGATGGCTATAATCCACGCTTTTTGAGGAAATTTGAGGTTACGGGGGCTGTGGCGAAAACTCTTGAGACCCTAGGGGATACATCTTAGGGTCATATAATGACGTTTGGAACCATATATGACCCTTATATAATGCCATAAATGTCCGTGGTAGGATTTAGATCACGATATCAGTGCAAGTTTGGAACGGGTGAATTGACTGTTTAAAGGCATATTGGATGGTCCACCCACTCAATTAGACTCCAGGAGGTTATTAGGAACCATGGTGAACATCTCGGCAATTTTTATTTCCGGGCGAAAATAGGTCAAAAAATTCCAAAAATGAAGGCTAATCCACGCTTTTTGAGGAATTTTGAGGTTACAGGGCCCGGTGGCGAAAAGTCTTGATACCCTAGGGGATAAATCTTAGGGTCATATAATGACGTTTAGAACCATATATGACCCTTATATGTTGACATAAATGTCCGTGGTAGGCTTGAGGTCACGATATCGGTGCAAGTTTGGAACGAGTAAATTGACTGTTTAAAGGCATATTGGTTAGTTCCACCCACTAAATTGGACTCCCGGAGGGTATTAGAAACCATGGTAAACATGTCGGCAATTTTTATTTTCAGGCGAAAAAAGGTCAAAAAATTCCAAAATTGAATGCTATAATCCACGCTTTTTGAGGAATTTTGTGGTTACGGGGCCCGGTGGCGAAAAGACTTGAGACCCTAGGGGATACATCTTAGGGTCATATAATGACGTTTGGAACCATATATGACCCTTATATGTTGCCATAAATGTCCGTGGTAGGCTTGAGATCACGATATCGGTGCAAGTTTGGAACGGGTGAATTGACTGTTTAAAGGCATATTGGATGGTTCCACCCACTCAATTAGACTCCAGGAGGGTATTAGGAACAATGGTGAACATCTCGGCAATTTTTATTACCGGGCGACAAAAGGTCCAAAAATTCCAAAATTGAAGGCTATAATCCACGCTTTTTGAGGAATTTTGAGGTTACGGGACCCGGTGGTGAAAAGTCTTGAGACCCTAGGGTATACATCTTAGGGTTATATAATGACGTTTGGAACCATATATGACCCTTATATGTTGCCATAAATATCCGTGGTAGGCTTGAGGTCACGATATCGGTGCAAGTTTGGAACGGGTAAATTGACTGTTTAAAGGCATATTGGATGGTTCCACTCACTCAATTGGACTCCCGGAGGGTATTAGGAACCATGGTAAACAACACGGTAATTTTTATTTCTGGGCGAAAAAAGGTCAAAAAATTCAAAAATTGAAGGATATAATCCACGCTTTTTGAGGAATTTTGAGGTTACGGGACCCGGTGGTGAAAAGTCTTGAGACCCTAGGGTATATATCTTAGGGTTATATATTGACGTTTGGAACCATATATGACCCTTATATGTTGCCATAAATATACGTGGTAGGCTTGAGGTCACGATATCGATGCAAGTTTGGAACGGGTAAATTGACTGTTTAAAGGCATATTGGATGGTTCTACCCACTCAATTAGACTCCCGGAGGGTAATAGGAACCATGGTAAACAACTCGGCAATTTTTATTTCCGGGCGAAAAAAGGTCAAAAAATTCCAAAATTCTAACAGCTTAAGCAATGAATTTGCTAATAGAATTACAGTTCTAGACAAAGGACTTTTTTATATAGATGTACTCGATAAAAAAACTAGATTATGCAATGATAAAACTAAAAATAAAATTGAATATTTGCAAAAAAATCACGATCCTTTATTAAATGGGTCCTGTCGGGGTATAAAAAAAAAAAGGCTTTCATCCATTATAACAAAAACGACAGTAAAAAATTTAATAGATGCAATTTTTATAAATAAAATTCATAGTATTCTACATAATGATTCTAATTACCAAGAATTTGAACATAAAAAAGATCAAAACTCAATATCATCAAAAATTAGACATTTCGTTAGTCAGTTTGACGAGGAAGCCACGTTCAATCAGAAGAGAGTGTCTTTACTTTCAGAACACGAACAAATTGTTTCCGAAGATCCAGAAAGATTTTTAAAATTTTTAGTTGATACAATCATAGCGGATTCCTTTCCCCAAACAATTCCAAAAGAACCGATTCCCCAAACAATTCCAAAAGAATCGATTGGAATAAAAGAACTAAGTAAAGAGGTTCCTCGTTGGTCATACCAATTAGTCGACGATTTACAACCAGAGGATAGACCAGATGAAAAAGACGTGTCGGTGCCAATCGATGATCAAATTCGCTCAAGAAATTAGAAAAGTGTAGTTATTTATACCGATAAGCAAGAGAATACTGACAATCCTGCCCCAAATACCGCGGATATATCTGAGCAAGCAGGTGAAGTTTCTTTGATACGTTATTCACAACAATCTGATTTTCGTCGAGAAATAATCATAGGTTCCATGTGTGTTCAAAGACGTAAAATAGTTATTTGGGAATTGTTTCAACCAAATATACATTCCCCGCTTTTTTTAGACAGAATAGATAAATCCTCTTTTTTTTCGGCTACTTTTTCCGGATTAATTAAAGGGATTTTAAAAAATTGTATGGGAAAAAATCCCAGAATTGGGGATTTCTGATTATAAAAACAAAGAATTGAAAGAGGAAAATAAAACTAAAAAATACAATAAAAACGACGAAAAAAACCAAGAAAACATACGAATAGAAATAGCCGAAGCCTGGGATACTATTCCATTTGCTCAAATAATAAGAGGTTTGATGCTAATAACTCAGTCAATTCATAGAAAATATATTATATTGCCTTTATTGATAATAGCAAAAAATTTCAGCCGTCTGTTATTATTCCAACGACCCGAGTGGTCGGATGATTTCAAAGAGTGGAATAGCGAAATGCATGTTAAATGCACCTATAACGGCGTTCAATTATCAGAAACTGAATTTCCTAAAAACTGGTTAACAGATGGTATTCAGATAAAGATATTATTTCCTTTCTGTCTAAAACCTTGGCACAGATCTATAATACAACCGTCTGATCAAGATCGAATAAAAAAAAGCGAACAAAAACGAAATCGAATAGATGAGTTTTGTTTTTTAACAGTTGTGGGCCTGGAAACTGACCTTCCTTTTGGTCCTCCTCGAAAGCGACCCTCTTTTTTTCAACCTATTTTTAAACAACTCGACAAAAAAATTCGAAAACTTCTAAAAGGGCGCTTTCAAATTCGAAAAAGACTCAAAGAAAAAATTCTTTTTTTTTTAAGTTCGAAAATGAAACAAACAATTGGATTGTTGAAATATTTCTGTTTTTAAAAAAAATAACAAAAAAAATGTCAAATGTAAATCCAATTCGACTATTTGAATTGAGAGAAGAATCGAGTAAAAGAAAAAATGAAAAAGATTCATTAATCAAAAATCATATGATTAATGAATCATCCATTCAAACCGGATTCCTAAATTGAACAAATCCTTCAGCGACAGAAACAAAAATGAAAGATCTGACTAGTAGAACAAGAATAATAAAAAATCAAATAGAAAAAATAGCAAAAGACAATAAAAAACTAAAAGTTAGTCCTACCAAAACACCATATGGTACGAAAAAATGGGAATCGTCAAAAAATACGGGTCATATATTAAAAAGACGAAATGTTCGATTAATCCGTAAATTCAATTATATTTTGAAATTTTTTAGGGAAAAGATATACGTAGATATATTTTTATATATATATCATTAATATTTCCAGAATTAATACACAACTTTTTCTTGAATCAACAAAAAATGTAATTGAAAAATCCATTTCCAATAATGCAAAAAATAAAGATTAATAATAAAAAAATTCAGTTTATTTGGACTATAAACAAAAGATTTTTCCATTTTGTTAGTACTAATAATAATATTAGTAATAAGAATTCGAAGATTCCTTCGGATTTTTCTGTGTTGTCACAAGCTTATGTATTTTACAAATTATCCCAAGCCAAAATTTGGAACTTATATGGATTAAAATCGGTCCTTCAGTATCGGGGAATATCTTTATTTCTTAAAAATGAAATAAAAGATTTTTTTGGAACCCAAGGAATAGCTCATCCCGAGCTAAAGACTGGAAAACTTCCGAATTCTGGGCTGAACCAATGGAAAAACTGGCTAAAATTGAAAAATAATTATCAATACGATTTATCTCAGATAAAATGGTCACAATTAGTGCCACAAAAATGGCGAACTAGAGTAACTGAACACTGTGAGGTTGAAAATAATAATTTCAAAAAAAGCAAAACGAATTCATATCAAAAAGAACAATTAATTAATTACACAAATAATTCGGAAAACCGTTTATTGTTATTGCCAGATAAAAAATCTAATTTTAAAAAGAATTATAGATATGATGTTTTATCATATAATTTTTTTTATTATGAAGATAAGAATGATTCATATAGATATAGTTATGGAATACCATTCCAGGGAAATAAAAACCAAGAATTTTCTTATACTTCTAATTACAACAAAACTAAAGATAAATTTATTGACATGGCGTGGAATATCCCGATCACTAATTATTTTTTTTAGGAAGAAAAAATATTTTGGATATAGAAAAAACTATAGATAGAAAATATTTGGATTTGAAAATTCTCCATTTTTGTCTTAGAACAAAAGTCGACGTTGAGACCTGGGTCAATATCAGTACTAGCATGAATGAAAAAACGAAAACTGAATCTAAGAACTATCAAATTGTTGATAAAATTGATAAGAAAAGTCTTTTTTATCGCACAATTTATCAAGAAATCAACCAACCTGATAAAAAAAAAAAAATTTGATTGGATGGGAATGAATGAAGAAATACTAAGCTGTCCCATATCAAATTTGGAATTTTGGTTTTTCTCCGAATTTTTCTTATTTTATAATGCATATAAAATGAAACCGTGGGTTATACCAATTAACCTGCTTTTTTCAAATTATAATGTAAGTGAAAAGGTTAGTGAAGATAAAAGCATCAATAGACATAAAAAAATCAATTCTTTTATACCATCAAATGAAAAAATATATTTTGAATTAGAGAATCAGAATGAAGATGAAAAGGAACTCCTAAGTCAAGAAAATCTTGGATCCGATGTTCACGAAAACTATGAATCTATTTTCTCAAATGCACAAACAGATATTGAAGAAGATTATATAGGATCAGATATGAAAAAGCCGAGAAAGAAAATGCAACCCACGAGCGGTACAAAAGTAGAAATTGATTTATTCCTGAAAAGATATTTGCTTTTTTAGTTGAAATGGGCGGATTCTTTAAATCAAAAGCTGATCAATAATATTAAAGTATATTGTCTTGTGCTTCGATTGATAAATCCAATAGAAATTCTTTTATCCTCGATCGAAAGAAAAGAACTGAGTATGGATATAATGCTGGGTCGGAACGATTTAACTCGTTCAAATTTGCTAAAAAACGGGGTATTGATTATTGAACCGATTCGTCTGGCTATAAAAGGCGATGGGCAATTTCTTCTGTATCAAACCATAGGGATTTCGTTAGTTCATAAGAGTAAACACTACAATAATCAAAACAATAATCAAAAACGATACAGTGAGAATGGTGATAAAAAATTTTTAGGTAAAAGAGACAAAAACAATTTTGATTTGTTTCCTCCCGAAAATCTTTTATCGCCTAGGCGTCGTAGAGAGTTAAGAATTCGAATTTGTTTGAATTCAAGGAACAATAATGGTGTGAATATAAACCCAATAGGGAATCGAATAAAAAACTGTAGTCAATTTTTTTATGAAAACAAGGATCTTGATCGAAATAAAAATAGACTTAAAAAATTAAAATTCTTTCTTTGGCCCAATTATCGATTAGAGGATTTAGCTTGTATGAATCGTTATTGGTTTGATACTACTAACGGAAGTCGTTTTAGTATGTTAAGAATACATATGTATCCGCAATTTTAAATTGATTTATGATACATTTGATTTCCTATTATTTGGTAGATAAATAGATACATAATCACGCTGTTGTACATTCAATTCCGATACATGATACTAATTCGATGACGTATCCACTATATCCGAAATGAATCAAGATAATAAACCTTATAAAGTTTCTTTGATAAAATAAATCAATTAAGGTATTGTATATACCAGATTAAAATAGCTGGTATTATTATTACTGATCGGTAAAATTCAATATTTGCTAAAAAAGGTAAGGAAGGTTAAGAATTTATGAAAAAAAATTCATTCATATCCGTTATTTCGGAGGAAAAAAAAGAAGAAAACAGAGGGTCTGTTGAATTTCAAGTAGTCTGTTTTACCAATAAGATACGAAGACTTACTTCCCATTTGCAATTGCACAAAAAAGACTATTCATCTCAGCGAGGGCTACGAAAAATTCTGGGAAAACGTCAACGACTGCTGGCTTATTTGTCAAAGAATAATGGAATACGTTATAAAGAATTAATAAGTCAATTGAACATTCGAGAACAAAAAACACGTTAATGTGAAGAGTTGTTTTGAATTATAATTATTTGATTTATTAGATCTTGAATTTTGATGAATACCTTGTTGTTTTCAGCAATTCATGCAAAAATGAATTTGTGAAAAAATGAATCGGAGAAAAACCTATGACTGTACCAACTACCAGAAAACACTTCGTGATAGTCAATATGGGCCCTCACCATCCATCAATGCATGGTGTTCTCCGACTCATCGTTACTTTAGACGGTGAAGATGTTATTGACTGTGAACCAATAGTAGGTTATTTACACAGAGGTATGGAAAAAATTGCAGAAAACCGAACAATTATACAATATCTGCCTTATGTAACACGTTGGGATTATTTAGCTACTATGTTTACAGAACCAATAACTGTAAATGGACCAGAACAATTGGGAAATATTCAAGTACCTAAAAGAGCTAGCTATATTCGAGTGATTATGTTGGAGTTAAGTCGAATAGCTTCTCATTTATTATGGCTCGGCCCTTTTATGGCGGATATCGGGGCGCAAACCCCCTTCTTCTATATTTTCAGAGAAAGGGAATTAATATATGATTTATTCGAAGCTGCCACCGGTATGAGAATGATGCATAATTATTTTCGTATTGGAGGGGTAGCTGCCGATCTACCTTATGGATGGATAGAGAAATGTTTAGATTTTTGTGATTATTTTTTAATAGGGCTTGCTGAATACCAAAAGCTTATTACGCGAAATCCCATTTTTTTAGAACGAGTTGAGAATGTGGGCATTATTGGTAGCGAGGAAGCAAAAAATTGGGGTTTATCGGGCCCTATGCTACGAGCTTCCGGAATACAATGGGACCTTCGTAAAGTTGATCATTATGAATGTTATGACGAATTTGATTGGGAAGTTCAATGGCAAAAAGAAGGAGATTCATAAGCTCGTTATTTAATACGAATCGGTGAAATGGCCGAATCCGTAAAAATTATTCAACAAGCTCTAGAAGCAATTCCAGGAGGTCCCTATGAGAATTTAGAAATCCGACGCTTTAATAGAATAAAATATCCTGAATGGAATGATTTTGAATATCGATTCATTAGTAAAAAGCCATCTCCTGCTTTTGAATTGTCGAAACAAGAACTTTATGTAAGAGTCGAAGCACCAAAAGGTGAATTAGGGATATTTTTGATAGGAGATCAGAGTATTTTTCCTTGGAGATGGAAAATTCGCCCTCCGGGTTTTATCAATTTGCAAATTCTTCCTCAGTTAGTTAAAAAAATGAAATTGGCTGATATTATGACGATATTAGGTAGCATAGATATCATTATGGGAGAGGTTGTTCGTTGAAATGATAATTGATACAACAACAAAAGTACAAGCTATCAATTCTTTTTCCAAATTGGAATCCTTAAAAGCGGTTTATGAGACTACATGGATGCTTTTCCCTATTTTGATTCTTGTATTGGGAATTACAATAGGTGTACTAGTAATTGTGTGGTTAGAAAGAGAAATATCCGCAGGGATACAACAACGTATTGGACCTGAATATGCTGGTCCTTTGGGAATTCTTCAAGCTCTAGCGGACGGAATAAAACTACTTTTAAAAGAAAACCTTCTTCCATCTAGAGGGGATGCACTTTTATTTAGTATCGGACCTTCTATAGCAGTCATATCAATTCTACTAAGTTATTCAGTAATTCCTTTTGGTTCTCGCCTTGTTCTAGCCGATCTCAGTATTGGTGTTTTTTTATGGATCGCTATTTCAAGCATTGCTCCCATTGGACTTCTTATGTCAGGATATGAATCAAATAATAAGTATTCCTTTTTAGGTGGTTTACGGGCTGTTGCCCAATCAATTAGTTATGAAATACCATTAACTCTATGTGTATTATCAATATCGCTACGTGTGATTCGTTAAAACATAGGTCTTCACCCTTCCCCGTTTATTTTTAGGTTTATAAGAAGAAAAATGTATTGAATAGGATCTTTTTTTTTATTCACGGGGCGGGTTGATTAAAGTAAATCAGATAGTTAGATGAGTGAAAGAAAACAGCTTCGAAATTTGTAGTAAAAAATAGAATCTCATTGCCTATGTACAAAGGTTAAAAACATAAACAGTCAAGGTTATTTCCCCCAATATTGGTTAATTAGTCATCATTACTTGAAGCGGGTTGAAAAGAACAATTCTAGGAAGTTTTTACTATCTTTTTTTTATGTATTACCATACATGACTTACCATAGAAATTGACCAAAAAAGTGGATGATTAGGAACACCAAAGTACACAAAGGATTTGTAATAGAGATTATGTAAGTTATCTGAAGAAAGATTTTTACATAAAAGAAATACTAATTGAGGCTTTAAATTTGTAGAAATGATCAAGCAGTACTCCCACAAATTTCGATCCAGAGTATGCTCCTATCCACCGATTAAATGAATGACTATCAGGAACGAAGTAATCTTTTACTTTTCCCACTGAATAAAAGAACTAAGAGGGGCGAAAAAAAAGGGGGATAGATAATAGTAATAGAATAAAAAAAAAATCTTTTTCCAATATCGATATTCACGGAAATTCCATTTTGATCATAGCATAAATCATGAATGAATGTTTCCTTTTTTCGGAATATAATAAAAAAATAAGAATACGGCGAAATTTTTATTGATAATTGATATTACTAAAATTAGTAAAAAGCGTTTTTTATTCAAGAATTAAGTTATTACTCAATAAAAAGGAAATTCTTCAAAATTTAAGTAAAGGATGAGATCAATTCCGAAGCAATTTTTTATAGTATAGCAGACAGAATTTGATTGGTCTAATTCAGGATTTTTCGATTTATTTTGACTTTCGTTATCTTACAAGCATATCAAGATTAAAGAATATCGAATTAGTCCTTAGATTTATTTATGGCTCTTGAGGAGCCGTATGAGGTGAAAATCTCATGTACGGTTCTGGAATAACGATGACAAGGGTGATCTTATCTTCGACTATAATTATTTAACAGTTCAAGTACAGTTGATATAGTCGAGGCACAGTCAAAATATGGTTTTTGGGGATGGAATTTGTGGCGACAACCCATAGGGTTTATTGTTTTTATAATTTCTTCTCTAGCAGAATGGGAGAGATTGCCTTTTGATTTACCAGAGGCCGAAGAAGAATTAGTAGCGGGTTATCAAACCGAATATTCCGGTATTAAATTTGGTTTATTTTATGTTGCGTCTTATTTAAATCTCCTAATCTCTTCATTATTTGTAACCGTTCTTTACTTGGGCGGTTGGAATCTCCCTATTCCATCCATATTCATCTCTGAGTTTTTTAAAATAGATGGAGTCTTTGGAACGACAATTTGTATTTTCATTACATTAGCTAAAACTTTTTTGTTCTTGTTCATTTCTATCGCAACAAGATGGACTTTACCTAGACTGAGAATGGACCAATTATTAAATCTTGGATGGAAATTTCTTTTACCTATTTCTTTAGGTAATCTATTATTAACAACTTCTTCCCAACTCTTTTCATTATAAATTCTAAAAACAAAGAATATTTACTATAATCTAATTTACGACTTGTCAGAAACAAGAGAAAGAAACAAAATCTTATTTTTTTATTGATATTTACTCTATGTTCCCTATGGTAACTGGGTTCATCAATTATGGTCAACAAACAATACGGGCAGCAAGGTACATCGGTCAAAGTTTTATGATTACCCTATCCCACGCTAACCCTTTACTTGTAACTATTCAATATCCTTATGAGAAATTGATCACATCGGAGCGTTTTCGTGGTCGAATTCACTTTGAATTTGATAAATGCATTGCTTGTGAAGTGTGTGTGCGTGCATGTCCTATAGATTTGCCTGTTGTTGATTGGAAATTGCAAATGGATATTCGAAAGAAACAGTTGCTTAATTACAGCATTGATTTCGGAATTTGTATATTTTGTGGTAATTGTGTTGAGTATTGCCCAACAAATTGTTTATCAATGACTGAAGAATATGAGCTTTCTACTTATGATCGTCAGGAATTAAATTATAATCAAATTGCTCTAGGTTGTTTACCAATATCAATAATCGACGATTACACAATTCGACCAATTTTGAATTCGCCAGAGCAAGCCCGTGATTGAAGAGCAATTTCCACCTATTAAATTAAAGCTATTTTTTATTCTTGTTCAATAACTAGAAATTCTGATTATTCTTATTTATTGGTGAAAATCGCAACTTTAGTAGTATTTAAAATTGATTTACTCCAATGATTTTAAAGAGTAACTACCTTTTCCGCTAAAAAAGAATGTGAAAGGCCCAACAAGTTTACTTTATTCACATCAAGTCATACACATTAGGATTTACCAATTAGGAGCGCATAAACTTCTTTTTCCTGTTCACATCAATAAGATCATGAAACATTCCGATTTTTTTATCTCTTATTTTATATATAATGGATTTACCTGGACCAATACATGATTTTCTTTTAATTTTTTTGGGGTTGGGTCTTATATTAGGGGGGCTAGGAGTAGTATTATTTACCAATCTTTGGTATCATCCTCGATACCGAGATATACCATAAGACCAATAAGTTGATTTGAGATCTCGCTATCAACTTCTTGACCTAAAAAAAGTAATCTTTCTCGATAAAGTCGGTTGATTAGGGTAAAATTATATCCCTTAGGAACCGTACAGGCACCTTTTGATGCATACGGTTCAAACAAAATTGTGAAAAAAATCATTGTGTAGATTCTATATCTTTTTTGATTTTTCATCGAGGTTTGCCAACTTATAATGAATAATTAAGGGGCTCCTTTTATATTTTTCAAGAAAGATTACTTTTTGCTCCTTTCCCGAAATTACCTAATTGCCGGTAGAATAATAGAAAAAGATTTCTATAATTGAAATACAATTTACTAAAATTATCGAACTTACTTTTCATTGATGTATCATATCATCGAGATCCAATTCAAACCACGATGTCATTTTCTTGTTCTTGAATGGGTCTCTTTCATTTTTTTAGGTTTATGCTCTACTCCGGGTAAAGATCTGTCCGATTTTGATTTGCACATATAGGGCAAATGTTTCCAATACCACTTGTTTGTTTTTTTTATTTCATATCTTTTCTTGCATCAATTTCAATATTCAATCATTAATAAAAAAAACATAAACGTTTTTTCAATAACAAGAAATTAAGGGATTCAAATCATTTTATCGACATGAGTGTTCTATATCGAAAGATTTCTAACTATTTTTCTTTATTTAATTGAAAAAATGTCTCGGTATTCGGTATGTTAAGTATTAACAGAGTGGTAGAAAGAATACCCTGCTGTATCTAGACTTCAAACAATTTGAGTTTTAACCATGTTATGGTAATGATCCCACAATATTATTATTGGTTGATAGAGAATCAAAGTATAGTTACCAATAAATCCCGAAATGCTATAGTTCTTACATATGATTTCTTTATTTATTATTGATTTCAGAAGTCATTCGTGAAATCATGCAACTTTCGCCCTAATTTTTTATAAAGAAAAAGCGGTAGAGTTACAGTTGGTTGAATCCAACCTATTCTTGAAATAAACAACCCGCACACAATCCACGCTTTTAGAGGAATTTTGAGGTTACGGGGCCCGGTGGCGAAAAGTCTTGATACCCTAGGGGATACATCTTAGGGTCATATAATGACGTTTAGAACCATATATGACCCTTATATGTTGCCATAAATGTCCGTGGTAGGCTTGAGATCACGATATCGTTGAAAGTTTGGAACGGGTGAATTGACTGTTTAAAGGCATATTGGATGGTTCCACCCACTCAATTGGACTCCAGGAGGGTATTAGGAACCATGGTGAACATCTCGGCAATTTTTTTATCCGGGCGAAAAAAGGTCAAAAAATTCCAAAATTGAATTCTATAATCCACGCTTTTTGAGGAATTTTGAGGTTACGGGACCCGGTGGTGAAAAGTCTTGAGACACTAGGGTATACATCTTAGGGTCATATAATGACGTTTGGAACCATATATGACCCTTATATGTTGCTATAAATATCCGTGGTAGGATTGAGGTCACGATATCGGTGCAAGTTTGGAACGGGTAAATTCACTATTTAAAGGCATATTGGATGGTTCCACCCACACAATTGGACTCCCGGAGGGTATTAGGAACCATGGTAAATAACTCGGAAATTTTTATTTCCGGGCGAAAAAAAGACAAAAAATTCCAAAATTGAAGGCAAAATCCACGCTTTTTAAGGAATTTTGAGGTTACGGGACCCGGTGGTGAAAAGTCTTGAGACCCTAGGGTATACATGTTAGGGTTATATAATGACGTTTGGAACCATATATGACCCTTATATGTTGCCATAAATGTCCGTGGTAGGCTTGAGATCACAATATCGGTGCAAGTTTGGAACGGGTGAATTGATTGTTTAAAGGCATATTGGATGGTTCCACCCACTCAATTGGACTCTAGGAGGGTATTAGGAACCATGGTGAACATCTCGGCAATTTTTATTTCCGGGCGAAAAAAGGTCCAAAAATTCCAAAATTGAAGGCTATAGCTATAATCCACGCTTTTTGAGGAATTTTGAGGTTACGGGACCCGGTGGTGAAAAGTCTTGAGACCCTAGGGTATACATCTTAGGGTTATATAATGACGTTTGGAACCATATATGACCCTTATATGTTGCCATAAATATCCGTGGTAGGCTTGAGGTCACGATATCGGTCAAAGTTTGGAAAGGGTAAATTGTCTGTTTAAAGGCATATTGGATGGTTCCACCCACTCAATTGGACTCCCGGAGGGTATTAGGAACCATGGTAAACAACACGGCAATTTTTATTTCCGGGCGAAAAAAGGTCAAAAATTCCAAAATTGAAGGCTATAATCCACGCTTTTTGAGGAATTTTGAAGTTACGGGGCCCGGTGGGGAAAAGTCTTGAGACCCCAGGGGATACATCTTAGGGTCATATAATGACGTTTGGAACCATATATGACCCTTATTTGTTGCCATAAATATCCGTGGCAGGCTTGAGGTCACGATATCAGTGCAAGTTTGGAACGGGTAAATTGACTGTTTAAAGGCATATTGGATGATTCCACCCACACAATTGGACTCCCGGAGGGTATTAGGAACAATGGTAAAGAACTCGGCAATTTTTATTTCCGGGCGAAAAAAGGTCAAAAAATTCCAAAATTGAAGGCTATAATCCACGCTTTTTGAGGAATTTTGAAGTTACAGGGCCTGTGGCGAAAAGTCTTGAGACCCTAGGGGATACATCTTAGGGTCATTTAATGACGTTTGGAACCATATATGACCCTTATATGTTGCCATAAATATCCGTGGTAGGTTTGAGGTCACGATATCGGTGCAAGTTTGGAACGGGTAAATTGACTGTTTAAAGGCATATTGGATGGTTCCACCCACTCAACTGGATTCCAGGAAAGTATTAGGAACCATGGTGAACATCTCGGCAATTTTTATTTCCGGGCGAAAAAAGGTCAAAAAATTCCAAAATTGAAGGCTATAATCCAGGCTTTTTGAGGAATTTTGAAGTTACGGGGCCTGGTGGGGAAAAGTCTTGAGACCCTAGGGGATACATCTTAGGGTCATATAATGACGTTTGGAACCATATATGACCCTTATATGTTGCCATAAATATCCGTGGTAGGCTTGAGGTCACGATATCGGTGCAAGTTTGGAACGGGTAAATTGATTATTTAAAGGCATATTGGATGGTTCCACCCACACAATTGGACTCCTGGAGGGTATTAGGAACAATGGTAAACAACTCGGCAATTTTTATTTCCGGGCGAAAAAAGGTCAAAAAATTCCAAAATTGATGGCTATAATCAACGTTTTTTGAGGAATTTTGAGGTTACGGGGCCAGTGGCGAAAAGTCTTGATACCCTAGGGGATACATCTTAGGGTCATATTATGACGTTTAGAACTATATATGACGCTTATATGTTGCCATAAATGTCCGTGGTAGGCTTGAGGTCACGATATCGGTGCAAGTTTGGAACGAGTGAATTGACTGTTTAAAGGAATATTGGATGGTTCCACCCACTAAATTTGACTCCCGGAGGGTATTAGGAACCATGGTAAACATCTCGGCAATTTTTTTTTTCGGGCGAAAAAAGTTCAAAAAATTCCAAAATTGAAGGCTAATCCACGCTTTTTGAGGAATTTTGAAGTTACGGGGCCTGTGGCGAAAAGTCTTGAGACCCTAGGGGATACATCTTAGGGTCATTTAATGACGTTTGGAACCATATATGACCCTTATATGTTGCCATAAATATCCGTGGTAGGTTTGAGGTCACGATATCGGTGCAAGTTTGGAACGGGTAAATTGACTGTTTAAAGGCATATTGGATGGTTCCACCCACTCAATTGGACTCCCGGAGGGTATTAGGAACCATGGTAAACAACATGAAAATTTTTATTTCCGGGCGAAAAAAGGTCAAAAATTCCAAAATTGAAGGCTATAATCCAAGCTTTTTTAGGAATTTTGAAGTTACGGGGCCCGGTGGGGAAAAGTCTTGAGACCCTAGGGGATACATCTTAGGGTCATATAATGACGTTTGGAACCATATATGACCCTTATATGTTGCCATAAATATCCGTGGTAGGCTTGAGGTCACGATATCGGTGCAAGTTTGGAACGGGTAAATTGACTATTTAAAGGCATATTGGATGGTTCCACCCACACAATTGGACTCCCGGAGGGTATTAGGAACAATGGTAAACAACTCGGCAATTTTTATATTCGGGCGAAAAAAGGTCAAAAAATTCCAAAATTGATGGCTATAATCAACGCTTTTTGAGGAATTTTGAGGTTACGGGGCCCGGTGGCGAAAAGTTTTGATACCCTAGGGGATACATCTTAGGGTCATATAATGACGTTTAGAACTATATATGACGCTTATATGTTGCCATAAATGTCCGTGGTAGGCTTGAGGTCACGATATCGGTGCAAGTTTGGAACGAGTGAATTGACTGTTTAAAGGAATATTGGATGGTTCCACCCACTAAATTTGACTCCCGGAGGGTATTAGGAACCATGGTAAACATCTCGGCAATTTTTATTTTCGGGCGAAAAAAGGTCAAAAAATTCCAAAATTTAAGGCTATAATCCACGTTTTTTGAGGAATTTTGAAGTTACGGGGCCTGTGGCGAAAAGTCTTGAGACCCTAGGGGATACATCTTAGGGTCATTTAATGACGTTTGGAACCATATATGACCCTTATATGTTGCCATAAATATCCGTGGTAGGTTTGAGGTCACGATATCGGTGCAAGTTTGAAACGGGTAAATTGACTGTTTAAAGGCATATTGGATGGTTCCACCCACTCAACTGGACTCCAGGAAAGTATTAGGAACCATGGTGAACATCTCGGCAATTTTTATTTCCGGGCGAAAAAAGGTCAAAAAATTCCAAAATTGAAGGCTCCACGCTTTTTGAGGAATTTTGAGGTTACGGGACCCGGTGGTGAAAAGTCTTGAGACCCTAGGGTATACATCTTAGGGTTATATAATGTTGTTTGGAACCATATATGACCCTTATATGTTGCCATAAATGTCCGTGGTAGGCTTGAGATCACGATATCGGTGCAAGTTTTGAACGGTTGAATTGACTGTTTAAAGGCATATTGGATGGTTCCACCCACTCAATTGGACTCCAGGAGGGTATTAGGAACCATGGTGAACATCTCGGCAATTTGTATTTCCGGGCGGAAAAAGGTCAAAAAATTCCAAAATTGAAGGCTATAATCCACGCTTTTTGAGGAATTTTGAGGTTACGGGACCCGGTAGTGAAAAGTCTTGAGACCCTAGGGTATACATCTTAGTGTTATATAATTACGTTTGGAACCATATATGAACCTTATATGTTGCCATAAATATCCGTAGTAGGCTTGAGGTCACGATATCGGTGCAAGATTGGAACGGGTAAATTGACTGTTTAAAGGGATATTGGATGGTTCCACCCACTCAATTGGACTCCAGGACAGTATTAGGAACCATGGTGAACATCTCGGCAATTTTTATTTCCGGGCGAAAAAAGGTCAAAACATTCCAAAATTGAAGGCTAAAATCCACGCTTTTTGAGGAATTTTGAGGTTACGGGACCCGGTGGTGAAAGTCTTGAGATCCTAGGGGATACATCTTAGGGTCATATAATGACGTTTAAAACCATATATGACCCTTATATGTTGCCATAAATGTCCGTGGTAGGCTTGAGATCACGATATCGGTGCAAGTTTAGAACGGGTAAATTGACTGTTTAAAGGCATATTGGATGGTTCCACCAACTCAATTGGACTCCAGGAGGGTATTAGGAACCATGGTGAACATCTCGGCAATTTTTATTTCCGGGCGAAAAAAGGTAAAAAAATTCCAAATTGAAGGCTAAAAATCAACGCTTTTGAGGAATTTTGAGGTTACGGGGCCTGGTGGCGAAAAGTCTTGATACCCTAGGGGATACATCTTAGGGTCATATCATGACGTTTAAAACCATATCTGACCCTTATATGTTACCATAAATGTCCGTGGTAGGCTTGAGATCACGATATCGGTGCAAGTTTGGAACGGGTGAATTGACTGTTTAAAGGCATATTGGATGGTTCCACCCACTCAATTGGACTCCAGGAGGGTATTAGGAACCATGGTGAACATCTCGGCAATTTTTTTATCCGGGCGAAAAAAGGTTAAAAAATTCATAAATTGAATTCTATAATCCACGCTTTTTGAGGAATTTTGAGGTTACAGGACCAGGTGGTGAAAAGTCTTGAGACCCTAGGGGATACATAATAGGGTTATATAATTACGTTTGGAACCATATATGACCCTTATATGTTTCCATAAATATCCGTAGTAGGCTTGAGGTCACAATATCGGTGCAAGTTTGGAACGGGTAAATTGACTGTTTAAAGGCATATTATATGGTTCCACCCACTCAATTGGACTCCAGGACGGTATTAGGAACCATGGTGAACATCTCGGCAATTTTTATTTCCGGGCGAAAAAAGGTCAAAAAATTCCAAAATTGAAGGCTATAATCCACGCTTTTTGAGGTTATGGGACCCGGTGGTGAAAAGTCTTGAGACCCTAGGGTATACATCTTAGGGTTATATAATGTTGTTTGGAACCATATATGACCCTTATATGTTGCCATAAATATCCGTGGTAGGTTTGAGGTCACGATATCGGTGCAAGTTTGGAAAGGGTAAATTGTCTGTTTAAAGGCATATTGGATGGTTCCACCCACTCAATTGGACTCCCGGAGGGTATTAGGAACCATGGTAAACAACACGACAATTTTTATTTCCGGGCGAAAAAAGGTCAAAAAATTCCAAAATTGAAGGCTATAGCTATAATCCACGCTTTTTGAGGAATTTTGAAGTTACTGGGCCCGGTGGGGAAAAGTCTTGAGACCCTAGGGGATACATCTTAGGGTCATATAATGACGTTTGGAACCACATATGACCCTTATATGTTGCCATAAATATCCGTGGCAGGCTTGAGGTCACGATATCGATGCAAGTTTGGAACGGGTAAATTGACTGTTTAAAGGCATATTGGATGGTTCCACCCACACAATTGGACTCCCGGAGGGTATTAGGAACAATGGTAAACAACTCGGCAATCTTTATTTCGGGCAAAAAAAGGTCAAAAAATTCCAAAATTGAAGGCTATAATCAACGCTTTTTGAGGAATTTTGAGGTTACGGGGCCCGGTGGCGAAAAGTCTTGATACCCTAGGGGATACATCTTAGGGTCATATAATGACGTTTAGAACCATATATGACGCTTATATGTTGAGATAAATGTCTGTGGTAGGCTTGAGGTCACGATATCGGTGCAAGTTTGGAACGAGTAAATTGACTGTTTAAAGGCATATTGGATGGTTTCACCCACTAAATTGGACTCCCGGAGAGTATTAGGAACCATGGTAAACATCTCGGCAATTTTTATTTTCGGGCGAAAAAAGGTCTAAAAATTCCAAAATTGAAGGCCATAATCCACGCTTTTTGAGGAATTTTGAAGTTACGGGGCCCGGTGGGGAAAAGTCTTGAGACCCTAGGGGATACATCTTAGGGTCATATAATGACGTTTGGAACCATATATGACCCTTATATGTTGCCATAAATATCCGTGGTAGGTTTGAGGTCACGATATCGGTGCAAGTTTAGAACGGGTAAATTGATTGTTTAAAGGCATATTGGATGGTTCCACCCACACAATTAGACTCCCGGAGGGTATTAGGAACAATGGTAAACAACTCGGCAATTTTTATTTCCGGGCGAAAAAAGGTCAAAAAATTCCAAAATTGAAGGCTATATAATCCACGCTTTTTGAGGAATTTAGAGGTTATGGGGCCCGGTGGCGAAAAGTCTTGAGACCCTAGGGGATACATCTTAGGGTCATATAATGACGTTTGGAACCATATATATGTAGGAATTTAGAGGTACTACGCAGCGGAAATAACATATATGAATCATATTCAATAAAGTACCTAATCCAAGGATCGCATGCATAACACCCATGACACATAATTATACCTTTGAAGCGTGAATTTCACGAAGCTATTCGACAGGCAAATCAGGGAGAGAATAGAGCCCCAAGTGTTGCTCCTCTACTTAGTCCACGAGATTCGAACGAGCCGTCCACCAATACTAGATTGGTCGAGTGATTGAGGAAAACCGCGATCACCACCTTTTCGGACAACCGACCACCGCACGAACCACCACCACCACGAGACACCACCGGCGCCGGGAGGAGGAGAGTGACGTGAGAGAGGGGAGTATGAGAGGGGGTTGGTTTCGTGTTTGCTAATTAGGGTTTGATCTAAAATGCTCAGTAAAAATCTTACATGCAAACCTAGGCACCTAGTCTATTTATAATCCTATTATAATTAAACTAGGGCACGAAGCCCAATAGCCTCTTAAAGCCCCATATGGCTGGCCACCTAGAGTGATGAGGCCCATGATGGGCCTCGTCCTCTAGTGCTAGATCTAGCCCCTTTGGGCTTTGGCCTATTTTACTAGTCCAAAGATCGTAAGTACCTCTAGCTATGGCAAAACGACGACCCAAATATCCGGACTTAATTATCTCCATAATTTGATCCAATTATATATCTAGTAATTGCACACGACGAAGACATAACTCTTTCAATCTTCCACTTGTCTGAGACAAGGGTGCAATATTCTAATTCCTTAAGTCAATGTATATGTTGATTTGATAATATGAATGCATCACATGTCGAGATCATATTAAACTACAAATTGTTTCTTGAAATTTGAGTTAGAATTAGAATACCAAATGATTACTGACTAATGCATTTGAACGCGGCCACATATTTTCTGAATTCTCCCTCTTCAAGCGGCCATGACACATTTCCTAATTTAATAGGTAGACTTTATCCAATCTTGTGGCAACAAGCCTCCCACTCAACTTCTGAAATGACTGGGAAACACCCTTTATAATCTCCAGTTACGGGTAGACGTTTGAGTGTACCACAGCCATAACATCCATTGAATGAAATCAATGTTCCACTCATGTCAAAGGAATCCACTAATATATACGAAAGCTCTATACTTAAACTTAAAAGTAGGTCAATAGTTCGATCATGCACCATTCATGCATAGCCAAGTGATTGACCGAGCATCACTATGCCCCTATAGCCCATGAAACTACGCTATCCAATCAATCTAACATGCTAGTTCATTCATTGAAATCATTTATGTCCATTTTAATGATCTCGAACTAGGAACTTAAATAATGTATGAATTTTGTTCACCTGTGGGGTTTCATTCAAAAGGTCATCAACCTAGTGAGCCCATCAATTCATAATTATTTTGGACATTTTATTTAATTTCAAACCATAATTAAATAAGAGAAATAATGATTTCTGTTTTAAACATAATTCTGCAAATTGATGTATTTTCTTATGTAATATGTTTTCTCAAACATACACAACTTAAATTTACATAATTTGCTTCAATCCAAGACTTTAATATGACTTTCATACCTTTGTCTATGGAAGGGGTTTAGTGATTTCTCACTCATAATAAAACTTTGCAGAACGTGACCTTCCGCTGGTCAATGATCTCATAACTGAGGCGATATCTCATATCCATTTGTTTGGATTTGTGATGTCACCCTGGCTCCTTTGTTCTTGGGCAAAGGTGACCCTTTAGTCGTATGACATTTTAATCCGAACTTCCTCTAAAACTATCCAACTATAGCTCAATACACATATTCTGACATTGAGCATGCAATAGTGCTCTGCTTTGAACTCTTCAAGTTCACTGTACTTCTCCATACTGACAAAATTGTGCATCTAGATCAAAATCTAGAGTCATCTTGCCTGTTTGGAACAAACTTGCATTCGTAAAAACTTTTGACAACTTGCTTATCTTTAACACCATAAACTAGAAAAATTCCTTTAGCGCTTCTCAAGTACTCAAGGATTTGTTCTTGGTAACTTTCCGTATGCTTATTCTGGATTTGCTTGAAACTTGCTACACATGCACAAGTCATACGTAACAACTTGTTTTGTACATTTCATGGCACATGTAATGGACCTTTTGCAGAAGCATAATAAGTTACATTACCTTTACAACTCAACTCTACTAGCTTTTAAAGCACTGAGTTTTACTGAGTGTAAAACCATGAGACATGGGAAGAGATCCTTTCTTAGAGTCTTGCATCTTGAACTTGTCAAGAACCTTATCAACATAAGTCTCTTAATTAGGTCCAGTGATCTTTCAAGATTCACTTTGTGGATTTTGATTCCCAATATGTACTTAACATCTCCTAAGTCTCCCATATAGAAACATTCTTTCTAACCATTGCTTGACTCATTCAAGCATTGATATATCATTTCATATGAAATGTATGTCAACTACATACTAGACTAAGAAGACCAATTGCTCCCACTAAACTTCTTGTCTCTACAAGGTTCCTTTTCATTCTTCCAAGGTAATCAAACTGTTTGATTTCCTAATGAATTCTCAAACTCCCTGATGCTTACTTCAATCCATAAATGAATTTCTGAAGTTTGCAAAACTTTTTAGGAATTTCTGGATTTCAAAATCTTAGGTTGTATCATATACATTGTCATCCATCAAGAACATTTGATGAAGGTGATTTTGATTTCCATAACTAGAAATAATCCGAATAGGCTTACATAACTAATAGGTTTGACCCCATTTGTAAGACTGTCATGGACTAGCACATCTTTACAGACATGGAGTCCATTCTGGATTTCTTGGCTTTAAGCCACTTCCTGAGTTGACACTTGTCCAAAGCTTGCTTGTAGATATGGATTCCAACCATTCTAATAGGAAAATTTTAGAATCCACCTTTTACCAGAATTTCAACAAACTGTTTGTTTCGATCCTAAGTAACCTACGATAGGTATGTGCGACAATAGAATTATTCTCTTCAACTCCTTGAAGCCTTTCATTCTAGTAGGACGATAGAAGTCTCGCTACTTGAATTAGCTTGCTTCGACACATGTTATCCACATCCTTTTGTTGCTCATCTTGAATCTCATCGAGATCTAATTTTACTCCCATTTGGCTTTGTAGGAAGACATTTCTTTCTATAAAGACACTATCGCGAGCAACAAACATTTTGTTTCTACGCGATTGTAGGAATAATACCTCTGATTTAGGGTCGATTATGTCGTCTTTGTAAACATTTTACATGGATTTCATACTCCCTCAATCCTGTTTAGAAAAGATTACTTTGGAACATTTCCAGTCTATAACATTTATGACATCTTTTCTATTGCTTTGGTTAAGTTTCTGTTTAGTATATTCGCAATTGATGTTGTTCTAATGCATATCCTCAAAACGATATTTGTAAATCATTAAATCTTGGATCGTACCATGGCAAGCAAAGTTTGATTCCTGCTTTATACATACATTTTAATTGTAATGTTCCTGGATTGTGAACAAATTCAACAATTCCTTTAGATGATCATTTGTTTTTGAGTTAAATATTTATTACAACAATCATATTGTGATGGTAAATTGTTTATCTCACACTTGATTTTACATTTCATTTTGGAATTTTGAACATTTCAATGATTCCAACTTTTATTTCATTAAGTAATTATCGACATATTTACTTAAATCGTTAATAAAATCAATGAAAAAGTTAAATCCCTTTGCTAAATCTTGAATTTATGGTACACTCACATCATATGTTTGTGTTCCAAAAGGTCATTTTTAGCTCTTTTACCCTTTCAACTAAAAGGTAACTTGGTCATTATACCTTATCAAGCATGACTTCTAATTCTTAAGTGATTCATAATCATATAAGAGTAAGAGTCCATCCATAACTTTGGATGTACAAATGGTTTATGTGACCTAACTTTACTTTGTTATAAGTAAGTTTGCTTTGAATCATCTAAATTTACTTTTGTGATCTACTTATATCAATGTCATAAATTAACTCATATCTAGCAAAATGAAAACAATTTATTACCTTGGTCATGGATCAACATTTGTCCAAGCCAAGTAAAACCAAATCAGTATTCAAAACAAGAAACTGAAATATTGTCTCATAAAAAAACTGGAAATAGTTCTAAATGTCATGATAAACTAATCAGAAAATAAAACTATGAAGCTATCTCTGGCCACTCAAAACTTCTAGTGCACCTTCAAGCGACATCTCCATGCTAGCTTCACTTGTTTGCAGTTCCTGCATAACATCACAATGTTAAGCACTGCAACTTGGTATCACATACCTTAGTGAAAGTTAAAAAATGTTCATATAGTATTAGGTAATTCTTACCTTATTACTTATCGTAGTGGGAACATCCTTGTTCAAGCACTGGCTTATTCTTCTTTCAGGTACTCCTCTGCATGATTCTTGAGTAAATCAACTAGTTTGACTGCAGAATCTTCATCATCTTGACAAAGTTTCTCGAGGTCAAAACCATCATGTAGAGAATGCAGAACTATATCATGAACATGTTGATCTTTATATGGTCTCCCTAACATACTCATGCGGTCAAATAGATCAACCATCGTATCCACATGAATCTGTACTGACTGGCCTGGCAAGAGTTTTCTTGAAATTATCTCACCATTGAGCCTGTAGGTTTCAAACCTTATACTTCCAGTCCAGGAGTCGTCATTCTTGGGAACCATATTAATGATTTCCATGACGTTTCCATCCATTTCTCCATTAACATGGGAATTCAGAATTCCGTAGCAAACATTACGTAAGCACTTGAATAAGAGATAAGGTTCATAGTCCATGAATCTTCTAGCCCAATCCTCTAGGATAGAGGACAACATCACATGCGCGACTCTCTTAGAATCTGAAACATTTCTCAAATGCTTCTCAAGAGTCATGCTTGGACTAGATCTACCCTCGATTGGTAAGTCTAAATGAGAATCAAGATTTTCGTTCCTTAGAACACTTCTAAGTTCGCTTTCCCAATCGTTGAAGTTAAGAAAATTAAGCCTTGTTGTCATCGTTGGTGGTAAAGAATTATAGTCATCATTGTTACGGCTATCCATCTATGTCAAAATAAGGCAAAGTTTAATAATTATGTTTAATAAATTAAAGTACCACAAAACACATTCATTTGGTAACTTTAAAACACTTTATTCAATAATTAAATGATCCCAATTGAATTTTAAGTGATTCCAAGACCCTTTATTCGTGCAATAATTGACCGGACTTTGGCCCTGCCATCAATTATTTCATTTTCAAGGTGAGTAAACTCTTTACTGATTACAACTCTTGTAACTCTTGGTTGAATAATTAACCATCACATGTTTAATTATTACCCTTAGCTTTAAGGTTCTAAACTTTATCTTTAGGTAACCTTGTTGAGTATAACCAATTAAAAGTGTAGAATTTGTCCTACCCCCACTCCCCAATGAAAAATATGATGCCCAGCTTTGGCATGACCCATCATAAATGTCAAAGGTTTCATCGGGTTTTTAATTGGAAAAGCTGCCTCAATATTACTGGGATCTAGATTTATTATGTTGTGATTCTTTAATGAACTCTAGCGCATCATCAATCAACATAAATAAACCTAAACATGCATAATCAACTAATGCAATAAAATAAACATGACGTAGTATGGCCCCTTAGTCCTAAGAAAACTAGAAATGAAAAATGCTCCCACTTGAATCATCATGGATCTTCATCCACCTTGCTCCTTTGGGCCTTCACTTCATGGGCTTCTTTTGGGCTAACACCATTTAAATAACTATTCTATTTACATTAAATAAAAGTTATAAAATACTTAACGGTACGCAGACTGTATTTAGATTACAAAAATACATCACGTTACGCAGATCGTATTTAAGAATCTATGGGCCATACTAGTCTATATATAGCAACATAATATCATATATTAGAAAAGTGCCATATAATAAATCACTCAACATGCTTGTCTAAACTACAACATCGAATGTTCATAATAAAGTCAACGCATTTCCTAAAATATCTTATATTTTAATCATAATTAGATAATATCATATATTATTCATGACGGTTCATAAAATATCATATATTTAATTTAGTCATGAGATAGAATCAAATCATATTTTAATCTAGTAAGATAAATCATATTTAATCTTCCATGATTATTCTAACTAATTTAGGAGATTCTATCCTAATTACTAGCCAATCAAATAATTTTAAAATCAATTACATCCTAATCTAATTATGGGATAATCACATTATTTAAATCAATTATTATCCTTTTGGAATATGCTCAGAATATCCTAATCAATCTTATCCATAATTAACCACTTTAATTTAGGATAATTACCAATTTAACAACTTAAATATGGATAATATCAAATATAACAACTTTTGAATATTTGATTTTATCCTAAAATAAAAGATTTTATCCAAATAAAACCAACTTTATTTTTTGAAATAAAAGATCATATTTAGAAAATATTTTAACTTATCCAAAATAAAACCGATTTTATCCCAAAATAATTAATAATTATCTTGAAATAAATTTTTAAAACAGATTTTTTTTTGGAAAATACCGCAACCACCAACGCCGGCCACCGTGGTTGGCTAGCCGAAGCTAGCCACGGTGGCTGGCTGCCACGACAGCAGCCACTGCCGCAAGGGCAGCAGCGTGGCAGCTGCTACTGCTGGGGCTGCAGGCCACCGTGCGTGGCCAGCCGAGGCTAGCCACGGTGGCTGGCTGCCTTGCATCAGCCACTGCCGCGCAAGGCAGCAGCACCCCCGAGCTGGCAGCCGCGGCAGCAGCCGTGCAACGGTTGCACGCTGCTCCCCACGGCCACCTTAGACCGCCGCCCCCTTTTTCCTCCCTCTTGGACCGCCACCTGGTCGGCAGCCGCCGTGGCTGCGCCACCCAGCCGCGGTTGCCGACCTTAAATAATTTTTTTTAATGTGTTTTAATTTAATTAAAATAACACTTATCATAATTAAATTAAATCAGTCCATAAGATTAAATCACATTCAACTTAAAATTAGGGTTCATCATAAAATTAATCCCTATTTAATTATAACTTTTAAAATTAAATCTATGATCATACATCAAACATTTTTATGATAAATCAATCCAAATAAAATTAAGAAACATAAAACAAATCGAATTAAATCAAAATCAAGCACAAAAATCATATAAGAATCATATTCAATAAAGTACCTAATCCAAGGATCGCATGCATAACACACAAGACACATAATCATACCTTTGAAGCGTGAATTCCACAAAGCTATTCGACAGGCAAATCAGGGAGAGAATAGAGCCCCAAGTGTTGCTCCTCTACTTAGTCCACGAGATTCGAACGAGCCGTCCACCAATACTAGATTGGTCGAGTGATTGAGGAAAACCGCAATCACCACCTTTTCGGACAACCGACCACCGCACGAACCACCACCACCACGAGACACCACCGGCACCGGGAGGAGGAGAGTGACGTGAGAGAGGGGAGTATGAGAGGGGGTTGGTTTCGTGTTTGCTAATTAGGGTTTGATCTAAAATGATCAGTAAAAATCTTACATGCAAACCTAGGCACCTAGTCTATTTATAATCCTATTATAATTAAACTAGGGCACAAAGCCTAATAACCTCTTCAAGCCCCATATGGCCGGCCACCTAGAGTGATGAGGCCTATGATGGGCCTCGTCCTCTAATGCTCGATCTAGCCCCTTTGTGTGACCTTATAGGATCCGTCCAATTGGGCTTTGGACTATTTTACTAGTCCAAATATCGTAAGTACCTCTAGCTATGGCAAAACGACGACCTAAATGTCCGGACTTAATTATCTCTATAACTTGATCCAATTATATATCTAGTAATTGCACACGAAGAAGACATAACTCCTTCAATATGACCCTTATATGTTGCCATAAATGTCCGTGGTAGGCTTGAGGTCACGATATCGGAGCAAGTTTGGAACGGGTAAATTGATTGTTTAAAGGCATATTGGATGGTTCCACCCACTCAATTAGACTCCCGGAGGGTATTAAGAACCATGGTAAATATCTCAGCAATTTTATTTCCGGGCGAAAAAAGGTCAAAAAATTCCAAAATTGAAGGCTATATAATAACGTTTGAAGTTACGGGGCCAGGTGGCGAAAAGTCTTGATACCCTAGGGGATACATCTTAGGGTCATATAATAACGTTTGGAACCATAAATGACCCATATATGTTGCCATAAATGTCCGTGGTAGGCTTGAGGTCACGATATCAGTGCAAGTTTAGAACGAATAAATTGACTGTTTAAAGGCATATTGGTTGGTTCCGCCCACTCAATTGGACTTCCGGAGGGTATTAGAAACCATGGTAAACATCTCGGCAATTTTTATTTCTGGGCGAAAAAAGGTCAAAAAATTCTAAAATTGAAGGCTATAATCCACGCTTTTTGAGGAATTTTGAGGTTACGGGACCCGGTGGCGAAAAGTCTTGAGACCCTAGGGTATACATCTTAGGGTCATATAATGACGTTTGGAACCATATATGACCCTTATATGTTGCCATAAATGTCCGTGGTAGGCTTGAGGTCACAATATTGGTGCAAGTTTGGAACGAGTCAATTGACTATTTAAAGGCATATTGGATGGTTCCACCCACTCAATTGGACCTCCGGAGGGTATAAGGAACCATGGTAAACATCTCGGCAATTTTTATTTCCGGGCGAAAAAAGGTCAAAAAATTCAAAAATTTAAGGCTAATCCACGCTTTTTGAGGAATTTTGAGGTTACGGGACCCGGTGGCGAAAAGTCTTGAGACCCTAGGGTATACATCTTAGGGTCATATAATGACGTTTGGAACCATATACGACCCTTATATGTTTCCATAAATGTCCGTGGTAGGTTTGAGGTCACGATCGGTGCAAGTTTGGACGAGTAAATTGACTGTTTAAAGGCATATTGGATGGTTCCACCCACTAAATTGGACTCCCGGAGGGTATTAGGAACCATGGTAAACATCTCGGCAATTTTTATATCCGGGCGATAAAAGGTTAAAAAATTCCAAAATTGAAGGCTATAATCCACACTTTTTGAGGAATTTTGAGTTTACGGGACCCGGTGGCGAAAAGTCTTGAGACCCTAACGTATACATCTTAGGGTCATATAATGACGTTTGGAACCATATACGACCCTTATATGTTGCCATAAATGTCCGTGGTAGGCTTGAGGTCACGATATCGGTGTAAGTTTGGAACGAGTCAATTGACTATTTAAAGGCATATTGGATGGTTCCACCCACTCAATTGGACTCCCGGAGGGTATTAGGAACCATGGTAAAAATCTCGGCAATTTTTATTTCCAGGCGATAAAAGGTTAAAAAATTCCAAATTTGAAGGCTATATAATCCACACTTTTTGAGGAATTTTGAGGTTACGGGACCCGGTGGCGAAAAGTCTTGAGACCCTAGGGTATACATTTAAAGGTCATATAATGACGTTTGGAACCATATACGACCCTTATATGTTGCCATAAATGTCTGTGGTAGGCTTGAGGTCACGATATCGGTGCAAGTTTGGAACGAGTCAATTGACTATTTAAAGGCATATTGGATGGTTCCACCCACTCAATTGGACTCCCGGAGGGTATTAGAAACCATGGTAAACATCTCGGCAATTTTTATTTCCGGGCGAAAAAAGGTCAAAAAATTTTAAAATTGAAGGCTATCCACGCTTTTTGAGGAATTTTGAGGTTACGGGACCCGGTGGCGAAAAGTCTTGAGACCCTAGGGTATACATCTTAGGGTCATATAATGACGTTTGGAACCATATATGACCCTTATATGTTGCCATAAATGTCCGTGGTAGGCTTGAGGTCACGATATCGGTGCAAGTTTGGAACGAGTCAATTGACTATTTAAAGGCATATTGGATGGTTCCACCCACTAAATTGGACTCCCGGAGGGTATTAGGAACCATGGTAAACATCTCGGCAATTTTTATTTCCCAGCCAAAAAAGGTCAAAAATTTCAAATTTGAACGCTATATAATCCACGCTTTTTGAGGAATTTTGAGGTTACGGGGCCCGGTGGCGGAAAGTCTTGATACCCTAGGGGATACATCTTAGGGTCATATAATGACGTTTGGAACCATATATGACCCTTATATGTTGCCATAAATGACCGTGGTAGGCTTGAGGTCACAATATCGGTGCAAGTTTGGAACGGGGTAAATTGACTGTTTAAAGGCATATTGGATGGTTCCACCCGCTCAATTGTACTCCCGGAGGGTATTAGGAACCCTGGTTAATATCTCGGCAATTTTTATTTGCGGGCGAAAAAAGGTCAAACAATTCTAAAATTGAAGGCTATAATCCACTCTTTTTGAAGAATTTTGAGGTTACGGGGACCGGTGGAGAAAAGTCTTAAGACCCTAGGGGATACATCTTAGGGTCATGTAATGATGTTTGGAACCGTATATGACCCTTATATGTTTCCATAAATGTCCGTGGTAGGATTGAGGTCACGATATCTGTGCAAGTTTGGAACGGGTAAATTGACTATTTAAAGGCATATTGGATGGTTCCACCCACTCAATTGTACTCCAGGAGGGTATTAGGAACCATGGTGAACATCTCGGCAATTTTTTTATCCGGGCGAAATACGGTCAAAAAATTCCAAAATTGAATTCTATAATCCACGCTTTTTGAGGAATTTTGAGGTTACGGGGCCCGGTGGCGAAAAGTCTTAAGACCCTAGGGGATACATCTTAGGGTCATATAATGACGTTTGAAACCATATATGACCCTTATATGTTGCCATAAATGTCCGTGGTAGGCTTGAGGTCACGATATCGGTGCAAGTTTGGAACGGGTAAATTGAATGTTTAAAGGCATATTTGATGGTTCCACCCACTCAATTGGACTCCCAGAGGGTATTAGGAACCATGGTAAACATCTCGGCAATTTTTATTTCTGGCCGAAAAAAGGTCGAAAAATTCAAAAATTGAAGGCTTAATACACACTTTTTGAGGAATTTTGAGGTTACGGGGCCCGGTGGCTAAAAGTCTTGAGACCCTAGGGGATACATCTTAGGGTCATATAATTACGTTTGGAACCATATATGACCCTTATATGTTGCTATAAATGTTCGTGGTAGGCTTGAGGTCACGATATCGGTGCAAGTTTGGAATGGGTGAATTGACTGTTTAAAGGCATATTGGATGGTTCCACCCACTCTATTGGACTCCCGCAGGGTATTAGGAACCATGGTAAACATCTCGGCAATTTTTATTTCAGGGCGAAAAAAGTTAAAAAAATTCCAAAATTGAAGGCTATATAATCCACGCTTTTTGAGGAATTTTGAGGTTACGGGGCCCGGTGGCGAAAAGTCTTGAGACCCTAGGGGATACATCTTAGGGTCTTATAATGACGTTTGGAACCATATATGACCCTTTTATGTTGCCATAAATGTCTGTGGTAGGCTTGAGGTCACGATATCGATGCAAGTTAAGAACGGGTAAATTGACTGTTTAAAGGCATATTGGATGGTTCCACCCACTCAATTGGACTCCCGGAGGGTATTAGGAACCATGATAAACACCTCGTCAATTTTTATTTCCGGGCGAAAAAAGGTCAAAAAATTCCAAAATTGATGGAATTGCTAATGCCTCAACGATGAAGCTTATCCCCCATCGTCTCACTGGCCGACCTTGACCGCTGTTATTTTGAGGTCATATCTAGTATTCAGAGTTTGCCTCTATTTGGTACCGCTCTCGCGGCCCGTACCGAAACAGTGCTTTACCCCTAGATGTCTAGTCAACTGCTGCGCCTCAACGCATTGCGGGGAGAACCAGCTAGCTCTGGGTTCGAGTGGCATTTCACCCCTAACCACAACTCATCCGCTGATTCTTCAACATCAGTCTGTTCGGACCTCCACTTAGTTTCACCCAAGCATCATCCTGGTCATGGATAGATCACCCAGGTTCGGGTCCATAAGCAGTGACAATTGCCCTATGAAGACTCACTTTCGCTACGGCACTGGTGGGTTCCCTCAACCAAGCCACTGCCTATGAGTCGCCGACTCATTCTTCAACAGGCACGCGGTCAGGGTTGTGCCCCCCTCCCACTGCTTGAGAGCTTACGGTTTCATGTTCTATTTAACTCCCCGATGGGTGTTCTTTTCACCCTTCCCTCACGGTACTACTTCGCTATCGGTCACCCAGGAGTATTTAGCCTTGCAAGGTGGTCCTTGCTGATTCACACAGGATTCCACGTGCCCCGTGCTACTCGGGTCAGAGCGTAAGCTAGTGATGCTTTCGGCTACTGGACTTTCACCATCTAGGGTACCCCACTCCACTGATTCGCCTAGCAGCACGACGCTTGTATTGCTCTCCCACAACCCCGTTTTCACGGTTTAGGCTGCTCCCATTTCGCTCGCCGCTACTACGGGAATCACTTTTGCTTTCTTTTCCTCTGGCTATTAAGATGTTTCAGTTCGCCAGGTTGTCTCTTGCCTGCCCATGGATTCAGCAGAAGTTCAAAAGTTTGACCTATTCGGGAATATCCGGATCTCCGCTTATTTTCAACTCCCCGAAGCATTTCGTCGATTAATACGCCCTTCCTCGTCTCGGGGTGCCTAAGTATCCACCGGGTAAGCCTTTCCTCGTTTGAACCTCGCTCTTAACTTTAAGGTTATGCCATCCTAAGGTGCTGCTAAATATAAATAGAAGGATCTTATCAACGTCCATGAATGAGAAATCATAGATCGAACGACCGAATCGGAAAAATTGGGTGCTATCATATAGCTTTGTATCAGCTAAGTTCACGAGTTGGAGATAAGCGGACTCGAACCGCTGACATCCGCCACAGGGTAAACCACCGTCTCTCGGGCCCCCGACTGACTGATTCTACCATAGAGGCCAACGATAGATAATAACTCCCCCCCGAACACAGCTTATAACTTTCATCGTACTGTGCTCTCCAAAGAGCAACTCTTCTCAAAATTCAAAAAAAGGTGATAAGTTGGAATCCAATTCGAACTAAGGATTCTTGTGGTTCCGGAGGATCCGGCTACAGGAGAACTACGAACAGAGAGCTTTCCCCCCTTTTCCGCATGACCCCTTGGTCTTAAGAATGCTGATTTTAAGGCTTTAAAAATGAGTGATTGCCCTTCTCCGACCCTTAATGCCAAACCTGGGAGCGGACAGCTAATGCGTTCCACTTATTGAATTGAACAGGGTTCTATGGACGACCCGTGACCCATGGATGCCGAAGGCGTCCTTGGGGTGATCTCGTAGTTCCTACGGGGTGGAGACGATGGGGTCGGTCCATGGATTTTCCTTCCTTTTGCCGTATTTCGCTCAAAGGGTTGAAGTGAGATCCACGCTTTTTGAGGAATTTTGAGGTTACGGGGCCCGGTGGTGAAAAGTCTTGAGACCCTAGGGGATACATCTTAGGGTCATATAATGACGTTTGGAACCATATACGACCCTTATATTTTGCCATAAATGTCCGTGGTAGGCTTGAGGTCACGATATCGGTGCAAGTTTAGAACGAGTAAATTGACTGTTTAAAGGCATATTGGATGGTTCCACCCACTCAATTGGACTCCCGGAGGGTATTAGGAAACATGGTAAACATCTCGGCAATTTTTATTTTTGGGCGAAAAAAGGACAAAAAATTCCAAAATTGAAGGCTATAATCCACGCTTTTTGAGGAATATTGAGGTTACAGGGCCCGGTGGCGAAAAGTGTTGAGACCCTAGGGGATACATCTTAGGGTCATATAATGACGTTTGGAACCATATATGACCCTTATACTTTGCCATAAATGTCCGTGGTAGGCTTGAGGTCACGATATCGGTGCAAGTTTGGAATGAGTAAATTGAATGTTTAAAGGCATATTGAATGGTTCCACCCACTCATTTGGACTCCCGGAGGGTATTAGGAACCATGGTTAACAACTTGTCAATTTTTATTTCCGGGCGAAAAAAGGTCAAAAAATACAAAAATTGAAGGCTATATAATACAGGCTTTTTAAGGAAGTTTGATGTCATGGGGCCCGGCGGCGAAAAGTCTTGAGACCCTAGGGGATACATCTTAGGGTCATAATGACGTTTGGAACCATATATGACCCTTATATATTGCCATAAATGTCCGTGGTAGCCTTGAGGTCACGATATCGGTGCAAGTTTGGAACGGGTAAATTGACTATTTTAAGGCATATTGGATGATTCCACCCACTCAATTGGACTCCCGGAGGGTATTAGGAACCATGGTAAATATCTCGGCAATATTTATTACCGGGCGAAAAAAGGATAAAAAATTCCAAAATTGAAGGCTATAATCCACGCTTTTTGAAGAATTTTGATGTTACGGGGCCTGGTGGCGAAAAGTCTTGAGACCCTAGGGGATACATCTTAGGGTCATCTAATGACGTTTGGAACTATATATGACCCTTATATGTTGCCATAAATGTCCGTGGTAGGCTTGAGGTCACGATATCGATGCAAGTTTGGAACAGGTAAATTGACTGTTTAAAGGCATATTGGATGGTTCCACCTACTCAATTGGACTCCAGGAGGGTATTAGGAACCATGGTAAACATCTCGGCAATTTTTATTTTCGGGGGAAAAAAGGTCAAAAAATTCCAAAGTTGAAGGCTATAATCCACGCTTTTTGAGGAAATTTGAGGTTACGGGGCCTGTGGCGAAAAGTCTTGAAACCCTAGGGGATACATCTTATGGTCATATAATGACGTTTGGAACCATATATGACCCTTATATGTTGCCATAAATGTCTGTGGTAGGGTTAAGGTCACGATACTGGTGCAAGTTTGGAACGGGTAAATTGACTGTTTAAAGGCATATTGGATGGTTCCACTCACTCAATTGGACTCCCGGAGGGTATTAGGAACCATGGTAAACAACTCGGCAATTTTTATTTCCGGGCGAAAAAAGGTCAAAAAATTCCAAAATTGAAGGCTACAATCCACGCTTTTTGAGGAATTTTGAGGTTTTGGGGCCCGGTGGCGAAAAGTCTTGATACCCTAGGGGATACATCTTAGGGTCATACAATGACGTTTAGAACCATATAATGACCCTTATATGTTGCCATAAATGTCCGTGGTAGGCTTGAGGTCACGATAACGGTGCAAGTTTGGAACGGGTAAATTGACTGTTTAAAGACATATTGGATGGTTCCACCCACACAATTGGACTCCCGGAGGGTATTAGGAACCATGGTAAACAACTCGGCAATTTTTATTTTCGGGCGAAAAAAGGTCAAAAAATTCCAAAGTTGAAGGCTATAATCCACGCTTTTTGAGGAAATTTGAGGTTACGGGGCCTGTGGCGAAAAGTCTTGAAACCCTAGGGGATACATCTTATGGTCATATAATGACGTTTGGAACCATATATGACCCTTATATGTTGCCATAAATGTCCGTGGTAGGGTTAAGGTCACGATACCGGTGCAAGTTTGGAACGGGTAAATTGACTGTTTAAAGGCATATTGGATGGTTCCACCCACTCAATTGGACTCCCGGAGGGTATTAGGAACCATGGTAAACAACTCGGCAATTTTTATTTCCGGGCGAAAAAAGGTCAAAAAAATCTAAAAATGAAGGCTATATAATCCACGCTTTTTGAGGAATTTAGAGGTTATGGGGCCCGGTGGCGAAAAGTCTTGAGACCCTAGGGGATACATCTTAGGGTCATATAATGACGTTTGGAACCATATATATGTAGGAATTTAGAGGTACTACGCAGCGGAAATAACATATATGAATCATATTCAATAAAGTACCTAATCCAAGGATCGCATGTATAACACACATGACACATAATTATACCTTTGAAGCGTGAATTCCACGAAGCTATTCGACAGGCAAATCAGGGAGAGAATAGAGCCCCAAGTGTTGCTCCTCTACTTAGTCCACGAGATTCGAACGAGCCGTCCACCAATACTAGATTGGTCGAGTGATTGAGGAAAACCGCGATCACCACCTTTTCGGACAACCGACCACCGCACGAACCACCACCACCACGAGACACCACCGGCGCCGGGAGGAGGAGAGCGACGTGAGAGAGGGGAGTATGAGAGGGGGTTGGTTTCGTGTTTGCTAATTAGGGTTTGATCTAAAATGCTCAGTAAAAATCTTACATGCAAACCTAGGCACCTAGTCTATTTATAATCCTATTATAATTAAACTAGGGCACGAAGCCCAATAGCCTCTTAAAGCCCCATATGGCTGGCCACCTAGAGTGATGAGGCCCATGATGGGCCTCGTCCTCTAGTGCTAGATCTAGCCCCTTTGGGCTTTGGCCTATTTTACTAGTCCAAAGATCGTAAGTACCTCTAGCTATGGCAAAACGACGACCCAAATATCCGGACTTAATTATCTCCATAATTTGATCCAATTATATATCTAGTAATTGCACACGACGAAGACATAACTCTTTCAATCTTCCACTTGTCTGAGACAAGGGTGCAATATTCTAATTCCTTAAGTCAATGTATATGTTGATTTGATAATATGAATGCATCACATGTCGAGATCATATTAAACTACAAATCGTTTCTTGAAATTTGAGTTAGAATTAGAATACCTAATGATTACTGACTAATGCATTTGAACGCGGCCACATATTTTCTGAATTCTCCCTCTTCAAGCGGCCATGACACATTTCCTAATTTAATAGGTAGACTTTATCCAATCTTGTGGCAACAAGCCTCCCACTCAACTTCTGAAATGACTGGGAAACACCCTTTATAATCTCCAGTTACGGGTAGACGTTTGAGTGTACCACATCCATAACATCCATTGAATGAAATCAATGTTCCACTCATGTCAAAGGAATCCACTAATATATACGAAAGCTCTATACTTAAACTTAAAAGTAGGTCAATAGTTCGATCATGCACCATTCATGCATAGCCAAGTGATTGACCGAGCATCACTATGCCCCTATAGCCCATGAAACTACGCTATCCAATCAATCTAACATGCTAGTTCATTCATTGAAATCATTTATGTCCATTTTAATGATCTCGAACTAGGAACTTAAATAATGTATGAATTTTGTTCACCTGTGGGGTTTCATTCAAAAGGTCATCAACCTAGTGAGCCCATCAATTCATAATTATTTTGGACATTTTATTTAATTTCAAACCATAATTAAATAAGAGAAATAATGATTTCTGTTTTAAACATAATTCTGCAAATTGATGTATTTTCTTATGTAATATGTTTTCTCAAACATACAAAACTTAAATTTACATAATTTGCTTCAATCCAAGACTTTAATATGACTTTCATACCTTTGTCTATGGAAGGGGTTTAGTGATTTCTCACTCATAATAAAACTTTGCAGAACGTGACCTTCCGCTGGTCAATGATCTCATAACTGAGGCGATATCTCATATCCATTTGTTTGGATTTGTGATGTCACCCTGGCTCCTTTGTTCTTGGGCAAAGGTGACCCTTTAGTCGTATGACATTTTAATCCGAACTTCCTCTAAAACTATCCAACTATAGCTCAATACACATATTCTGACATTGAGCATGCAATAGTGCTCTGCTTTGAACTCTTCAAGTTCACTGTACTTCTCCATACTGACAAAATTGTGCATCTAGATCAAAATCTAGAGTCATCTTGCCTGTTTGGAACAAACTTGCATTCGTAAAAACTTTTGACAACTTGCTTATCTTTAACACCATAAACTAGAAAAATTCCTTTAGCGCTTCTCAAGTACTCAAGGATTTGTTCTTGGTAACTTTCCGTATGCTTATTCTGGATTTGCTTGAAACTTGCTACACATGCACAAGTCATACGTAACAACTTGTTTTGTACATTTCATGGCACATGTAATGGACCTTTTGCAGAAGCATAATAAGTTACATTACCTTTACAACTCAACTCTACTAGCTTTTAAAGCACTGAGTTTTACTGAGTGTAAAACCATGAGACATGGGAAGAGATCCTTTCTTAGAGTCTTGCATCTTGAACTTGTCAAGAACCTTATCAACATAAGTCTCTTAATTAGGTCCAGTGATCTTTCAAGATTCACTTTGTGGATTTTGATTCCCAATATGTACTTAACATCTCCTAAGTCTCCCATATAGAAACATTCTTTCTAACCATTGCTTGACTCATTCAAGCATTGATATATCATTTCATATGAAATGTATGTCAACTACATACTAGACTAAGAAGACCAATTGCTCCCACTAAACTTCTTGTCTCTACAAGGTTCCTTTTCATTCTTCCAAGGTAATCAAACTGTTTGATTTCCTAATGAATGCTCAAACTCCCTGATGCTTACTTCAATCCATAAATGAATTTCTGAAGTTTGCAAAACTTTTTAGGAATTTCTGGATTTCAAAATCTTAGGTTGTATCATATACATTGTCATCCATCAAGAACATTTGATGAAGGTGATTTTGATTTCCATAACTAGAAATAATCCGAATAGGCTTACATAACTAATAGGTTTGACCCCATTTGTAAGACTGTCATGGACTAGCACATCTTTACAGACATGGAGTCCATTCTGGATTTCTTGGCTTTAAGCCACTTCCTGAGTTGACACTTGTCCAAAGCTTGCTTGTAGATATGGATTCCAACCATTCTAATAGGAAAATTTTAGAATCCACCTTTTACCAGAATTTCAACAAACTGTTTGTTTCGATCCTAAGTAACCTACGATAGGTATGTGCGACAATAGAATTATTCTCTTCAACTCCTTGAAGCCTTTCATTCTAGTAGGACGATAGAAGTCTCGCTACTTGAATTAGCTTGCTTCGACACATGTTATCCACATCCTTTTGTTGCTCATCTTGAATCTCATCGAGATCTAATTTTACTCCCATTTGGCTTTGTAGGAAGACATTTCTTTCTATAAAGACACTATCGCGAGCAACAAACATTTTGTTTCTACGCGATTGTAGGAATAATACCTCTGATTTAGGGTCGATTATGTCGTCTTTGTAAACATTTTACATGGATTTCATACTCCCTCAATCCTGTTTAGAAAAGATTACTTTGGAACATTTCCAGTCTATAACATTTATGACATCTTTTCTATTGCTTTGGTTAAGTTTCTGTTTAGTATATTCGCAATTGATGTTGTTCTAATGCATATCCTCAAAACGATATTTGTAAATCATTAAATCTTGGATCGTACCATGGCAAGCAAAGTTTGATTCCTGCTTTATACATACATTTTAATTGTAATGTTCCTGGATTGTGAACAAATTCAACAATTCCTTTAGATGATCATTTGTTTTTGAGTTAAATATTTATTACAACAATCATATTGTGATGGTAAATTGTTTATCTCACACTTGATTTTACATTTCATTTTGGAATTTTGAACATTTCAATGATTCCAACTTTTATTTCATTAAGTAATTATCGACATATTTACTTAAATCGTTAATAAAATCAATGAAAAAGTTAAATCCCTTTGCTAAATCTTGAATTTATGGTACACTCACATCATATGTTTGTGTTCCAAAAGGTCATTTTTAGCTCTTTTACCCTTTCAACTAAAAGGTAACTTGGTCATTATACCTTATCAAGCATGACTTCTAATTCTTAAGTGATTCATAATCATATAAGAGTAAGAGTCCATCCATAACTTTGGATGTACAAATGGTTTATGTGACCTAACTTTACTTTGTTATAAGTAAGTTTGCTTTGAATCATCTAAATTTACTTTTGTGATCTACTTATATCAATGTCATAAATTAACTCATATCTAGCAAAATGAAAACAATTTATTACCTTGGTCATGGATCAACATTTGTCCAAGCCAAGTAAAACCAAATCAGTATTCAAAACAAGAAACTTAAATATTGTCTCATAAAAAAACTGGAAATAGTTCTAAATGTCATGATAAACTAATCAGAAAATAAAACTATGAAGCTATCTCTGGCCACTCAAAACTTCTAGTGCACCTTCAAGCGACATCTCCATGCTAGCTTCACTTGTTTGCAGTTCCTGCATAACATCACAATGTTAAGCACTGCAACTTGGTATCACATACCTTAGTGAAAGTTAAAAAATGTTCATATAGTATTAGGTAATTCTTACCTTATTACTTATCGTAGTGGGAACATCCTTGTTCAAGCACTGGCTTATTCTTCTTTCAGGTACTCCTCTGCATGATTCTTGAGTAAATCAACTAGTTTGACTGCAGAATCTTCATCATCTTGACAAAGTTTCTCGAGGTCAAAACCATCATGTAGAGAATGCAGAACTATATCATGAACATGTTGATCTTTATATGGTCTCCCTAACATACTCATGCGGTCAAATAGATCAACCATCGTATCCACATGAATCTGTACTGACTGGCCTGGCAAGAGTTTTCTTGAAATTATCTCACCATTGAGCCTGTAGGTTTCAAACCTTATACTTCCAGTCCAGGAGTCGTCATTCTTGGGAACCATATTAATGATTTCCATGACGTTTCCATCCATTTCTCCATTAACATGGGAATTCAGAATTCCGTAGCAAACATTACGTAAGCACTTGAATAAGAGATAAGGTTCATAGTCCATGAATCTTCTAGCCCAATCCTCTAGGATAGAGGACAACATCACATGCGCGACTCTCTTAGAATCTGAAACATTTCTCAAATGCTTCTCAAGAGTCATGCTTGGACTAGATCTACCCTCGATTGGTAAGTCTAAATGAGAATCAAGATTTTCGTTCCTTAGAACACTTCTAAGTTCGCTTTCCCAATCGTTGAAGTTAAGAAAATTAAGCCTTGTTGTCATCGTTGGTGGTAAAGAATTATAGTCATCATTGTTACGGCTATCCATCTATGTCAAAATAAGGCAAAGTTTAATAATTATGTTTAATAAATTAAAGTACCACAAAACACATTCATTTGGTAACTTTAAAACACTTTATTCAATAATTAAATGATCCCAATTGAATTTTAAGTGATTCCAAGACCCTTTATTCGTGCAATAATTGACCGGACTTTGGCCCTGCCATCAATTATTTCATTTTCAAGGTGAGTAAACTCTTTACTGATTACAACTCTTGTAACTCTTGGTTGAATAATTAACCATCACATGTTTAATTATTACCCTTAGCTTTAAGGTTCTAAACTTTATCTTTAGGTAACCTTGTTGAGTATAACCAATTAAAAGTGTAGAATTTGTCCTACCCCCACTCCCCAATGAAAAATATGATGCCCAGCTTTGGCATGACCCATCATAAATGTCAAAGGTTTCATCGGGTTTTTAATTGGAAAAGCTGCCTCAATATTACTGGGATCTAGATTTATTATGTTGTGATTCTTTAATGAACTCTAGCGCATCATCAATCAACATAAATAAACCTAAACATGCATAATCAACTAATGCAATAAAATAAACATGACGTAGTATAGCCCCTTAGTCCTAAGAAAACAAGAAATGAAAAATGCTCCCACTTGAATCATCATGGATCTTCATCCACCTTGCTCCTTTGGGCCTTCACTTCATGGGCTTCTTTTGGGCTAACACCATTTAAATAACTATTCTATTTACATTAAATAAAAGTTATAAAATACTTAACGGTACGCAGACCGTATTTAGATTACAAAAATACATCACGTTACGCAGATCGTATTTAAGAATCTATGGGCCATATTAGTCTATATATAGCAACATAATATCATATATTAGAAAAGTGCCATATAATAAATCACTCAACATGCTTGTCTAAACTACAACATCGAATGTTCATAATAAAGTCAACGCATTTCCTAAAATATCTTATATTTTAATCATAATTAGATAATATCATATATTATTCATGACGGTTCATAAAATATCATATATTTAATTTAGTCATGAGATAGAATCAAATCATATTTTAATCTAGTAAGATAAATCATATTTAATCTTCCATGATTATCCTAACTAATTTAGGAGATTCTATCCTAATTACTAGCCAATCAAATAATTTTAAAATCAATTACATCCTAATCTAATTATGGGATAATCACATTACTTAAATCAATTATTATCCTTTTGGAATATGCTCAGAATATCCTAATCAATCTTATCCATAATTAACCACTTTAATTTAGGATAATTATCAATTTAACAACTTAAATATGGATAATATCAAATATAATAACTTTTGAATATTTGATTTTATCCTAAAATAAAAGATTTTATCCAAATAAAACCAACTTTATCTTTTGAAATGAACGATCATATTTAGAAAATATTTTAACTTATCCAAAATAAAACCGATTTTATCCCAAAATAATTCATAATTATCTTGAAATAAATTTTTAAAACAGATTTTTTTTTTGGAAAATACCGCAACCACCAACGCCGGCCACTGTGGTTAGCTAGCCGAAGCTAGCCACGGTGGTTGGCTGCCACGACAACAGCCACTGCCGCAAGGGCAGCAGCGTGGCAGCTGCTACTGCTGGGGCTGCAGGCCACCGTGCGTGGCCAGCCGAGGCTAGCCACGGTGGCTGGCTGCCTTGCAGCAGCACCCCCGAGCTGGCAGCCGCGGCAGCAGCCGTGCAACGGTTGCACGCTGCTGCCCACGGCCACCTTAGACCGCCGCCCCCTTTTTCCTCCCTCTTGGACCGCCACCTGGTCGGCAGCCGCCGTGGCTGCGCCACCCAGCCGCGGTTGCCGACCTTAAATAATTTTTTTTTAATGTGTTTTAATTTAATTAAAATATCACTTATCATAATTAAATTAAATCAGTCCATAAGATTAAATCACATTCAACTTAAAATTAGGGTTCATCATAAAATTAATCCCTATTTAATTATAACTTTTAAAATTAAATCTATGATCATACATAAAACATTTTTATGATAAATCAATCCAATTTAAAATTAAGAAACATAAAACAAATCGAATTAAATCAAAATCAAGCACAAAAATCATATTTTAATGCTAGGATTTTCGTTAAATTCGAAAATTAGGGTTAAGGATTCGAAAAATTCGAACAATTTTAGGGCTTAATTCGGTCCTCTTCATGGCTATTTGAGCATAATTAAATCGCATTTAATCTATTCCAAAAGTTTAATCACATTAAATATAATAATCGAAACATAATTAAATTAATTTCTCCCTCTTAATTGATTACAAAATTAACGTGGACATCAAATAATCGTATTATTATGATCTAGCGCGTTAATGCAAGAGGCTAACTGATACCACCGTAGGAATTTATAGGTACTACACAGCGGAAATAACATATATGAATCATATTCAATAAAGTACCTAATCCAAGGATCGCATGCATAACACACAAGACACATAATCATACCTTTGAAGCGTGAATTCCACGAAGCTATTCAACAGGCAAATCAGGGAGAGAATAGAGCCCCAAGTGTTGCTCCTCTACTTAGTCCACGAGATTCGAACGAGCCGTCCACCAATACTAGATTGGTCGAGTGATTGAGGAAAACCGCAATCACCACCTTTTCGGACAACCGACCACCGCACGAACCAACACCACCACGAGACACCACCGGCACCGGGAGGAGGAGAGTGACGTGAGAGAGGGAGTATGAGAGGGGATTGGTTTCGTGTTTGCTAATTAGGGTTAGATCTAAAATGATCAGTAAAAATCTTACATGCAAACCTAGGCACCTAGTCTATTTATAATCCTATTATAATTAAACTAGGGCACAAAGCCCAATAACCTCTTCAAGCCCCATATGGCCGGCCACCTAGAGTGATGAGGCCTATGATGGGCCTCGTCCTCTAATGCTCGATCTAGCCCCTTTGTGTGACCTTATAGGATCCGTCCAATTGGGCTTTGGACTATTTTACTAGTCCAAAGATCGTAAGTACCTCTAGCTATGGCAAAACGACGAACCAAATGTCCGGACTTAATTATCTCCATAATTTGATCCAATTATATATCTACTAATTGCACATGACAAAGACATAACTCCTTCAATATGACCCTTATATGTTGCCATAAATGTTCGTGGTAGGCTTGAGGTCACGATATCGGTGCAAGTTTGGAACGGGTAAATTGACTGTTTAAAGGCATATTAGATGGTTCCACCCACTCGATTAGATTCCCGAAGGTTATTAAGAACCATGGTAAACATCTCGGCAATTTTTTTCCCGGCGAAAAAAAGTCAAAAAATTCCAAAATTGAAGGCTATAATCAACGCTTTTTGAGAAATTTTGAGGTTACGGGGCCCGGTGGCGAAAAGTCTTGATACCCTAGGGGATACATCTTAGGGTCATATAAAAACGTTTGGAACCATATATGACCCTTATATGTTGCCATAAATGTCCGTGGTAGGCTTGAGGTCACGATATCAGTGCAAGTTTGGAACGAGTAAATTGACTGTTTAAAGGCATATTGGTTGGTTCCGCCCACTCAATTGGACTCCCGGAGGGTATTAGAGACCATGGTAAATATCTCGGCAATTTTTATTTTCGGGCGAAAAAAGGTCAAAAAATTCCACAATTGATGGCTATAATCCACGCTTTTTGAGGAATTTTGAGGGTACGGGACCCGGTGGCGAAAAGTCTTGAGACCCTAGGGTATATCTTAGGGTCATATAATGACGTTTAGAACCATATATGTCCCTTATATGTTTCCATAAATGTATGCTGTAGGCATGAGGTCACGATATCGGTGAATGTTTGGAACGAGTAAATTGACTGTTTAAAGGCATATTGGATGGTTCCATCCACTCAATTGGACTCTCGGAGGGTATTAGGAACCATGGGAAACGAACCATATATGACCCTTATATGTTGCCATAAATGTCCGTGGTAGGCTTGAGGGCACGATATCGGTGCAAGTTTGGAACGGGTAAATTGACTGTTTAAAGGCATATTGGATGGTTCCACCCACTCAATTGGACTCCCGGAGTGTATTAGGAACCATGGTAAACATCTCGGAAATTTTTATTTCAAGGCGAAAAAAAGGTCAAAAAATTCCAAAATTGAGGGCTATAATCCACGCTTTTTGATGAATTTTGAGGTTATGGGGCCTGGTGGCGAAAAGTCTTGAGACCCTAGGGGATACATCTTAGGGTCATATAATGACTGTTGGAATCATATATGACCCTTATATGTTGCCATAAATATCCATGGTAGGCTTGAGGTCACGATATCGGTGCAAGTTTGAAACGGGTAAATTAACTGTTTAAAGGCATATTGGATGATTCCACCCAATCAATTGGACTCCTGGAAGGTATTAGGAACCATGATAAACATCTCGGCAATTTTTATTTCCGGGCGAAAAAAGGTCAAAAAATTCCACAATTGATGGCTATAATCCACGCTTTTTGAGGAATTTTGAGGTTACGGGGCCCGGTGGCGAAAAGTCTTGACACCCTAGGGGATACATCTTAGGGTCATATAATGACGTTTGGAACTATATATGACCCTTATATAATGCCATAAATGTCTGTGGTAGGCTTGAGGTCACGATATCGGTGCAAGTTTGGAACGGGTAAATTGACTGTTTAAAGGCTTATTGGAAGGTTCAACCCACTCAATTGGACTCCCGGAAGGTATTAGCAACCATGGTAAACATCTCGGCAATTTTTATTTCCGGGCGAAAAAAGGTCAAAAAATTCAAAAATTGAAGGCTATCCACGCCTTTTGAGGAATTTTGAGGTTACGGGGCCCGGTGGCGAAAAGTCTTGAGATCCTAGGGGATACATCTTAGGGTCATATAATGACGTTTGGAACTATATATGATTATTATATGTTGCCATAAATGTCTTTGGTAGGCTTGAGGTCATGATATCGGTACAAGTTCGGAACGGGTAAATTGACTGTTTAAAGGCTTATTGGATGGTTCCACCCACTCAATTAGACTCCAGGAGGGTATTAGGAACCATGGTAAACATCTCGGAAATTTTTATTTTCTGGCGAAAAAAGGTAAAAAAATTCAAAAATTGAAGGCTAATCCACGCCTTTTGAGAAATTTTGAAGTTACGGGGCCTGGTGGCAAAAAGTCTTGAGACCCTAGGGGATACATCTTAGGGTCATATAATGACGTTTGGAACTATATATGATTATTATATGTTGCCATAAATGTCCGTGGTAGGCTTGAGGTCATGATATCGGTGCAAGTTTGGAACGGGTAAATTGACTGTTTAAAGGCTTATTGGATGGTTCCATCCACTCAATTAGACTCTCGGAGGGTATTAGGAACCATGGTAAACGAACCATATATGACCCTTATATGTTGCCATAAATGTCCGTGGTAGGCTTGAGGGCACGATATCGGTGCAAGTTTGGAACGGGTAAATTGACTGTTTAAAGGCTTATTGGATGGTTCCACCCACTCAATTGGACTCTCGGAGGGTATTAGGAACCATGGTAAACATCTCGAAAATTTTTATTTTCTGCCGAAAAAAGGTCAAAAAATTCAAAAATTAAAGGCTACAATCCACTCCTTTTGAGAAATTTTGAAGTTACGGGGCCCGGTGGCGAAAAGTCTTGAGATCCTAGGGGATACATCTTAGGGTCATATAATGACGTTTGGAACCATATATGACCCTTATATGTTGCCATAAATGTTCGTGGTAGGATTGAGGTCACGATATCAGTGTAAGTTTGGAACGGGTAAATTGACTGTTTAAAGACATATTGGATGGTTCCACCCACTTAATTGGACTCCCGGAGGGTATTAGGAACCATGGTAAACGTCTCGGCAATTTTTATTTTCAGGCGAAAAAAGGTCGAAAAACTCCAAAATTGAAGGCTATAATCCACGCTTTTTGAGGAATTTTTAGGTTAAGGGCCCGGTGGCGAAAAGTCTTGAGACCCCAGGGGATATATCTTAGGGCCATATAATGACGTTTGGAACCATATATGACCCTTATATGTTGCCATAAATGTCCGTGGTAGGCTTGAGGTCACGATACCGGTGCAAGTTTGGAACGGGTAAATTGACTGTTTAAAGGAATATTGGATGGTTCCACCCACTCAATCGGACTCCCAGAGGGTATCAGGAACCATGGTAAACATCTCGGCAATTTTCAATTCCGTGCGAAAAAAGATCAAAAAATTCGTGATGAAAGGTCCGTGGTTAAGAATCCATATGCATTGCACACAAGCCTACTGGGAGGGTTGGAGCGAATGGACAGGATGCCGCGAGTTCGTGATGAAATTGAACTCGACTCCATGGTTTGGTGGATTCACAAACTTTGCACGTACCCAAATCTGAACTTTGCACATGATGTTAAATTTGCACGTATTCCATTGGGCAGGTGAAGCAGGAACCCCCAGAGGGTTATTTCCATATGTAGAACACATATGGGTTCAGAAAAGTGAGAAAAGGACTCAATCAATAAGCAAAATCAAGCCAACAATGCTAGAAATGGTCAAAGCAAGAAGGCAGACCCCTGGCTCGGTATTGGAAGAACTTGGTGCCAGACTACAGGGACTGTCGCCGCAAAAAAGCTCCTATCGCCAGGCGACAGAAACTTTTTACTGGCGACAAGCCCTGTTTTCTAGACGCTAGTTCCTACATGCCTTGGCAAGTTTCTGTGTTCTTCGAATTTTCCAGATTTCGCATCATCTTTTCGATTCTAGTCATGAAAGATATTTCTCAAATTTCCTACGTGTAAAATTCCTATGGATTGACTCATGGGGTGCTCCCATGAGGACCTTTTAATGCATATGACAATAATGTTAATCAAATCACGCACATGAAATACTTAGAATTTTTCGAGTCTCATCCGCTCATTCTAAATAATTGCCAAAATTAAATAAATTTCAGGAATATAAATAGAAATCCTCCCTAGTGGAGTCGCCAAAAACTGTAGGGAATATTTCAAGCATTATGATTACCCCAAACTTGAACCCCACTGTGATCATACACTAAAGTACGGTGGCGTTCCAAAGGGAAAGACAAAGAGCAAAAAGAGTCGCCAACAAGTTTTAGGAACTTGTAAACCCAAAAGACAATCCAAAAGTACCATCAACTACTCCTTAAGGTCTTGAACCAAACAGGGTCCGGGGATGAGGGTACGAATCCAATCTACAAAAGAAAGGACCCGCCCTATAAAATAGGCCTCTACTTTGTTCTGTTCGTATTCATGTGCACTTTTCGAATAACACACAAACATCATATTAAACCTACCCTGTTTATCTATGTTGGTTGAATATTAATGCACAAATAAGACTATTATTGGCGATCACTTGAATTAAAATCACATTAGCCTAAACCAAATTAATAATTATCTTATTAAGCGTGATTTCAAGTACAAATTCCCTTTAACAATCATAAAAGGTGTGATAAAGCAATAACAATAAAAATACATCAAGCAACATAATAATAAGCAATAATAATGACGATAATAACATAATAAGGCATAATAAAGCTTAATAATAATAGCAAGATCCTAGGCATGATACTAACAAGATTAATAACAACTCCTAGCATGTCACTAAACAATAAAGATCAAAGATTTAAACCTAACATGGTACTAACATGCTATCATGATATTAGAAAAGAGTAAAGGCATCCTAAACATGATACTAGAAAGCATAAAATAACATCCTAACATGATACTAGAAAGCATTAAAAGCATCTTAACATGATACTAGGAATATTAAACAATAATAAGCATGCAATCTACATTGTGAAAGAAATAGGAAGTAAGCTAATCTACTTACTTTGAAGCCTCGTACCTCTTTCTAATAACAAAATACACAAGTTAGTAAACTTCAATGAAAATCAATAAACAATAATTAAAGAATTAAATTGAAATCAAATTAAATAAAGTTTAGACTAGTTTTGGACCAAACCCTCAGAAATTATCAACCTTTCACGTCTAGGGCGAAGGCAACTTCGAACTTGGCTAAGAGACTCTAAGTCTTGTGAATGCGGAATTGTGTTTGTGAAAAGCTAGTTTAGAAAGAGAGAGAGAAAGAAAGCAAATATTGCTCAAGAAAGAAAAGAGAGAATTAAGGAAGAATTGATGAGAATTGATGATTCTGAAAACAAGGATTCGGACCCTATTTATAATGAAAATAGTCCGGAAAATCATAGAATTTGATAAGGAATAAAACTACACGCTGTCGCCAGGAATCGACTCTGTCGCGACGCGACAATGTCTGTCGCGAGGCGACAAGGTCTGTCGCGCGGCGACAGAGTTGTCGTTTGGAGACAACCTGTATTAGCGCGTTTTCTTCACGCGGAATCCGATCTTTAATCAACTTGATCTACGGAATCCGTACAGAAGATAAAATACATATTTTTAAGATAATAAAACAATATTTTACTCCAAATAAAAGTCTATTTTAAAATAATTAATTATTAAATCTAATAATATTAGAATTAAGAAGAACCTTCTAGAAAATCATAATTAATCCTAATAATTTTAGGAATAATAATTAACATTGGGCCCTCCTCTAGATCATTGGGCCGTATTTAAATAATTAACCGGGCCCAGTTTAGTATTTTGGCCATAACTTCCTCAATATTCATCGGAATTGGGCTTATAATATATCGTTGGAAAGGTCTTTTCGAGCCCCATCCAACTACACTATTATTGGACCTTAATTATGGACCAAACTAAACTGGTTTGGCTATTTTCAAATAAATAAAGTTATTTTCAAAATAGAGAGAAGAGAATTTTAATTAAAACTAAACCGCTACACTTGACTTCCATACACTTTCACCTAATTCGATAATGGTTTCACGTGAAAGGCATTCATCACTGGCTTTGGTTTTGGGGAGACACAAATGGGTGTCTACAGAAGCCCCCACTTTGACTGAGTTTGAAGAAACTTATGTTTCGAAAACGAAAGTCAAAGTATCGATAGGGACGGAGAATGATTCAAAACGTTATGCGATTCCAAATCATTCTTATAACGCCGATACCTGCAAACTAATCATTAGTTAAAACAGATAAAAGAGTTAAGAAACGCGTATCTTGCACCGTCGAGCACACGTCTCTGAACGTAACCATTTTGCTGTTGCTTTTGTTGTTTGTGACAACCTCCACAGTGCCTCGTGAACGCCATCGTTGAAGATAACCATATGTCGTCGTCTTTAATATTCTTGGTGACAATCCTCCACAGTATTTCGGGAACATCGTCGAAAATAACTGTATGTCGTCATCTTCTAGGGTGTGGCAGTATGTCGCCACGGCAGTGCATCGCCGCTATAGACAATCTCTTCTTTACCTTGAGGGACCGTCGAAGTTGACCTTACTTCGTCATCTCCAAAATTTGTGACACTACCTCGACACGGCCGTGCTTCGCCACTAGACAACTCCTCTCTATGTTGGGACATTGCCAAAGAATCATTCTGCTTTTTGACCCTTAATACATTGTGATTATCATTGTTTTTATATTTGTGCCAATACTTTGGTGCTTTTGCCTTTGTAAACCATTATTTTGGTGCATCTATTGAACCAATATTTCGGTGCCTTATTATGAGCCAATACTTAGGCGCTTTAAGCTAAGTGAGACGATCTTTCATCAAGTCGATCACTTAATGCATTTTGCGATCAAGCTGACTGAATCATGTCAATTTGCTTAAAAGGGCTAACTGGCGTGCCAAGGAACCCAAATTACTAAAATAAGCCCACAAAACCATAAGGAGGGGCCCGGTATTCTGTCGCCGCTCCAGCGCTGGTCAGAAACTTCTGTCGCGAGCTTTTGCTTCTGTTACCACGCGACAGAGTCTGTTGCCTCGCGACAATTCTGTCGTTTGGCGACAAAATCAGGGTTTTAAACCCGTCTTCTTCTTCATTTCTATTTCGCTGCTCTGCTTCTCAAAACTCACGAAAACTTCACTTCACTCGTTCTCGCTCATTTCTTAACCAAATTCGCTCAAACTTGTTGCAAATCGAAGCTTTTCTCATCTATTTTCCCGATCTATGTAATTTTTGCTTTAACTCTACTCGGTTTTTGACGAATTATGCATTCTTGTTTGCGGATTTTCGAAAAATTCGAAAACGTTCTTGCTTATTTTGCTTTGTTCATTGAATTTTATGCCTTGAATTTGTTTGATTATGCTTGTATATTACCTTGGGAGTATTTTGAGACTTGTTTCACTCAATTTGGTGAAGAAACGAACGATTCACCATTGTTGGACCTCTTAAGGTCGTGAAGAACAATGTGGGTCGTTCTTTGCATTTTTACTGCTTTTACTGGTACAATTTGTCTCAATATTCATCATATGTTTCCAAGAAATTGTTTATTTGCTTGAAAAATGCTTCCATGCTTGTTTGAAATTTTTGCTCTGTTTTAGTACTACGTACTTTATTTTGCGAACATAGTATCATGCGGCCTAGGCAAACCTTAGATACTGTAGAGCCTTAAATTTAATTACTTTTATATACTTTAGCATGGCTAGACGACGTGGTTCTGGTTCTCGGTCGAGAGACACGCGTCGAGAGGACGAGCCCACCAGTGAGGGTGAGGACGTGCCTTCTACTTCCAGGCTGGGTCTCATGCCGGACTGGGGCGAGCGCACCCTGTTTCACGCGCCGGTTCATCATCTGTCGGAGTGGATCCGACGATGTCTTGCGAGTGGGAGGACCCGTAGCCACGGCTCGGGTAATTCCACCATCATTTCTTTGTACAACAACTTCATCAACCGCGATGAGGGGCTTCGTCGACTTTGGGAGTCATGTGGGTTGACTCCCCTGCTGCAGGCCACCCGGGCCATGTTTTCTTACGATGGGGGTAACCTTGTCGTCCGAGCTTTGGTGGAGTTCTTTTGGGACACCACTAACACCTTTCATTTTCCCTGGGGTGAGATGACAGTCACTCCAGCTGACTTCAGCCTCATTACGGGGCTAGAGTTCCAGTCTACTCCTCTGCCTTTTGATGCCGGTGTCACCGTAGACTCGCCGGAGGTTCTGGAGTTGTTAGGGCCGATCGTTGTTCGGGCCCAGGCTGAGGCTCAGTCGGGACAGCTGAGTTCCCGATGTATTCGTCCCTACACGCTGGCTGCAGCTTTTGAGGATGATGCGACCACCCGAGAGCAGCGGGTGCGCATCTTTGTGTTAATTCTGCTATCAGGGACGTTTTCCCCTGATCGAGGTAGTATAGTACTACTTTACTACCTGTCTGCTGTTCGCGACCTTCACTTGGTCGGGACGTATGACTGGGCCAGCATGGCCTATGCGGACTTTCTACTGGGCTTGCGGCGTTCCTGTCGTCACAAGGCCCTGTCTGGGGAGGTAGCCCTTTCCAGCTTCTGGGGGGTCGTAGAGGTACATCTCCTTTCTTTTTTAGGTTTTAACTCTAGGTTTAGAGGCATAATCTTTACTGATTTTCATCTTTTCGTATAGATCTGGTTCTACGAGTATTTTCCCTCTCTTGCGCCTGCGAGGCCTTCTCCTCGCGTGCTCCCCGTCGCTGCCAGTTGGGGAGGCCGCAGAGGTCTGCCGGAGGTGCTGCGCCTTCAAGAGATGATCCTCTCGGTACGTTTCTACAACTCATACTTCTTCTTTTATCATCTTTTGGTGTTAGTGTCTTATTTAGTGATTTTTGCAGGAGCCTAGCCCGGTCTATCGACCTTGGGCTGCTTTTCCTATCTTTGCGCTGGCGGCGCAGTACACAGCCGAGCGTCGTTACTTTCTGGGGACGTACGACGCGGTGGTCTACCTAGGGGAGATGGTAGCCATCCAGCATTCCTCAGATACTTTCGTTGTTCCTGCTCCTCCACCTCGGCATATGTTCCACGATGCCTTGCAGCGGGATCGTGCAGGTGGGCCTACCCGGGGTACTCCTTGGAGGTCTTATGTTCTCCTCGAGCAGAGCTATGAGGAGGACTTGCTACCGTTGCTAGCGCCGGCTCCTGTCCTTTCAGAGGAGGCAGCGGTATGCTTTCATTCATTCGGTTTATTCTTCTTTAGGTAGCCCCTAAGTATTTTTCTAACTTTTATTCTTAACAGGCTGACCCTAGGGAGTTCATTCCTCCGCGGATGTCCATACGCTACCAGGGTATGTATGGGCCGATCGAGGAGCTTATTCCGCCAGCTCCAGAGGGGGAGCAGTTTGTGGAGCGGTGTATTCCTCGTCACTAGACTCGAGTGAGTGATTTCTCACATATTATCTTCATGTTTGCTTCGTAATTGTTACTGACTTAGTTATTTTGACAGTTTTCTCGCGAGGTGGTGACGGCTATGGCTAGGTGTATAGACGCTTTTCGCAGCCAGCTTGTGAGGTTGCGGAACCGTGCTACCTATCGTAGCAACGATGCTGAAGAGGTATTAATTTTTGCTTTTATCATTTTTGACTTTATTTTTTCATTTGCATTTGCTAACTTTGATTTACTTTTGCAGGGGATGCCTATTCCTTCTCCACGCACTCGGTCGAGACCCGAGCCTAGGAGAGAGACTACTAGGTCCGACTCGAGGCGTCGCCGGATTACTTCCGGTGGTCGAGGTGGTCGTTCTGAGGCCGCCGCTGTAGAGGACTCGGCGTCATCACCTGAGGATGTTCCGACCGGGCCGACCGTTCGAGGTGGGACGGGTGGTGGGACATACGAGTTTGGCTCGTCGTCGCAGCAGCCTTTGCAGCCCCAGCCTCTTTCTGTCGGGTTTCAGGGTGAGGTTAGGTGGCCTGGCCCTGAGTTGCAGTTCGCGCCGCCTGGTGGTTCAGGGGACGATGATGGACATACTCCACGGAGTAGGACATTTTTCGATACATTTGGCATCCCTCGCGACCTGCGGCCTCCGGCGCCACAGTTGTACCTGTGTTTATTTATTTTGACTTTTGTAGGACTTTGTCTATTTTAGACTTCTGTACTAGATATTTGTATATATATGCACTTATTATTTATTAACATTTTATTTACATGACTTATTATTTTATAACAAGTGTATTGTGCATGTGAGTGTGTGAGAAAGTGTAATTTTTGCGCAAAATTTCCGTCATTTTTAATATTAGTGGAGGGTACCGACTCTCTCCCCCAAAAAAAGAAATGAAAAAAATGAAGGAAAAAAGTATAATTATAAAAAATAAGCCTAAAATTAATTAAGCTTAATATAATATAATATAATAATAATAATAATAATAATAATAATAATAATAATAATAATAATCATAAGGGTGTATGAATAGGAATAGAAAAATAATAATAAATCAAGTCAAAGTCGAATTCGAGCACGTAAAAACATGGTTTCCTACGCGTAATAGGTGTCGCTGCGAAGAGATATGCTGGCGCCACATAATTCAATCTGTCTCCACGCGACAGGGTCTGTGGCCACGCGACAGGCTTTGTCGCCACGTGACAGTTTTGTCGCTTGGCGACAGACTCACTTTCCTATTTCCTTCCGAAAATGAAATCTGTCGTGAAAAAAATCTTATAAATAGCCCCCGAACCCTCCGTTTACTGCATAATTTAACCAGTTTATTAATTAATTAATTAACTAGTAATCATGCCTTTAGCTAAAAGAACTTTATGTGGGTATATGAATGAGTGGTGTCGTCTTTTAACTGCTAAAGAGAAAAAAGCATTAGATACTTCTCACATGGGGGGTATGTTTGGAATAAAGGGGGTGAGTCTTGACATGGATTTTATTCATTCTGCCATAGACTATTGGGATATTAATACTCACTGTTTTAGATTTTTCCATGATGAAATATGCCCTTTACCGGAAGAATTTGGAGCCATTATAGGCTATTATTCCACAGATCTTGCGGTAATGCCTAGAATTAGTAAATATTATTATAAAGATTTTGAATGCTTTTTTTATCTAAGGGGCACGGCCTTAAAATATATAGTGCATGGGAATGTAGTTGATTTGACAGAATTTGCACATTATTTTTATGACAATCCTAATCCTGATTTTCGTATCCATAAGAGAAGGGCTTTTCACTTTTGCATGTTTAACCAATTACTTTTAGTTAGTGGTAAGGATAATGAAGGCCAATCAATGATTATATCTGTTATAGAACAAGTTGAATCTGGGAGAAATCCAATGCCGCTAATTGTTGGAGAGACTATGCTATGGTTGGATGCATTAAGAAAGAATCCAAGAGTACCTTTTCGAGGTTCTCCAATTTTATTACAGGTATAAAATAATACTATTTTTAATTTACAAAGAACTAAAAATATTTTTACACTGTAATACTAATCAAATACATATTTTACAGTTATGGCTCATGGAGAGGTTAAAACTTATTAATCCTCCTGACGATATACACACATATGTTCCAAATTGCATAGTCCGGCGGAAGAAACGATTTTTGAAGATAGGTCGCCGTGAATGGAGCAAGGTGTTTGCTGCCGGTGATTTTACCATAAGCTGGATCGTTCCTTGGTGGAAAATTGAGGCGATGGTTGGTTGTAATAACCAAGCATATTGTCGTCTCCCGAGCTTGTCAAGATTAACCTTTTATTTTCCTTGTAGAGTTATGAGACAATATGGTCTTGCACAAACCAATCCTACAGGAGATCTCCGCCGTCCTTATGAATTTCCTGTGTCATAAGAGATTGAGCATTTTGACAGGTATGGGAGGTGATTACCCACAAGGATCCACCTTGTTTGTCAAGCAAAGTGAAACAATGGCTTGATGGAAGATTCCAGAAATCTCAAGTCAAGATTGAGAAGACCGATGTGAAGGATCGTCTAGGTGACAAAAAGATCCCTGCTATGGAACGCCTAGGGGAAAAGAGCGAATTCAAAACTCCTATTATGCCAAGGAAGAAAAGTTCTAAGAAAGATAAAGGGAAAAGAAAGGTTGATTCTACGAAGAAGGAAGTTTGGGTAGAGAAGAAACATAGGGTTTTAGCGGAGGGGGAAACTATCTATACTAAAATAGAGTGTAGGTCTTCTAATGGTTGTCTCCTAGCAAAGGTTATGGATCAAGAGGAAGAGAATGAAGACAAAAATTGGAAGAGAATCAAGAAAGAGAAAAAAGAATAGAGCATTGCTTTTCTTTTGATTTATTAGACAAAGTAAATTTGTTTTAGTTAATTTTTCAGCTTTTATTTTATCAATAATGTAATTTCTTTATTAAATAATAAAATTTCAGCTTTTATTTCAATTAACTTTCGATTAAAGCAATGAGAAACAATTACAATATTTATTTTTCGGAGAATTAATTCGAGTACAGAAGTCGAATAAATTTCCAGAATATACGAAACTTGTCCAGACACTGGCAGAAACTTGGCGCTGTCACCTAATTTACTGTCGCTGTGAATTTGGCTCTGTCGCCTGGCGACAGAATTGTCGTCTGGCGATGGAGTCTATCTTCTAGCGCCAGTCTTGAAATTTTGCAGACATGTGTTTTTTACTTCGGGGGTGCAGAATTTGAAAAAATGAAAGTGGCCGCACCCTGTCTGGGTTGCCTACGTATCCTTTGTTTAAGGAATCAGGCCAAACGTAGCTCTCTTGAGTATTTTACTCAAGTACTTATGGGTAGTATTTCTTAAGTTGGTCAAGGTTTGTCATGTTTGAAAATTCATTACCATCCATGTCAGTTAATTTAGCCGCGCCTCCTGACAGGATTGTTTTGACAATATATGGTCCGGACCAATTAGGCTTAAATTTACCTCTTGGGTCCAAAACATTTTTTCTTAATGCTTTTAATACCAAGTCCCCAACCTTGATATTTCTAGTCTTGACCTTCTTATTGAAATGTCTAGCCATGCGGGTTTGATAACATTGGGTGTGATGTAGAGCCTCTAGTCGCTTTTCATCGAGTAGAATTAGCTCTTCATACCGTGCTCTAGTCCATTCGACTTCATCGAGTTTACTTTCTAACGCAATGCGTAGCGAAGGTATTTCTAACTCTACAGGTTGTACGGCATCCATTCCATATACTAAGTTGAATGGCGTATTTCCTGTTGATGTTCGGATTGACGTGCGATAACCCCACAGTGCGAAGTGAAGTTTGTCAGGCCAATCCTTATAATTTTCAGTCATTTTCTCAATGATTGTTTTTAAATTTTTATTAGCGGCCTCAACTGCTCCATTTGCTTGAGGTCTATAAGGGGAAGAATGGTGATGTTGAATACCATACTTTTGTAGCAATTCTTCACATTCGGCTTAAAAGTGAGTTCCATTGTCACTTATCATTTCATGTGGGACTCCGTATCGACAAATTATGTTTCTTTCGATAAAGAGTGCTACATGTTTGGCAGTGAGTTTGGCATATGATTGTGCTTCCACCCACTTTGTGAAGTAATCTATTGCAACTAAGATGTATTCATGACCTCCTGTTCCGGGAGGTGTGATCTTTCCAATTATGTTTATTCCCCATGTAGAGAAAGGCCATGGTGAAGTGTAGGTGTAGAGGAGAGATGGTGGGATATGTTGTAAATTTGCATAAATTTGACACTTTGGGCATCTTTTTACATATTGATGACAATCTTTATTCATGGTAGTCCAGTAATATCCTTCTCGCATTATCTTTTGGACTAGCATTTTGCCATTAACATGTGTTCCACATATACCTTCGTGGACTACTCTCATAGCTCTTTGAGCATCCTTTTTGCCTACACATAATAGAGCTCGACCTTTAGGCACCCTTTTGTGTAGTTCATTTCCTATAAGTACGAACTGGGAAGCTAAAAGTCTTAGTGCTCTTTTCGCTCTTTTGTCAGCATGAGGAGGATATTCTCCTTTGGTGACATAATTTAATATATCTATGAACCATGGTTCTTCTTCATGTTCTTCTTCTTGAATCACTTCATCATCTTCTATAGTTTGAATATATGCTGGTTTATGCCTTTTTTCTATGGTTAAAGGCATTTGCTCAATTTCCTTAGGAATTCTAACCATTGAAGCTAGTCTTGCGAAGGCATCGGCGAATTGATTTTCCTCTCTAGGTAGGTAAGTGTATTCCACTTTTTCCAACTGATCGGTGAGAGTTTCCAAATATGTTTGGTAGGGAGCTAAGCTTTCACTCCTAACCTTCCATCTTTTTGAGATTTGATTAATGATTAAAGAAGAACCCCCAAATATCCGGAGTTTCTTTACGCCTAAGGCTAAAGCGGTTTCGAGGCCTACCACGCATGCTTCATATTCGGCTGCGTTGTTGGTGACGTCGAAATCTAATTTAATGGATATAGGAATATGCTCTTCTTTAGGTGATACTAGTAAGACTCCTACGCCGCATCCTTTTTGGTTTGAGGCTCCATCGAAATATAGAGTCCATGTATCATCCTCCGTCATCATTAAACTTTCATCCGGGAATTCATTCTCTTCCAAGGGTGTCGAATCTTCTATTGGGAAATCTGCTAGAAAATCCGAGACCACTGATCCTTTGATTGCCTTTTGAGGCATAAACCTTATATCAAATTGGGCCAAATTCACTATCCACCTTGAGATACGCCTGTTAAGTGTAGACCTTTCGAATAGGTATTTAAGGGGGTCCATTCTTGAGACTACGTAAACGGTATGCACGAGCATGTAATGTCTTAATTTAGTTGTGGCCCACACTAATGCGAGGCACAACTTTTCCAATGGTGTATAGCGTGTCTCATACTCGAGCATTTTCTTACTTAGGTAGTAAATGGCATTTTCTTTACTTTCTACCTCTTGTGCAAGCATAGCTCCCATTATTTCCTTTGTGACGGTCAAGTATAACCTTAGGGGTATTCCAGGGAGTGCTGGAGCTAATATAGGAGGATTTGAGAGATATGCTTTGATCTTTTCAAAGGCTTTTTGACACTCATCGTCCCATATAATTGGTACATTTTTCTTAAGCTTCTTGAATATTGGTTCGCATATCGTGGTTAGCTTGGATATGAACCTACTTATGTATTGCAACCGGCCAATGAATCCTCGAATTTGCTTTTCGGTTTTGGGCGGTGGCATGGACATGATTGCTTTGATTTTGGTGGGGTCTATCTCTATTCCTCTAGAGCTTATGACATATCCCAAGAGTTTTCCTGAGGTAACTCCGAAAGCACATTTGGAGGGGTTTAATCTCATGTTGTATTTTCTTAGCCTTTCAAAGAACTTTTTTAAGGCTATTGGGTGTCCTTGGCGGTCTTATGATTTTACAATCATGTCATCCACATAGACCTCCACTTCTTTATGCATCATATCATGGAGTAGGGCAGTTGCTGCTCGTTGGTAAGTAGCACCCGCGTTTTTCAACCCGAATGGCATCACCGTGTAGCAATAAGTACCCCAAGGTGTTATGAATGTTGTCTTTTCCATGTCTTCTTCGGCCATGAGGATTTGATTGTATCCTGCGTACCCATCCATAAACGAGAGAAGTGCATGGTTTGCTGTGTTATCTACCAAAATATCGATGTGTGGTAAAGGGAAGTCGTCCTTTGGACTTGCCTTATTTAGATCTCGATAGTCGACACACATTCGAACTCTACCATCTTTTTTCGGAACCGGGACGACATTGGCGACCCATTCGGGGTATTTAGATACCCTGATAAAACCTGCAGTTATTTGTTTTTGTACTTCTTCTTTTATTTTAAGAGTTACGTCGGGTTTCATTTGACGTAACTTTTGTTTTACAGGTTTCATTCCTGGAATTAATGGTATTGTGTGTTGAGCTATCTCTCTATTAATGCCTGGCATATCTTCGTATGACCAAGCAAATACATCAATAAATTCTTTAAGTAGATTAATTAAATCGGTTCTTTCTTCTTTGCTTAGTGTTAGTCCGATTTTAACTTCTCTTTTAATGGTTGGATCTTTTGAGATATCAACCGTTTCTGTATCCTCAATTATTGGTGTCTTGTTTTCAAGTGTTTCCATTGCTTTAATCATTAGTTAAGCAATGCTCGTCATATTTAGATAAAGAAAAACAAGAAGAATACGGGGAAGAAGACATATTATTGAATTCGGAAATCATTACATCAAATAAAGAAATGTCCGTTGGGACTTGATTGCTAACTATCCTAGGAGTAGAAATAAGAGGCGAGGGTGCTACAACTAAAGGTTTATAAGACTCGATAGGGGAAGACTCTAACTCAGACTCTGACTCAGACGATTCTTCGAACATTGGTCCTTGTCCTGTAGTTACTGAAATCTTCTTTCCATTTGTAGTCGTTATCCTCACCGTCTTGCGCCATCCACGCTCTTGATCTCTTATTGGGGTGATAAATTCCGAGGGATCAAAGCCTTCACTTTGGAGAACCGTTTGGATAAGTGAAGAATCATCCTCCGCGTATTTTGGTTCATTATTTTTCTCTTCCAAAGAGGAGTCCCATGACATTAAAGTCGAAGCAAGGAGGTGCCTTCTCCTTATAAATTGGAGCTGGGATCTCGTCTAGGAAGTAACAATCCAAAAAGATCTCGAACCCGGGTTGTCTTATGCCATTTACAATGAAGGGTTCAGGAAATTCATGACAAGGGTAATCCTCTCCTTCTCTTATAAATTGTCCATTTAAGGTGAGAGGATATTAATCCATGGGTATCTCCTTTTTTTGTGTGCGGGCATTCCGTCGTGCTCTTGATTTTTCCCGGGCCCACTTAAGGTCTTCGTGAGTTGGTTCAAAACCAAGCCCAAAAGTATCCAATTTAGGGAGGCTAGGTAGTCCCATATGTTTAGCTATTCCTTTCTTCTTTCCTAGAGTCATTCCAGGAAAATGGCCTTGCTTTCTTATAATAGCATTCGTCGTCATGTTTGAGTGGAGGTCGTAATGGAGAGGGGTCCTTTCGTCTTCCTCTATTAAGGAGACCTCTTCGCTAAAGCCCCAAAAATCCTCATCATTTTCATCTGTTCCACATTAATTAGTGGATTTTCTACTGTTTTGATCCTCAAGGATGAAGCATCAATGGTAATTGGAATTCCTCCTACTATGGCCTTTACTTGTTGATGAAGAGATGAAGGGACGACTTTTAAATCACGAAGCCAAGGGCGTCCTAATAGCAAGTTAAAGGATGCCTTGATATCCACTACTTGAAATGTGGTGGCATGTTCAATTGCACCCGCCGTTATATTCATTGTAATCGTCCCTAGTGCTTGACGGCGTGAGTTATCATAAGCTCTTATGCCTTGGGTTGATGGGGATAAATCCTCATCTCTTATTCCTAGCATTCTTGCGGTTCTAAGTGGGCACACATTAATTGCTGAACCGTTGTCCACAAGAGTCATAGGAACGTTCATCCTTTTGCATATGACTGTGAGGTTTAGAGCTTTATTGTGTTTGTCACCTTCCGGTGGTAGATCCTTATCCGAAAAGGTGACTTAATTGATTGGACTTGGAAGGTCACTCGTGAGGAAGTTAGCAAGTCCCTCAGGAGTAGTGTCTGAATCTATGCCTACTTTAGCCAAAGCATCCATGACTGCAACTCTATGCTCTCGAGATGTGGCTAAGAGTTTCCATACGTTCATTTCCACTTTAGTCTTTTTTAGCTGTTTGACAACATCGTTGTCTTCTATAATAGGCACGGGAATTTGCTGGATAGAAGGTATAGGTTGTGTTGAAATGGGAGGTTGTAATCTTCCGGACCTGGTGAGGACATCTATGGGCGAATCCTCCTCGTCCCAAATGTCACTTACTGGGTATATTGTTGATAGAGGAGTCTCTTCAATATCTTTAAGGTAAACATCCTCATCATCACTGTCCCATACTCCATTAATCGTGGCGTCTTGTGGAAGTTGAACCAATTTCTTTTCATCAATCAAACGTTGAACCAAGTCCTTGAACTTGAAGCAGTGCTCTATTGTATGTCCCCCTGATTGATGATATGAACAATAGTATTTGTCCATTCTTTTTAGTGATTCAAATGGTCTCGATTCGAGAGGTTTTTACCTTTCTCGGAGAGCATTTTGAACATGTTTGCATACGACGTCCCAATTGGAGTATATTTTCTATTATTTTTCCTGGGAGTGTCAATCAATTGGAGAGAAAAAGGTTTCTTTTGCTTGGGTGGAGGTCTATTTTTAAGTAACTCATTTTTCTCTCTTATAGCCTCAAAGGTTTGTGATATCAATTTTTCCAATTCTGTCAAAATTGATGTCAACGCTAATACTTCTTGCTTGGTTGCAGGTTCCTGGCCATGGAATTCGAGAGCATCTTCGAAGATCTCTTCTTCAATGGTCTCGATAGGCTCTATGAGGCTAGATGGATCCACTTGATTTTCTTCGTCGGAAATAGCCAAGGAATCCGACAGCGGTGCGGTATTGATACTTGGTTTCTTGCTTGGAGGAGGCAATGGGAGCTTGTTACTATCGATCAAGTCTTGAATAGCTTCCTTTAGCCTCCAACATTTTTCTGTAGGATGACCCCTACCTTGGTGATATTTGCAATGTGCATTTGGGTTCCAGCTAGCCGTTCTCCTTTCGACAGGTGGGTCCCGAAATGGTCCAATAGGAGCTATAAGACCTTTTGCGTGTAAGCGGTCAAATGCGGTGTCATAACTCATACCAATAGGAGTATAATTCTTCGTAAATGGTTTCTTTTGTCCTTGATTATTGTTCATTGCCAAAACTTCATTTAGATTAAAGGTGCTAACGTTATTTGAGTGGGTAGATTTGGATGAAGAAGGATTGTCGTTCTTCTTATTTTTCCAGCCACTACTTGAGTTACTATTAGCAGCTTTTTGTTTAGCGAGGTCATCTTCAATATTAATTCCGATATCATAGACGGCCTTGAAGGTGTTTAGATTGCTTTGGTACCTAAGGTGTTTAGAATATTTTCCTTGGAGGTTCTTAATGAACATCCTGACAGATTCTTTCTCACTAGGTACTTCAACCATTTTTGCAGTAGTTTCCCTCCATTTATTAAAGAAGGAGATGAAACCTTCATTTCCTTTTTGTTTTAGCATTTCTAGCTCTCTATGATCGGTTTCAACTTGTATATTGCATTTATATCTTTCAATGAAAGCGCTTACAATGGACTCCAAACTAGAGGTCTTTTCTTTATCAAGTGAAAAGTACCACTGTTGACATACAACTTCTAAGGATAATGAAAATACAGAGTGAAATGCTTTTCTATCTATCCCCTTAATGTTCATTACAGTTTCAAAAGCTCTTAAATGAAAATAAGGGTTATCCATAGCCTTAAATTTAGGGATGTCATTGGGATTGAACTTTTGTGGGAGAAGGTCCTTATCCACCGAGACCCCTTGGGAGCTAATCTCTTGGAATCTAAAGTCGTTGGACAGCTTTCCCAAGCTTTCCTGGATTAGGTCCATTTGTTTCTGTTTTTCAGGATTACTTATTTGTAGCGATAGGTTTTGTAACATCTCAGCCAAGTTGGCTACCTGTCCCTTGACTTCATTAAGTTCTTCTTGACTAGCCATTGCCTTCTTAGCTTTCCTTTTCCTACTAACCGGTTTGTCAAAAAGTGTTACTTAAATGAAAGTGTTGTCTTTGATTAAACGCCCTTCCTTTCTTGCCCACGCGCTGTAAGTTAAACCATATTTGTTTTAATACTTGACTCTAATTGACTTGAAATTATGGTTCAAAAATTAAAAAAGAATAGGCAAAAAAATGGGGTATATATTTTAAGGGAAATTTTTAAAATTGGAGGATTAATATCCGACTTACCCCCCTTAAAAAATGACGGAAAACACGCATTCAAGACTCTCTAGACATGGTCATAATGTGACAAACATGTTATGTGTGTGCTTTATGTGTATGTGAGTGATATGCTTTGACTGTTAGTGTATGACCATTGGACTTTAAGTGCCTAAACTCAATTAAAGACTCAAACATGGTTTGAACCATTAATAAACTGATTAACCGATTAGTAGACTGTTAATTAGACTCGTCGTGATGATTCGGCGACAGACACTGAACTGCAGCGCCACAGTCCAAATTCCTGTGCCATTGCTGGAACATTAATCTGGACTGTTTCCAGTAATTTTACTCTAAATGGACATGCCTAAAGTCGTACTAAGTCGAATTGATTAATTTATTAACCTTTAATTAATTCAAAATTAATTAATTAATTAGACAAAGTCCTTTCAGTCATTAGTCAATTTTATTTAGTCTTAATCACAAGTCAAACAAACGGTTAACACATATAATATATACAAACAAGAGCACAAGTAATTCACATAGTCACAATATGATGAGTTTGCAACCTAACCATGGCTCTAGTTCTCTAAAGTTTGAGGATATGGGTTAAGTCAAAAAGGTCCATGGTTGAGAATCCATATGCATTGCACACAACCCTACTGGGAGGGTTGGAGCGAATGGACAGGATTTCGCGAGTTCGTGATGAAATTGAACTCGACTCCATGGTTTGGTGGATTCACAAACTTTGCACGTACCCAAATCTGAACTTTGTACATGATAGTGGGATATTCCATTGGGCAGGTGAAGCAGGAACCCCCAGAGGGTTGTTTCCATATGTAGAACACATATGGGTTCAGAAAAGTGAGAAAAGGACTCAATCAATAAGCAAAATCAAGCCAACAATGCTTGAAATGGTCAAAGCAAGAAGGCAGACCCCTGGCTCGGTATTGGAAGAACTTGGCGCCAGACTACAGGGACTGTCGCCGCAAAAAAGCTCCTGTCGCCAGGCGACAGAAACTTTTTACGGGCGACAAGCCCTGTTTTCTAGACGCTAGTTCCTACATGCCTTGGCAAGTTTCTGTGTTCTTCGAATTTTCCAGATTTCGCATCATCTTTTCGATTCTAGTCATGAAAGATATTTCTCAAATTTCCTACGTGTAAAATTCCTATGGATTGACTCATGGGGTGCTCCCATGAGGACCTTTTAATGCATATGATAATAATGTTAATCAAATCACGCACAGGAAATACTTAGAATTTTTTGAGTCTCATTCGCTCATTCTAAATAATTGCCAAAATTAAATAAATTTCAGGAATATAAATAGAAATCCTCCCAGTGGAGTCGCCAAAAACTGTAGGGAATATTTCAAGCATTATGATTACCCCAAACTTGAACCCCACTGTGATCATACACTAAAGTACGGTGGCGTTCCAAAGGGAAAGACAAAGAGCAAAAAGAGTCGCCAACAAGTTTTAGGAACTTGTAAACCCAAAAGACAATCCAAAAGGACCATCAACTACTCCATAAGGTCTTGAACCAAACAGGGTCCGGGGATGAGGGTACGAATCTAATCTACAAAAGAAAGGACCCGCCCTATATAATAGGCCTCTACTTTGTTCTGTTCGTATTCATGTGCGCTTTTCGAATAACACACAAACATCATATTAAACCTACCCTATTTATCTATGTTGGTTGAATATTAATGCACAAATAAGACTATTATTGGCGATCACTTGAATTAAAATCACATTAGCCTAAACCAAATTAATAATTATCTTATTAAACGTGATTTCAAGTACAAATTCCCTTTAACAATCATAAAAGGTGTGATCAAGCAATAACAATAAAAATACATCAAGCAACATAATAATAAACAATAATAATGATGATAATAACATAATAAGGCATAATAAAGCTTAATAATAATAGCAAGATCCTAGGCATGATACTAACAAGATTAATAACAACTCCTAGCATGTCACTAAACAATAAAGATCAAAGCTTTAAACCTAACATGGTACTAACATGCTATCATGATATTAGAAAAGAGTAAAGACATCCTAAACATGATACTAGAAAGCATAAAATAACATCCTAACATGATGCTAGGAATATTAAAAAATAATAAGCATGTAATCTACATTGTGAAAGAAATAGGAAGTAAGCTAATCTACTTACTTTGAAGCCTCGTACCTCTTTCTAATAACAAAATACACAAGTTAGTAAACTTCAATGAAAATCAATAAACAATAATTAAAGAATTAAATTGAAATCAAATTAAATAAAGTTTAGACTAGTTTTGGACCAAACCCTCAGAAATTATCAACCTTTCACGTCTAGGGCGAAGACAACTTCGAACTTGGCTAAGAGACTCTAAGTCTTGTGAATGCGGAATTGTGTTTGTGAAAAGCTAGTTTAGAAAGAGAGAGAGAAAGAAAGCAAATATTGCTCAAGAAAGAAAAGAGAGAATTAAGGAAGAATTGATGAGAATTGATGATTCTGAAAACAAGGATTCGGACCCTATTTATAATGAAAATAGTCCGGAAAATCATAGAATTTGATAAGCAATAAAACTACACGCTGTCGCCAGGAATCGACTCTGTCGCGAGGCGACAGGGCCTGTCGCGCGGCGACAGCGTCTGTCGCGTGGCGACAGACTTGTCGTTTGGCGACAACCTGTATTAGCGCGTTTTCGTCACGCGGAATCCAATCTTTAATCAACTTGATCTACGGAATCCGTACAGAAGATAAAATACATATTTTTAAGATAATAAAACAATATTTTACTCCAAATAAAAGTCTATTTTAAAATAATTAATTATTAAATCTAATAATATTAGAATTAAGAAGAACCTTCTAGAAACTTCTAGAAAATCATAATTAATCCTAATAATTTTAGGAATAATAATTAACATTGGGCCCTCCTCTAGATCATTGGGCCGTATTTAAATAATTAACCGGGCCTAGTTTAGTATTTTGGCCATAACTTCCTCAATATTCATCGGAATTGGGCTTATAATATATCGTTGGAAAGGTCTTTTCGAGCCCCATCCAACTACACTATTATTGGAACTTAATTATGGAACAAACTAAACTGGTTTGGCTATTTTCAAATAAATACTGTTATTTTTAAAAACAGAGAGAAGAGTTTAATTAAAACTAAACCGCAACACTTGACTTCCAACCACTTTCACCTAATTCGATAATGGTTCGACGTGAAAGGCATTCATCACTGGGTTACGGGTGAAAAAAGGTCAAAAAATTCCAATATTGAATGCTATAAATCCATGCTTTTTGAGGAATTTGAAGGTTACGGGGCCAGGTGGCGAAAGGTCTTGAGACCCTAGGGGAAACATCTTAGGGTCATATAATGACGTTTGGAACCATATATGACCCTTATATGTTGCCATAAATGTCAGTGGTAGGCTTGAGGTCACGATATCGGTGAAGTTTAGAACGGGTAAATTGACTGTTGAAAGGCATATTGGATGGTTCCACCCACTCAATTGTACTCCCGGAGGGTATTAGGATCCATGGTAAACATCTCGGCAAATTTTATTTCCGGGCAAAAAAAGGTCAAAAAATTCCAAAAATGAAGGCTAATCCACGCTTTTTAAGGAATTTTGAGGTTACGGGGCCAGGTGGCGAAAAGTCTTGAGACCCTAGGGATACATCTTAGGGTCATATAATGACGTTTGGAACCATATATGACCCTTATATGTTGCCATAAATGTCCGTGGTAGGCTTGAGGTCACGATATCGGTGCAAGTTTGGAACGGGTAAATTGACTGTTTAAAGGCATATTGGATGGTTCCACCCACTCAATTGGACTCTCGGAGGGTATTAGAAACCATGGTAAATATCTCGGCAATTTTTATTTTCGGGCGAAAAAGGTCAAAGAATTCCAAAATTAAAGGCTATAATCCACGTTTTTGAGGAATTTTGAGGTTACGGGGCCCGGTGGCGAAAAGTCTTGAGACCCTAGGGGATACATGTTAGGGTCATATAATGAAGTATGGAACCATATATGTCCCTTATATGTTGCCATAAATGTCCGTGGTAAGCTTGAGGTCACGATATCGGTGCATGTTTAGAACGGGTAAATTGACTGTTTAAAGGCATATTGGATGGTTCCACCCACTCAATCGGACTCCCGGAGGGTATTAGGAACCATGGTAAACATCTCGGCAAATTTTTTTTCAGGGCGAAAAAAGATCAAAAAATTCCAAAATTGAAGGCTATAATCCACGCTTTTTGAGGAATTTTGAGGATATGGGGCCCGGTGTCTAAAAGTCTTGAGACCCTAGGGGATACGTCTTAGGGTCATATAATGACGTTTGGAACCATATATGACCCTTATATGTGGCCATAAATGTCTGTGGTAGGGTTGAGGTCACGATATCGGTGCAAGTTTGGAACGGCTAAATTGACTGTTTAAAGGCATATTGGATGGTTCCAACCACTCAATTGGACTCCCGGAGGGTATTAGGAACCATGGTAAACATCTCGGCAATTTTTATTTCCGGGCGAAAAAAGGTCAAAAAATTCCAAAATAAAAGGCTATACAATCCACGCTTTTTGAGGAATTTTGAGGTTACGGGGTCCGGTGGCGAAAAGTCTTGAGACCCTAAGGGTTACGTTTTAGGGTCAGATAATGACGTTTGGAACCATATATGACCCTTATATGTTGCCATAAATGTCGGTGGTAGGCTTGAGGTCACGATATTGGTGCAAGTTTACAACGGGTAAATAGACTGCAAAAGGCATATTGGATGGTTCTACCCACTCAATAGGAGTCCCGGAGGGTATTAGGAACCATGGTAAACATCTCGGCAATTTTTATTTCCTGGCGAAAAAAGGTCACAAAATTCCAAAATTGAAGGCTATATATTCCACGCTTTTTGAGGAATTTTGAGGTTACGGGGCCCGGTGACAAAAGACTAGAGACCCTAGGGGATACATCTTAGGGTCATATAATTACGTTTGGAACCATATATGACCCTTATATGTTGCTATAAATGTCCGTGGTAGGCTTGAGGTCACGATATCGGTGCAAGTTTGGAACGGGGGAATTGACTGTTTAAAGGCACATTGGATGGTTCCACCCACTCAATTGGACTCCCGAAGGGTATTAGGAACCATGGTAAATAACTCGGAAATTTTTATTTCCGGGCGAAAAAAGGTCAAAAAATTCCAAAATTGAAGGCTATAATCCTCGCTTTTTAGGAATTTTGAGGTTACGGGGCCCGTTGGCAAAAAGTCTTGTGACCCTAGAAGATACATCTTAAGGTCATATAATGACGTTTGGAACCATATATGAACCTTATATGTTGCCATAAATGTCCGTGGTAGGCTTGAAGTCACGATATCGGTGCAAGTTTAGACGGGTAAATTGACTATTCAAAGGCATATTGGATGGTTCCACCCTCTCAATTGGACTCCCGGAGGGTAATAGGAACCATGGTTAACATCTCGGATATTTTTATTTCCGGGCGTAAAAATTCCAAAATTGAAGGCTATAATCCACGCTTTTTGAGGATTTTTAAAGTTACGGGGACCGGTGGCGAAAAGTCTTGAGACCCTAGGTGATACATCTTAGGGTCATATAATGAGGTTTGGAACCATATATGACGCTTATATGTTGCCAAAAATGTCCGTGGTAGGCTTGAGGTCAAGATATCGGTGCAAGTTTGGAACGGGTAAATTGACTGTTTAAAGGCATATTGGATGGTTCCACACACTCAATTGGACTCCCGGAGGGTATTAGGAACCATGGTAAAAATCTCGGCAATTTTTTTTCCGGGCGGAAAAATTCCAAAATTGAAGGCTATAATCCACGCTTTTTGAGGACTTTTGAGGTTACGGGGCCCGGTGGCGAAAAGGCTTGAGACCCTAGGGGATACATCTTAGGGTCATAAAATGACGTTTGGAACCATATATGACCCCTATATGTTGCCATATATGTCCGTGGTAGGCTTGATGTCACGATATCGATGCAAGTTTAGAACGGGTATATTGACTGTTTAAAGGCATATTGGATGGTTCCACCCACTGAATTGGACTCCCGGAGGGTATTAGGAACCATGGTGAACATCTCGGCAATTTTTATTTCCAGGCAAAAAAAGGTCAAAAAATTCCAAAATTGAAGGCTATGATCCTCGCTTTCTGAGGAATTTTGAGATTACGGGGCCCGGTGGTGAAAAGTCTTGATACCCTAGAAGATACATCTTAGGGTCATATAATGACGTTTGGAACCATATATGAACCTTATATGTTGCCATAAATATATGTGGTAGGCTTGAAGTCACGATATCGTGCAAGTTTAGACGGGTAAATTGATTGTTTAAAGGCATATTGGATGGTTCCACCCACTCAATTGGACTCCCGGAGGGTATTAGGAACCATGGTAAACATATTTGCAAATTTACGGGCAAAAAAAGGTCAAAAAATTCCAAAACTGAAGGCTGATATAATCCACGCTTTTTGAGGAATTTTGAGGTTAAGGGACCTGGAGGCGAAAAGTCTTGAGACCCTAGGGGATACATCTTAGGGTCATATAATTACGTTTAGAACCATATATGACCCTTATATGTTGCTATAAATGTCCGTGGTAGGCTTGAGGTCACGATATCGGTGCCAGTTTAGAACGGGTAAATTGACTGTTTAAAGGCATATTGGATGGCTCCACCCACTAAATTGGACTCCCGGAGGGTATTAGGAACCATGGTAAACATCTTTGCAATTTTTATTTCCGGGCAAAAAAAGGTCAAAAAATTCCAAAATTGAAGGCTATAATCCACGCTTTTTGAGGAATTTTGAGGTTACGGGGCCCAGAGGCGAAAATTCTTGAGACCCTAGGGGATACATCTTAGGATCATATAATTACGTTTGGAACCATATATGACCCTTATATGTTGCTATAAATGTCCGTGGTAGGCTTGAGGTCACGATATCGGTGCAAGTTTGGAACGGGTAAATTAACTGTTTAAAGGCATATTGGATGGTTCCACCCACTCAATTGGACTCCCGGAAGGTATTAGGAACCATGGTAAACATCTTTGCAATTTTTATTTTCGGGAAAAAAAAAGTCAAAAAATTCCAAAATTGAAGGCTATAATACACGCTTTTTGAGGAATTTTGAGGTTACGGGACTTGGTGGTGAAAAGTCTTGAGACCCTAGGAGATACATCTTAGGGTCATATAATGACGTTTGGAACCATATATGACCCTTATATGTTGCCATAAATGTGCGTGGTAGGCTTGAGGTCACGATATCGGTGCAAGTTTGGAACGGGTAAATTGTCTATTTTAAGGCATATTGGATGGTTCCACCCACTCAACTGGACTCCCAAAGGGTATTAGGAACCATGGTAAACGTCTCGGCAATTTTTATTTCCGGGCGAAAAAAGGTCAAAAAATTCTAAAATTGAAGGCTATAATCCACGCTTTTTGAGGAATTTTGAGGTTACGGGGCCCGGTGGCGAAAAGTCTTGAGACCCTAGGAGATACATCTTAGGGTCGTATAATGACGTTTGGAACCGTATATGACACTTATATGTTTCCATAAATGTCCGTGGTAAGCTTGAGGTCACGATATCGGTGCAAGTTTGGAACGGGTAAATTAACTGTTTAAAGGCATATTGGATGCTTCCACCCACTCAATTGGACTCCCGGAGGGTATTAGGAACCATGGTAAACATCTCAGCAATTTGAATTTACGAGCGTAAAAAGGTCAAAAAATTCCTAAATTGAAGGCCATAATCCACGCTTTTTGAGGAATTTTGAGGTTACGGGACCCGGTGGCAAAAAGTCTTGTGACCCTAAGGGATACATCTTAGGGTCATATAATGAATTTTGGAACCATATATGACCCTTATATGTTGCCATAAATGTCCGTGGTAGGCTTGAGGTCACAATATCAGTGCAAGTTTGGAACGGGTAAATTGACTGTTTAAAGGCATATTGGATGGTTCCACCCACTTAATTGGACTCCCGGAGGTTATTAGGAACCATGGTAAACATGTCGGCAATTTTTATTACCGGGCGAAAAAAGGTCGATAAATTCCAAAATTGAAGGCTATAATCCACTCTTTTTGAGGAATTTTGAAGTTATGGGACCCGATGGCGTTGAGACCCTAGGGGATACATCTTAGGGTAATATAATGACGTTTGGAACCATATATGACACTTATATGTTGCCATAAATGTCTGTGGTAGGGTTGAGGTCACTATATCGGTGCAAGTTTGGAACGGGTAGATAGACTGTTTAAAAGCATATTAGATAGTTCCACCCACTCAATTGGACTCCCGGAGGGTATTAGGAACCATGGTAAACATCATGACAATTTTTATATCCGGGCCAAAATAGGTCAAAAAATTCCAAAATTGAACGCTATAATCCACGCTTTTTGAAGAATTTTGAGGTTACGGGGCCTAGTGGCGAAAAGTTTTGAGACCCTAGGGGATAAATCTTAGGGTCATATAATGACGTTAGGAACCATATATAAACCATATATGTTGCCATAAATGTCCGTAGTAGGCTTGAGGTCACGATATCGATGAAGGAATTGTGTCTTCGATAAATGCAATTACTAGATATATCAAGGATCACTATTATGGAGATAATAAGTTCATTCTATTGGGGCGTCATCCTCTGTTGCTAGACTATGAGAGATGATCTTTGGGCTAGTCAAATAGTCCATAGCCCTTTAGAATGGATCCTATATTGGTCACACACAAGGGTATTGGGTTAAGCAAGTAAGAGGCCCATTAATGGGCCTCATGAGCAATTAACTAATCATGAATTGGATTGGGCTAGCATAGTTAGATTGGAATTAGGTTTTGGGCTTTTGACATGGGCTCTTATTTAGAGATGAGATCTATAAATAAGATCCATGCCTAGGCTTTGTAGTAAGCAGTCATAATTCACACACTGTGAATTTTGACATCAAGGCAACCAAACCCAAAACCCTAATCCTCTCTCACATTCACGGCTCTCACTCCTCCCTCCCTTAGGACTCACGGCCGGCCACCCTAGGTGGCGCGTGTGGTGTTCGTGGTGGTTCATGGTGGTTCGTTGCTCGCTCTTCTCCATAGAAGGTCAATTGAAGGTTTCAATTGCAACTAACTAGCATTAGTGGAGGTCTTAACTTGCGCCCATGGACCAAGTAGAGGAATCACGCTTGGGGTTCTTTATCTCCCTTTGTTCTTGCTCGATCGCACGTGGAATCATGCTTCAAAGGTACAATTATTTGTTCTTTATGTGTTATGCATTAGATCCTTGGATTAGGTACTGAATGAATATGATTCATGTTTATTTCCGCTGCGTAGTACCTATAAACTCGTTTTTGGTACTTTAAATTTACCAATTCAATTCGCTTTTGGTACTTTAAATGTTTTAAATTAACATTGAATAAATGTTTTAAAGTTACCAATTCAATTCGCTTTTGGTACTTTAAATTTTAATAAACATAATTGAATTTTGCGTTTACTTATAAGTACAAGTCGTTCTAATTTTATTATTATATATAATCTCCTCGATTGAAAATAAAGTTGAGAAACGTTCTCAAAAAGTTTAAAAGATAATCCATAAACCTATATTCCAATTTTGTTAATATTGTTCTAAAAGGCAAGTTTTAGAAATCCATGTCACATGTCTAAGGTTGGTTTTATTCAAAATGTTTGAGTAAAATATCAACACATCTTCATTTTGAAAAATGTTTCAAGGGATATAATGAGATGAGAGGTACAAGTCCAATAAAATTACTTATCTTCAATATGATTGAATTTAAGAAAGTGATTGGAAATCTCTATGATCAAAATTTGATCAAATAACAGTATTCTTCATCTACTTTATATAGAGTTTAATACTTGATTAAACTAAAATATAAATAAGATAGAATAGACTTAGCATAATCATGAAAAGTGCTTAAAGTAGTTGAGCAAGGTATCATTTTGAACCTAAGAGAAGTGTTCTAAGTGGCTCAAATGGGAAAGGTTTAGGAATATATGAGGATTGCATTAAGAAGTTATAGGCCAAGAATTGCAAACAAGTTGCTACTTCTCAAACCTAGAACTACTTACATGCTAAAAGTTGTTATGAACAACAAATGTTTCAAATTAAATGGACCAATTTCAATTGATTAGAAACTACCTCATATAGTTGGAAGGTAAAAGAATGGAAATGTTCCAATTTAAGAATTATATTATAGAAATTGATTTAGCATATTGCTACTTCTTGGACATATGATGTCTTGTTTAGATCACTCATTGCACAATATGGTTGAAATAAAGGAAGAAGATAGCTAAAAGAGAAATAAATCTACAAGTTTAGAAGCAAATGTTGCTACTTCACAAGTAGAATCTACAAGTTTGGAAGCAAAAGTTGCAACTTTACAAGTAGAACCAGTATTTCACCACTAATAATTGGCTAGAATTAAATAAATGTTATTCATTCTTGCCATTATCAAAACACTATTCAATGTTAGCAATGACTAAGCATCGAAGATTCAAAACCGTGGAATAAATGTTATTCTATGCTTTTTTGAGTCATAATGTGTTTTGAATTGCTAAATAGGTTTAAAGTTCTATATGATAGAAATAGTTAAACCATTTCTATGTATATAAGTTGTCTCTAAAAATGTCAATTAATTCGAATGAAAATGAAAATTGCAAGCGAAAGATCCAAAGGGATGGACTTTCAATATCATTAGATTATGAATCTATTGATATATGTAATTATCATTCTAATTTGAAATTATGACTAAGTCACCTTTTAGAGAAATGATGATGTGAACTCGTGGTCGAATACATATTGATGTGAGAAAACCAAAGGTTCAAAGGCTAGAGACGGACAACGAAACTTCATTTGTGATACGATCACTACTTATGCTTAGTTGAAGCATGGAAGTGAAAATTTTGAAAAGTTCAAAATGTTCAGTATGAAGTTCAGTATCAACTTGACAAGAAAATGATTACACTACAATATGATTGTAATTGTGAAAATTTAAGTCAAGACATGTACTTGCCAACACATTCAAAATATTACGATATGATCGTAATAATGAGAATATAAGCCAAGACCTTGAAAAACATCCAAGAGTTGTGAAAATGTTTGACAACAAACTCCGAAAGAAAACCTTGTGAAGTGTTTATGAAGGAAGCTATCAATCTATATGAGATATATTTTGATAGTGGATGTAAGTTACCTATCTTCCAACCATTGTTTAAGGGATATACTTTTAAGATAAGCTACAAAACTAAACAAAAACTACATACGTCAAATCAAAAGTTGCAAAGGCTTCATATGTGATATGGATAAGAAAAGTTCTTATAAAGTCTTTCTACAAAGCAAGGAATAAAAGTTGTATTGAAACGTTTAATGCACATTCGATTCCTATATAGAGCACGGGGTACTACTACACAACCATACTTAGCACAAAATGTTTGTTGCTCAAGTAGATGCCCTTATGGAAATTGTTCCAAAAGGTCAAGTGGGAGTAGTGTAAATCTCAAAAGAGTTTGAGAAAAGCAACAAACAAACGTGGTTCAAACCATGATTGGTTCACCCTATGTTAAATATGCCTCCTCAAAAGGCAAGTGGGAGTATAAGAATCTTGAAAAGTTCGAGAGCCTTGAAAGAGTTCAAGAAAAGTGATTTTGAAAATCTTGAAGAAATTCGAGAAGTAATCGAATAAAAGCAACAATATGAGCATGATTCACCTCATGTTACAAATGACAACGCGTGGTCTCATTAAGTGTAATGGGATTAATAACCATGTTTCGAAGGTAGTACATTCCAAGTGCACATCCTCTATTGTCGTTTCTCATTGAAAACTAAACAAAGTTGGGGCGTCATCCTAGATAAATGCAATTACTAGATATATCAAGGATCACTATTATGGAGATAATAAGTTCATTCTATTGGGGCGTCATCCTCTGTTGCTAGACTATGAGAGATGATCTTTGGGCTAGTCAAATAGTCCAAAGCCCTTTATGAATGGATCCTATATTGGTCACACACAAGGGTATTGGGTTAAGCAAGTAAGAGGCCCATTAATGGGCCTCATGAGCAATTAACTAATCATGAATTGGATTGGGCTAGCATAGTTAGATTGGAATTAGGTTTTGGGCTTTTGACATGGGCTCTTATTTAGAGATGAGATCTATAAATAAGATACATGCCTAGGGTTTGTAGTAAGCAGTCATAATTCACACACTGTGAATTTTGACATCAAGGCAACCAATCCCAAAACCCTAATCCTCTCTCACATTCACGGCTCTCACTCCTCCCCCACTTTGGACTCACGGTCGGCCACCCTAGGTGGTGCGTATGGTGTTCGTGGTGGTTCATGGTGGTTCATGTTTATTTCCGCTGCGTAGTACCAATAAACTCCTACAATCGATGCAAATTGGAACGGATAAATTGATTGTTTAAAGGCATATTGTATGGTTCCACCCACACAATTGGACTCCCGGAGGGTATTAGGAACCATGGTTAATATCTCGGCAATTTTTATTTCCGGGCGAAAAAAGGTCAAAAAATTCCAAAATTGAAGGCTATAATCCACGCTTAATGAGGAATTTTGAGGTTACGGGGCCCGGTGGCGAAAAGTCTTGAGACCCAAGGGGATACATCTTAGGGTCATATAATGACGTTTGGAACCATATATAAACCTTATATGTTGCCATAAATGTCCGTGGTAGGTTTGAGGTCACGATATCGATGCAAGTTTGGAACGGATAAATTGACTGTTTAAAGGCATATTGGATGGTTCCACCCAATCAATTGGACTCCCGGAGGGTAGTAGGAACCATGGTAAACATCTTGACAATTATTATTTCCGGGCGAAAAAAGGTCAAAAAATTCCAAAATTGAAGGCTATAATCCACACTTTTTGAGGAATTTTGAGGTTACGGGGCCCGGTGGCGAAAAGTCTTGAGACCCTAGGGGATACATCTTAGGGTTATATAATGACGTTCGGAACCATATATGACCCTTATATGTTGCCACAAATATCCGTGGTAGGCTAGAGGTCACGATATCGGTGCAAGTTTGGAACGGGTAAATTGACTGTTTAAAGGCATATTGGATGGTTTCGCCCACTCAATTGGATTCCCGGAGGGTATTAGGAACCATGGTAAACATCTCGGCAATTTTTATTTCCGGGCGAAAAAAGGTCAAAAAATTCCAAAATTGAAGGCTATAATCCACGCTTTTAAAGAATTTTGAGGTTACGAGGCCCGGTTGCGAAAAGTCTTGAGACCCTAGGGGATATATCTTAGGTTCATATAATGACGTTTGAAAATATATATGACCCTTATATGTTGCCATAAATGTCCGTGGTAGGCTTGAGGTCACGATATCGGTGCAAGTTTGGAACGGGTAAATTGACTGTTTAAAGGCATATTGGATTGCTCCAACCACTCAATTGGAATCCCGGGGTGTATTAGGAACCATGGTAAACAGCTCGGCAATTTTTATTTCCTGGCGAAAAAAGGTCAAAAAATTCCGAAATTGAAGGCTATAATCCACGCTTTTAGAGAAATTTTGAGATACGGTGCCCGGTGGCGAAAAGTCTTGAGACCCTAGGGGATACATCTTAAGTTCATATAATGACGTTTGGAACCATATATGACCCTTATATGCTGCCATAAATGTTCGTAGTAGGCTTGAGGTCACGATAAAGGTGCAAGTTTGGAACGGGTAAATTGACTGTTTAAAGACATATTGGATGGTTCCACCCACTCAATTGGACTCCCGGAGGGTATAAGGAACCATGGTAAACATCTCAGCAATTTTTATTTCCGGGCGAAAAAAGGTCAAAAAATTCCAAAATTGAAGGCTATAATCCATGCTTTTTGAGGAATTTTGACATTAGGGGGCCCGGTGATGAAAAGTCTTGAGACCCTAGGGGATACATCTTAGGGTCATATAATGCAGTTGGAACCATATATGTCCCTTATATGTTGCCATAAATGTCCGTGGTAGGCTTGAGGTCACGATAAAGGTGCAACTTTGGAACGGGTAAATTGACTGTTTAAAGGCATATTGGATGGTTCCACCCACTCAATTGGACTCACGGAGGGTATAAGGAACTATGGTAAATATCTCAGCAATTTTAATTTCCGGGCGAAAAAGGTCAAAAAATTCCAAAATTGAAGGCTATAATCCATGCTTTTTGAGGAATTTCGACGTTATGGGGCCCGGTGGTGAAAAGTCTTGAGACCCTAGGGGATACATCTTAGGGTCATATAATGACGTTTGGAACCATATATAAACCTTATATGTTGCCATAAATGTCCGTGGTATGCTTGAGGTCACGATATCGATGCAAGTTTGGAACGGGTAAATTGACTGTTTAAGGCATATTGGATGGATCCACCCACTCAATATGACTCCCGGAGGGTATTAGGAACCATGGTAAACATCTCGGCAATTATTATTTCCGGGCGAAAAAAGGTCAAAAAATTCCAAAATTGAAGGCTATATAATCCACACTTTTTGAGGAATTTTAAGGTTACGGGGCCCGGTGGCGAAAAGTCTTGAGACCCTAGGGGATACATCTTAGGGTTATATAATGATGTTCGGAACCATATATGACCCTTACATGTTGCCACAAATATTCGTGGTAGGCTTGCGGTCACGATATCGGTGCAAGTTTGGAACGGGTAAATTGACTGTTTAAAGGCATATTGGATGGTTCCACCCACTCAATTGGATTCCCGGAGAGTATTAGGAACCATGGTAAACATCTTAGCAATTTTTTTTTTCCGGGCTAAAAAAGGTCAAAAAATTCCAAAATTGAAGGCTATAATCCACGCTTTATGAGGAATTTTGAGGTTACGGGGCCCGGTGGCGAAAAGTCTTGAGACCCTAGGGGATACATCTTAAGTTCATATAATGACGTTTGGAACCATATATGACCCTTATATGCTGCCATAAATGTTCGTAGTAGGCTTTAGGTCACGTTAAAGGTGCAAGTTTGGAACGGGTAAATTGACTGTTTAAAGGCATATTGGATGGTTCCACCCACTCAATTGGACTTCCGGAGGATATAAGGAACCATGGTAAACATCTCAGCAATTTTTATTTCCGGGCGAAAAAAGGTCAAAAAATTCCAAAATTGAAGGCTATAATCCATGCTTTTTGAGGAATTTTGACGTTAGGGGGCCCGGTGATGAAAAGTCTTGAGACCCTAGGGGATACATCTTAGGGTCATATAACGACGTTTGGAACCATATATGTCCCTTATATGTTGCCATAAATGTCCGTGGTAGGCTTGAGGTCACGATAAAGGTGCAAGTTTGGAACGGGTAAATTGACTGTTTAAAGGCATATTGGATGGTTCCACCCACTCAATTGGACTCACGGAGGGTATAAGGAACTATGATAAACATCTCAGCAATTTTTATTTCCGGGCGAAAAAGGTCAAAAAATTCCAAAATTGAAGGCTATAATCCATGCTTTTTGAGGAATTTTGACGTCATGGGGCCCGGTGGTGAAAAGTCTTGAGACCCTAGGGGATACATCTTAGGGTCATATAATGACGTTTGGAACCATATATGACCCTTATATGTTGTCATAAATGTCCGTGGTAGGCTTGAGGTCACGATATCGGTGCAAGTTTGGAACGGGTAAATTGACTGTTTAAAGGCATATTGGATGGTTCCACCCACTCAATTGGACTCCCGGAGGGTACTAGGAACCATGGTAAACATCTCGGCAATTTTTTTTTCCGGGCGAAAAAAGGTCAAAAAATTCCAAAATTGTAGGCTATAATCCACGCTTTTTGAGGAATTTTGAGGTTACGGGGCCCGGTGGCGAAAAGTTTTGAGACCCAAGGGGATACATCTTAGGGTCATATAATGACGTTTGGAACCATATATGACCTTTAAATGCTGCCATTAATGTCCGTGGTAGGCTTGAGGTCACGATATTAGTGCAAGTTTAGAACGGGTAAATTGACTGTTTAATGACATATTGGATGGTTCCACCCATTCAATTGGACTCCCGAAGGGTATTAGGAACCATGGTAAACATTTGGGCAATTTTTATTTCCAGGAGAAAAAAGATCAAATAATTCCAAAATTGAAAGCTATAATCCACGCTTTTTGAGGAATTTTGAGGTTACGAGGCCCGGTGGCGAAAAGTCTTGAGACCCTAGGGGATGCATCTTAGGGTCATATAATGACGTTCGGAACCATATATGACCCTTATATATTGCCATAAATGTCCGTGGTAGGCTAGAGGTCACGATATCGGTGCAAGTTTGGAACGGGTAAATTAACTGTTTAAAGGCATATTTGATGGTTCCACCCACTCCATTGCACTCCTGGAGGGTATTAGGAACCATGGTAAACATCTCGGCAATTTTTATTTCCGGGCGAAAAAAGGTCAAAAAATTCAAAAATTGAAGGCTATAATCCACGCTTTTTGAGGAATTTTGAGGTTACGGGGCCTGGTAGAGAAAATTCTTGAGACCCTAGGGGATACATCTTAGGGTCATATAATGAAGTTTAAAACCATATATGACCCTTATATGTTGCCATAAATGTAGCGTGGTAGGCTTGAGGTCACGATATCGGTGCAAGTTTAGAACGGGTAAATTAACTGTTTAAAGGCATATTGGATGGTTCCACCCACTCAATTGGACTCACGGAGGGTATAAGGAACTATAGTAAACATCTCAGCAATTTTTATTTCCGGGTGAAAAAGGTCAAAAAATTCCAAAATTGAAGGCTATAATCCACGCTTTTTAAGGAATTTTGAGGTTACGGGGCCTGGTGGCAAAAAATCTTGAGACCCTAGGGGATAAATCTTAGGGTCATATAATGACGTTTGGAACCATATATGACCCTTATATGTTTCCATAAATGTCCGTGGTAGGCTTGAGGTCACGATATCGGTGCAACTTTGGAATGAGTAAATTGACTGTTTAAAGGCATATTGGATGGTTCCACCCACTCAATTGGACTCCCGGAGGGGTATTACGAACCATGTTGAACATCTCGGCAATTTTTATTTTCGGGGCGAAAAAAGGTCAAAAAATTCTAAAATTGAAGGCTATAATCCACGCTTTTTGAGGAATTTTGAGGTTACGGGGTCTTGTGGCGAAAAGTCTTGAGACCCTATGAGATACATCATAGGGGCATATAATGACTTTTAGAACCATATATGACTCTTATATGTTGCCATAAGTGTCCGTGGTAAGCTTGAGGTCACGATATCGGTGCAAGTTTGGAACGGGTAAATTGACTGTTTAAAGGCATATTGGATGGTTCCACCCACTCATTTGGACTTCCGGAGGGTATTAAGGACTATGGTAAACATCTCGGCAATTTTTATTTCCGGGCGAAAAAAGGTCTAAAATTCCAAAATTGAAGGCTATAATCCACGTTTTTTGAGGAATTTTGAGGTTACGGGGCCCGGTGGCGAAAAGTCTTGAGACCCTAGGGGATACATCTTAGGGTCATATAATGACGTTTGGAACCATATATGACCCTTATATGTTGCCATAAATGTCCGTGGCAGGCTTGAGGTCACGATATCGATGCAAGTGTTGAACGGGTAAATTGACTGTGTAAAGGCATATTGGATGGTTCAACCCACTCAATTGGACTCCTGGAGGGAATTAGGAACCCTGGTAAACATCTCGACAATTTTTATTTCCGGGCGAAAAAAGGTCAAAAAATTCCAAAATTGAAGGCTATAATCCACGCTTTTTAAGGATTTTTGAGGTTACGAGGCCCGGTAGCGAAAAGTCATGAGACCCTTGGGGATACATCTTAGGGTCATATAATTACGTTTGGAACCATATATGACCCTTATATGTTGCCATAAATGTCCGTGGTAGGCTTGAGGTCACGATATCGGTGCAAGTTTGGAACGGGTAAATTGACTGTTTAAAGGTATATTGGATGGTTTCACCCACTCAATTGGACTCTCGGAGGGTTTTAGGAACTACGGTAAATATCTCGGCAATTTTTATTTCTGGGCGAAAAAAGGTCAAAAAATTCCAAAATTGAAGTCTATAATCCACGCTTTTTGAGGAATTTAGAGGTTACGGGGCCCGGTGGCGAAAAGTCTTGAGACCCTATGGGATACGGAGAAGTGCTTAGGGTTCTTTTCTTTTCTTTTTTTTAAGTGAATGAGTGATAAGAGTATTCTAGATTTCTAGTACTCTAGTATTGCTAATTACGAAGGAGTGTTTTATGTTAATAAGTAGTATTTTTTTTTCTTTTTCTATTATATAATTGCTGTATTTTTTTCTTTATGCCACGTTTTAGTATTATGTGTTTTAATTTTTTTCTTTTTTTTTTTTTTTATTACTTTTCTTATAAATTGTTATAAAATAATTTAATAATAAAATATTATCGAGCTGCTCGCGAGCTTATCGGGTCGAGTTACAGCTTAATCAACTCGTGCTCGTTAAGGTTTCGAGTCGAGTCGAGTTTGAGTCGAGCCAACTCGAGTCGAGTTTTGACCGAGCGTTGACCGAGTCGATCTCGAGTTGCTCAACTCGATTAGCACCCCTAATCCACGCTTTTGAGGAATTTTGAGGTTACGGGGCCCGGTGGCGAAAAGTCTTGAGACCCTAGGGCATACATCTTAGGGTCATATAATGACGTTTGGAACTATATATGACCCATATATGTTGCCATAAATGTCCGTGGTAGGCTGGAGGTCACGATATCGGTGGAAGTTTGGAACATGTAAATTGACTGGTTAAAGACATATTGGATGGTTCCACCCACTCAATTGGACTCCCGGAGGGTATTAGGAACCATGGTGAACATCTCGGCAATTTTTATTTCGGGGCGAAAAAAGGTCAAAAAATTCCAAAATTGAAGACTATAACCCACGCTTTTTGAGGTTACAGGGCCCGGTGGCGAAAAGTCTTGAGACCGTAGGGGATACATCTTAGGGTCATATAATGACGTTTGGAACCATACATGACCCTTATATGTTGCCATAAATGTCCGTGGTAGGCTTGAGGTCACGATATCGGTGCAAGTTTGGAACAGGTAAATTGACTATTTAAAGGCATATTGGATGGTTCCACCCACTCAATTGGACTCCCGGAGGGTATTAGGAACCATGGTAAACATCTCGGCAATTTTTATTTCCGGGCGAAAAAAGGTCAAACAATTCCAAAATTGAAGGATATAATCCACGCTTTTTGAGGAATTTTGAGGTTACGGGGCTTGGTGGCGAAAAGTCTTGAGACCCTAAGGGATACATCTTAGGGTTATATAATGACGTTTGGAACCATATATGAGACTTATATGTTTCAATAAATATCCGTGGTAGGCTTGAGGTCACGATATCGGTGCAAGTTTGGAACGGGTAAATTGACTGGTTAAAGGCATATTGGATGCTTCCACCCACTCAATTGGACTCCCTGAGGGTATTAGGAACCATGGTGAACATCTCGGCAATTTTTATTTCCGGGCCAAAAAAGGTCAAAATTTCCAAAATTGAAGGCTATAAAATCACGCTTTTTGAGGAATTTTGAGATTACGGGGCCCGGTGGCGAAAAGTCTAATGACCCTAGTGGATACATCTTAGGGTCATATAATGACGTTTGGAACCATATATGACCCTTAGATGTTGCCATAAATGTCCGTGGTAGGCTTGCGGTCACGATATCGGTGCAAGTTTGGAACGCGTAAATTGACTATTTAAAGGCATATTGGATGGTTTTACCCACTCAATTGGACTTCCGGAGAGTATAAGGAACCATGGTAAACATCTCGGCAATTTTTTTTTCCGGGTGAAAAAAGGTCAAAAAATTCAAAAATTAAAGGCTGTAATCAACGCTTTTTGATGAATTTTGAGGTTACGGGGCCCGGTGGCCAAAAGTCTTGAGACCTTAGGGGATACATCTTAGGGTTATATAATGACGTTTGGAACCATATATGACCCTTATATGTTGCCATAAATGTCCGTGGGTAGGGTTGAGGTCACGATATCGGTGCAAGTTTGGAACGGGTAAATTGACTGTTTAAAGGCATATTGGATGGTTCCACCCACTCAATTGGACTCCCAGAGGGTATTAGGAACCATGGTAAAAATCTCGGCAATTTTTATTTCCGGGCGAAAAAAGGTCAAAAAATTCCAAAATTAAAGGCTATAATCCATGCTTTTTGAGAAATTTTGAGGTTACGGGGCCCGGTGGCGAAAAGTTTTGAGACCCTAGGGGATACATCTTAGGGTCATATAATGACGTTTGGAACCGTATATGACCTTTATATGTTGCCATATATGTTCGTGGTAGGCTTGAGGCCACGATATCGGTGCAAGTTTGGAACGGGTAAATTGACTGTTTAAAGGCATATTGGTTGGTTTCACCAACTTAATTGGACTCCTAGAGGGTATTAGGAACCATATATGACCCTTATATGTTGCCATAAATGTCCGTGGTAGGCTTGAGGTCACGATTTCGGTGCAAGTTTGGAATGGGTAAATTGACTGTTTAAAGGCATATTGGATGGTTCCTTCCATTCAATTGGACTCCCGGAGGGTATTAGGAACCATGATAAACATCTCGGCAATTTTTATTTCTGAGCAAAAAAAGGTTAAAAAATTCCAAAATTAAAGGATATAATCCACGGTTTTTGAGGAATTTTGAGGTTACGGGGCCCGGTGGCGAAAAGTCTTGAGACCCTATGAGATACATCTTAGGGTCATATAATGACTTTTGGAACCATATATGACCATTATATGTTGCCATAAATGTCCGTGGTAGGCTTGAGGTCACGATATCAGTGCAATTTTGGAACCGGTAAATTGACTGTTTAAAGGCACATTGGATGGTTCCACCCACTCAATTGGACTCCCGGAGGGTATTAGGAACCATGGTAAACATCTCGGCAATTTTTATTTCCGGGCGAAAAACGGTCAAAAAATTCCAAAATTGAAGGCTCTATATAATCCACGCTTTTTGTGGAATTTTGAGGTTACGGGGCCCGGTGGCGAAAAGTCTTGAGACCCTAGGGGATACATATTAGGGTCATATAATGACGTTTGGAACCATATATGACCCTTTTATGTTGCCATAAATGTCCGTGGTAGGCTTGAGGTCACGATATCGGTGAAAGTTTGGAACGGGTAAATTGACTGTTTAAAGGCATATTGGATGGTTCCACCAACTCAATTGGACTCCCGGAGGGTATTAGGAACCATGGTAAACATCTCGGCAATTTTTATTTCCGGGCGAAAAAAGTTCAAAAATTCAAAAATTTAAGGCTATATTAATCCACGCTTATTAAGGAATTTTGAAGTTACGGGGCCCGGTGGCGAAAAGTCTTGAGATCCTAAGGAATACATCTTAGGGTCATATATTGACGTTTTGAACCATATATGACCCTCATATGTTGCCATAAATGTCCGTGGTAGGCTTGAGGTCACGATATCGGTGCAAGTTTGGAACAGGTAAATTGACTATTTAAAGGCATATTGGATGGTTCCACCCACTCAATTGGACTCCCGGAGGGTATTAGGAACCATGGTAAACATCTCGGCAATTTTTATTTCCGGGCGAAAAAAGGTCAAACAATTCCAAAATTGAAGGATATAATCCACGCTTTTTGAGGAATTTTGAGGTTACGGGGCTTGGTGGCGAAAAGTCTTGAGACCCTAAGGGATACATCTTAGGGTTATATAATGACGTTTGGAACCATATATGAGACTTATATGTTTCAATAAATATCCGTGGTAGGCTTGAGGTCACGATATCGGTGCAAAATTGGAACGGGTAAATTGACTGGTTAAAGGCATATTGGATGCTTCCACCCACTCAATTGGACTCCCTGAGGGTATTAGGAACCATGGTGAACATCTCGGCAATTTTTATTTCCGGGCGAAAAAAGGTCAAAATTTCCAAAATTGAAGGCTATAAAATCACGCTTTTTGAGGAATTTTGAGATTACGGGGCCCGGTGGCGAAAAGTCTAATGACCCTAGTGGATACATCTTAGGGTCATATAATGACGTTTGGAACCATATATGACCCTTAGATGTTGCCATAAATGTCCGTGGTAGGCTTGCGGTCACGATATCGGTGCAAGTTTGGAACGCGTAAATTGACTATTTAAAGGCATATTGGATGGTTTTACCCACTCAATTGGACTTCCGGAGAGTATAAGGAACCATGGTAAACATCTCGGCAATTTTTATTTCCGGGTGAAAAAAGGTCAAAAAATTCAAAAATTAAAGGCTGTAATCAACGCTTTTTGATGAATTTTGAGGTTACGGGGCCCGGTGGCCAAAAGTCTTGAGACCTTAGGGGATACATCTTAGGGTTATATAATGACGTTTGAAACCATATATGACCCTTATATGTTGCCATAAATGTCCGTGGGTAGGGTTGAGGTCACGATATCGGTGCAAGTTTGGAACGGGTAAATTGACTGTTTAAAGGCATATTGGATGGTTCCACCCACTCAATTGGACTCCCAGAGGGTATTAGGAACCATGGTAAAAATCTCGGCAATTTTTATTTCCGGGCGAAAAAAGGTCAAAAAATTCCAAAATTAAAGGCTATAATCCATGCTTTTTGAGAAATTTTGAGGTTACGGGGCCCGGTGGCGAAAAGTTTTGAGACCCTAGGGGATACATCTTAGGGTCATATAATGACGTTTGGAACCGTATATGACCTTTATATGTTGCCATATATGTTCGTGGTAGGCTTGAGGCCACGATATCGGTGCAAGTTTGGAACGGGTAAATTGACTGTTTAAAGGCATATTGGTTGGTTTCACCCACTTAATTGGACTCCTAGAGGGTATTAGGAACCATATATGACCCTTATATGTTGCCATAAATGTCCGTGGTAGGCTTGAGGTCACGATTTCGGTGCAAGTTTGGAATGGGTAAATTGACTGTTTAAAGGCATATTGGATGGTTCCTTCCATTCAATTGGACTCCCGGAGGGTATTAGGAACCATGATAAACATCTCGGCAATTTTTATTTCTGAGCAAAAAAAGGTTAAAAAATTCCAAAATTAAAGGATATAATCCACGGTTTTTGAGGAATTTTGAGGTTACGGGGCCCGGTGGCGAAAAGTCTTGAGACCCTATGAGATACATCTTAGGGTCATATAATGACTTTTGGAACCATATATGACCATTATATGTTGCCATAAATGTCCGTGGTAGGCTTGAGGTCACGATATCAGTGCAATTTTGGAACCGGTAAATTGACTGTTTAAAGGCACATTGGATGGTTCCACCCACTCAATTGGACTCCCGGAGGGTATTAGGAACCATGGTAAACATCTCGGCAATTTTTATTTCCAGGCGAAAAAAGGTCAAAAAATTCCAAAATTGAAGGCTCTATATAATCCACGCTTTTTGTGGAATTTTGAGGTTACGGGGCCCGGTGGCGAAAAGTCTTGAGACCCTAGGGGATACATATTAGGGTCATATAATGACGTTTGGAACCATATATGACCCTTTTATGTTGCCATAAATGTCCGTGGTAGGCTTGAGGTCACGATATCGGTGAAAGTTTGGAACGGGTAAATTGACTGTTTAAAGGCATATTGGATGGTTCCACCAACTCAATTGGACTCCCGGATGGTATTAGGAACCATGGTAAACATCTCGGCAATTTTTATTTCCGGGCGAAAAAAGTTCAAAAATTCAAAAATTTAAGGCTATATTAATCCACGCTTATTAAGGAATTTTGAAGTTACGGGGCCCGGTGGCGAAAAGTCTTGAGATCCTAAGGAATACATCTTAGGGTCATATATTGACGTTTTGAACCATATATGACCCTCATATGTTGCCATAAATGTCCGTGGTAGGCTTGAGGTCACGATATCGGTGAAAGTTTGGAACGGGTAAATTGACTGTTTAAAGGCATATTGGATGGTTCCACCAACTCAATTGGACTCCCGGAGGGTATTAGGAACCATGGTAAACATCTCGGCAATTTTTATTTCCGGGCGAAAAAAGGTCAAACAATTCCAAAATTGAAGGATATATAATCCACGCTTTTTGAGGAATTTTGAGGTTACGGGGCTTGGTGGCGAAAAGTCTTGAGACCCTAAGGGATACATCTTAGGGTTATATAATGACGTTTGGAACCATATATGAGACTTATATGTTTCAATAAATATCCGTGGTAGGCTTGAGGTCACGATATCGGTGCAAGTTTGGAACGGGTAAATTGACTGGTTAAAGGCATATTGGATGCTTCCACCCACTCAATTGGACTCCCTGAGGGTATTAGGAACCATGGTGAACATCTCGGCAATTTTTATTTCCAGGCGAAAAAAGGTCAAAATTTCCAAAATTGAAGGCTATAAAATCACGCTTTTTGAGGAATTTTGAGATTACGGGGCCCGGTGGCGAAAAGTCTAATGACCCTAGTGGATACATCTTAGGGTCATATAATGACGTTTGGAACCACATATAACCCTTATAAGTTGCCTTAAATTTCCGTGGTAGGCTTGAGGTCACGATATCGGTGCAAGTTTGGAACGGGTATATTGATTGTTTAAAGGCATATTGGATGGTTCCACCCACTCAATTGGACTCCCGGAGGGTATAAGGAACCATGGTAAATATCTCGGCAATTTTTATTTCTGGGCGAAAAAAGGTCAAAAAATTCCAAAATTGAAGGTTATAATCCACGCTTTTTGAGGAATTTTGAGGTTACGGGGCCCGGTGGCGAAAATTCATGAGACCCTAGGGGATACATCTTAGGGTCATATAATAACGTTTGGAACCAAATCATCCATTATATGTTGCCATAAATGTCCGTGGTGGGCTTGAGGTCACGATATCGGTGCAAGTTTGGAACGGGTAAATTGACTGTTTAAAGGCATATTGGATGGTTCCACCCACTCAATTGGACTCCCGGAGGGTATTAGGAACCATGGTAAACATCTCGGCAGTTTTTTTTTTCCGAGCGAAAAAAGGTAAAAAAATTCCAAAATTAAAGGCTAAAATCCACGCTTTTTGAGGAATTTTGAGGTTACGGGGCCCGGTGGCGAAAAGTCTTGAGACTCTAGTGTCATATAATGACGTTTGGAACCATATATGACCCTTAGATGTTGCCATAAATGTCCGTGGTAGGCTTGCGGTCACGATATCGGTGCAAGTTTGGAACGCGTAAATTGACTATTTAAAGGCATATTGGATGGTTTTACCCACTCAATTGGACTTCCGGAGAGTATAAGGAACCATGGTAAACATCTCGGCAATTTTTATTTCCGGGTGAAAAAAGGTCAAAAAATTCAAAAATTAAAGGCTGTAATCAACGCTTTTTGATGAATTTTGAGGTTACGGGGCCCGGTGGCTAAAAGTCTTGAGACCTTAGGGGATACATCTTAGGGTTATATAATGACGTTTGGAACCATATATGACCCTTATATGTTGCCATAAATGTCCGTGGGTAGGGTTGAGGTCACGATATCGGTGCAAGTTTGGAACGGGTAAATTGACTGTTTAAAGGCATAATGGATGGTTCCACCCACTCAATTGGACTCCCAGAGGGTATTAGGAACCATGGTAAAAATCTCGGCAATTTTTATTTCCGGGCGAAAAAAGGTCAAAAAATTCGAAAATTAAAGGCTATAATCCATGCTTTTTGAGGAATTTTGAGGTTACGGGGCCCGGTGGCGAAAAGTTTTGAGACCCTAGGGGATACATCTTAGGGTCATATAATGACGTTTGGAACCGTATATGACCTTTATATGTTGCCATATATGTTCGTGGTAGGCTTGAGGCCACGATATCGGTGCAAGTTTGGAACGGGTAAATTGACTGTTTAAAGGCATATTGGTTGGTTTCACCCACTTAATTGGACTCCTAGAGGGTATTAGGAACCATATATGACCCTTATATGTTGCCATAAATGTCCGTGGTAGGCTTGAGGTCACGATTTCGGTGCAAGTTTGGAATGGGTAAATTGACTGTTTAAAGGCATATTGGATGGTTCCACCCATTCAATTGGACTCCCGGAGGGTATTAGGAACCATGATAAACATCTCGGCAATTTTTATTTCTGAGCAAAAAAAGGTTAAAAAATTCCAAAATTAAAGGATATAATCCACGGTTTTTGAGGAATTTTGAGGTTACGTGGCCCGGTGGCGAAAAGTCTTGAGATCCTATGAGATACATCTTAGGGTCATATAATGACTTTTGGAACCATATATGACCATTATATGTTGCCATAAATGTCCGTGGTAGGCTTGAGGTCACGATATCAGTGCAATTTTGGAACCGGTAAATTGACTGTTTAAAGGCACATTGGATGGTTCCACCCACTCAATTGGACTCCCGGAGGGTATTAGGAACCATGGTAAACATCTCGGCAATTTTTATTTCCGGGCGAAAAAAGGTCAAAAAATTCCAAAATTGAAGGCTCTATATAATCCACGCTTTTTGTGGAATTTTGAGGTTACGGGGCCCGGTGGCGAAAAGTCTTGAGACCCTAGGGGATACATATTAGGGTCATATAATGACGTTTGGAACCATATATGACCCTTATATGTTGCCATAAATGTCCGTGGTAGGCTTGAGGTCACGATATCGGTGAAAGTTTGGAACGGGTAAATTGACTGTTTAAAGGCATATTGGATGGTTCCACCAACTCAATTGGACTCCCGGAGGGTATTAGGAACCATGGTAAACATCTCGGCAATTTTTATTTCCGGGCGAAAAAAATTCAAAAATTCAAAAATTTAAGGCTATATTAATCCACGCTTATTAAGGAATTTTGAAGTTACGGGGCCCGGTGGCGAAAAGTCTTGAGATCCTAAGGAATACATCTTAGGGTCATATATTGACGTTTTGAACCATATATGACCCTCATATGTTGCCATAAATGTCCGTGGTAGGCTTGAGGTCACGATATTTGTGCAAGTTTGGAACGGGTAAATTGACTGTTTTAAGGCATATTGGATGGTGCCACCCACTCAATTGGACACCTAGAGGGTATTAGGAACCATGGTAAACAAATCGGCAATTTTTATTTACGGGCGAAAAAAGGTCAAAAAATTCCAAAATTGAAGCCTATAATCCACGCTTTTTGAGGAATTTTGAGATTACAGGGACCGGTGGCGAAAAGTCTTGAGACCCTAGGGGATACATATTAGGGACATATAATGACGTTTGGAATCATATATGACCCTTATATGTTGCCATAAATGTCCGTGCGATATCGGTGCAAATTTGGAACGGGTAAATTGTCTGTTTAAAGGCATATTGGATGGTTCCACCCACTCAATTGGACTCCCGGAGGGTATTAGGAACCATGGTAAATATCTCAGCAATTTTTATTTCCGGGCGAAAAAAGGTTTAAAAATTCCAAAATATAAGGCTATAATCCACGCTTTTTGAGGAATTTTAAGTTTACGGGGCCCGGTGGAGAAAAATCTTGAGACCCTAGGGGATACATCTTAGGGTCTTCTAATGACGTTTGGAACCATATATGACCCTTATATGTTGCCATAAATGTCCGTGGTATGCTTGAGGTCACGATATCGGTGCAAGTTTGGAACGGGTAAATTGACAGTTTAAAGGCATATTGGATGGTTCCACCCACTCAATTGGACTCCCGGAGGGTATTAGAAACCATGGTAAACATCTCGGCAATTTTTATTTCCGGGCGAAAAAATTTCAAAAATTCAAAAATTGAAGGCTATAATCCAAGCTTTTTGAGGAATTTTGAAGTTACGGGGCCCGGTGTCGAAAACTCTTGAGACCCTAGGGGATACATCTTAGGGTTATATAATGACGTTTGGAACCATATATGAGCCTTATATGTTTCCATAAATGTCCGTTGTAGGCTTGAGGTCACGATATCGGTGCAAGTTTGGAACGGGTAAATTGACTGGTTAAAGGCATATTGGATGGTTCCACTCACTCAATTGGACTCCCTGAGGGTATTAGGAACCATAGTGAACATCTCGGCAATTTTTATTTTCGGGCGAAAAAAGGTCAAAAAATTCCAAAATTGAAGGCTATATATAATCCACGCTTTTTGAGGAATTTTGAGGTTACGGGGCTTGGTGGCGAAAAGTCTTGAGACCGTAGGGGATACATATTAGGGTCATATAATGACGTTTGGAACCATATATGACCCTTATATGTTGCCATAAATGTCCGTGGTAGGCTTGAGGTCACGATTTCGGTGAAAGTTTGGAACGGGTAAATTGACTGTTTAAAGGCATATTGGATGGTTCCACCAACTCAATTGGACTCCCGGAGGGCATAAGGAACCATGGTAAACATCTCGGCAATTTTTATTTCCGGGCGAAAAAAGTTCAAAAATTCAAAAATTGAAGGCTTTATTAATCCACGCTTATTGAGAAATTTTGAAGTTACGGGGCCTGGTGGCGAAAAGTCTTGAGATCCTAAGGAATACATCTTAGGGTCATATATTGACGTTTTGAACCATATATGACCTTCATATGTTGCCATAAATGTCCGTGGTAGGCTTGAGGTCACGATATCGGTGCAAGTTTGGAACTGGTAAATTGACTGTTTTAAGGCATATTGGATGGTGCCACCCACTGAATTGGACTCCCATAGGGTATTAGGAACCATGGTAAACAATTCGGCAATTTTTATTTCCGGGCGAAAAAAGGTCAAAAAATTCCAAAATTGAAGCCTTATATCCACGCTTTTTGAGGAATTTTGAGGTTACAGGGACCGGTGGCGAAAAGTCTTGAGACCCTAGGGGATACATATTAGGGTCATATAATGACGTTTGGAACCATATATGACCCTTATATGTTGCTATAAATGTCTGTGGTAGGCTTGAGGTCACGATATCGGTGCAAGTTTGGAACGGGTAAATTGTCTATTTAAAGGCATATTGGATGGTTCCACCTACTCAATTGGACTCCCGGAGGATATTAGGAGCCATGGTAAATATCTCAGCAATTTTTATTTCCGGGCGAAAAAAGGTTTAAAAATTCTAAAATTGAAGGCTATAATCCACGGTTTTTGAGGAATTTTGAGGTTACGGGGCCCGGTGGCGAAAAGTCTTGAGACCCTATGGGATACATCTTAGGGTCATATAATGACTTTTGGATCCATATATGACCATTATATGTCGCCATAAATGTCCGTGGTAGGCTTGAGGTCACGATATCAGTGCAATTTTGGAACCGGTAAATTGACTGTTTAAAGGCACATTAGATGGTTCCACCCACTCAATTGGACTCCCGGAGGGTATTAGGAACCATGGTAAACATCTCGGCAATTTTTATTTCCGGGCGAAAAAAAGGTCAAAAAATTCCAAAATTGAAGGCTCTATATAATCCACGCTTTTTGTGGAATTTTGAGGTTACGGGGCCCGGTGGCGAAAAGTCTTGAGACCCTAGGGGATACATATTAGGGTCATATAATGACGTTTGGAACCATATATGACCCTTATATGTTGCCATAAATGTCCGTGGTAGGGTTGAGGTCACGATATCGGTGAAAGTTTGGAACGGGTAAATTGACTATTTAAAGGCATATTGGATGGTTCCACCAACTCAATTGGACTCCCGGAGGGTATTAGGAACCATGGTAAACATCTCGGCAATTTTTATTTCCGGGCGAAAAAAGTTCAAAAATTCAAAAATTTAAGGCTATATTAATCCACGCTTATTAAGGAATTTTGAAGTTACGGGGCCCGGTGGCGAAAAGTCTTGAGATCCTAAGGAATACATCTTAGGGTCATATATTGACGTTTTGAACCATATATGACCCTCATATGTTGCCATAAATGTCCGTGGTAGGCTTGAGGTCACGATATCGGTGCAAGTTTGGAACGGGTAAATTGACTGTTTTAAGGCATATTGGATGGTGCCACCCACTCAATTGGACACCTAGAGGGGTATTAGGAACCATGGTAAACAAATCGGCAATTTTTATTTCCGGGCGAAAAAAGGTCAAAAAATTCCAAAATTGAAGCCTATAATCCACGCTTTTTGAGGAATTTTGAGGTTACAGGGACCGGTGGCGAAAAGTCTTGAGACCCTAAGGGATACATATTAGGGACATATAATGACGTTTGGAATCATATATGACCCTTATATGTTGCCATAAATGTCCGTGGTAGGCTTGAGGTCACGATATCGGTGCAAGTTTGGAACGGGTAAATTGTCTGTTTAAAGGCATATTGGATGGTTCCACCCACTCAATTGGACTCCCGGAGGGTATTAGGAACCATGGTAAATATCTCAGCAATTTTTATTTCCGGGCGAAAAAAGGTTTAAAAATTCCAAAATTGAAGGCTATAATCCACGCTTTTTGAGGAATTTTAAGTTTTCGGGGCCCGGTGGCGAAAAATCTTGAGACCCTAGGGGATACATCTTAGAGTCTTCTAATGACGTTTGGAACCATATATGACCCTTATATGTTGCCATAAATGTCCGTGGTAGGCTTGAGGTCACGATATCGGTGCAAGTTTGGAACGGGTAAATTGACAGTTTAAAGGCATATTGGATGGTTCCACCCACTCAATTAGACTCTCGGAGGGTATTAGGAACCATGGTAAACATCTCGGCAATTTTTATTTCCAGGCGAAAAAATTTCAAAAATTTAAAAATTGAAGGCTATAATCCAAGCTTTTTGAGGAATTTTGAAGTTACGGGGCCCGGTGTCGAAAACTTTTGAGACCCTAGGGGATACATCTTAGAGTCTTCTAATGACGTTTGGAACCATATATGACCCTTATATGTTGCCATAAATGTCCGTGGTAGGCTTGAGGTCACGATATCGGTGCAAGTTTGGAACGGGTAAATTGACAGTTTAAAGGCATATTGGATGGTTCCACCCACTCAATTGGACTCCCGGAGGGTATTAGGAACCATGGTAAACATCTCGCCAATTTTTATTTTCGGGCGAGAAAAGGTCAAAAAATTCCAAAATTGAAGGCTATAATCCAAGCTTTTTGAGGAATTTTGAAGTTACGGGGCCCGGTGTCGAAAACTCTTGAGACCTTAGGGGATACATCTTAGGGTTATATAATGACGTTTGGAACCATATATGAGCCTTATATGTTTCCATAAATGTCCGTTGTAGGCTTGAGGTCACGATATCCGTGCAAGTTTGGAACGGGTAAATTGACTGGTTAAAGGCATATTGGATGGTTCCACTCACTCAATTGGACTCCCTGAGGGTATTAGGAACCATAGTGAGCATCTCGGCAATTTTTATTTCCGGACGAAAAAAAGTCAAAAAATTCCAAAATTGAAGGCTATATATAATCCACGCTTTTTGAGGAATTTTGAGGTTACGGGGCTTGGTGGCGAAAAGTCTTGAGACTGTAGGGGATACATATTAGGGTCATATAATGACGTTTGGAACCATATATGACCCTTATATGTTGCCATAAATGTCCGTGGTAGGCTTGAGGTCACGATATCGGTGAAAGTTTGGAACGGGTAAATTGACTGTTTAAAGGCATATTGGATGGTTCCACCAACTCAATTGGACTCCCGGAGGGCATAAGGAACCATGGTAAACATCTCGGCAATTTTTATTTCTGGGCGAAAAAAGTTCAAAAATTCAAAAATTGAAGGCTTTATTAATCCACGCTTATTGAGAAATTTTGAAGTTACGGGGCCTGGTGGCGAAAAGTCTTGAGATCCTAAGGAATACACCTTAGGGTCATATATTGACGTTTTGAACCATATATGACCTTCATATGTTGCCATAAATGTCCGTGGTAGGCTTGAGGTTACGATATCGGTGCAAGTTTGGAACTGGTAAATTGACTGTTTTAAGGCATATTGGATGGTGCCACCCACTGAATTGGACTCCCAGAGGGTATTAGGAACCATGGTAAACAATTCGGCAATTTTTATTTCCGGGCGAAAAAAGGTCAAAAAATTCCAAAATTGAAGCCTTATATCCACGCTTTTTGAGGAATTTTGAGGTTACAGGGACCGGTGGCGAAAAGTCTTGAGACCCTAGGGGATACATATTAGGGTCATATAATGACGTTTGGAACCATATATGACCCTTATATGTTGCTATAAATGTCTGTGGTAGGCTTGAGGTCACGATATCGGTGCAAGTTTGGAACGGGTAAATTGTCTGTTTAAAGGCATATTGGATGGTTCCACCTACTCAATTGGACACCCGGAGGATATTAGGAGCCATGGTAAATATTTCAGCAATTTTTATTTCCGGGCGAAAAAAGGTTTAAAAATTCCAAAATTGAAGGCTATAATCCACGCTTTTTGAGGAATTTTAAGTTTACGGGGCCCGGTGGCGAAAAATCTTGAGACCCTAGGGGATACATCTTAGGGTCTTATAATGACGTTTGGAACCATATATGACCCTTATATGTTGCCATAAATGTCCGTGGTAGGCTTGAGGTCACGATATCGGTGCAAGTTTGGAACGGGTAAATTGACTGTTTAAAGGCATATTGGATGGTTCCACCCACTCAATTGGACTCCCGGAGGGTATTAGGAACCATGGTAAACATCTCGCCAATTTTTATTTTCAAGCGAGAAAAGGTCAAAAAATTCCAAAATTCAAGGCTATAATCCAAGCTTTTTGAGGAATTTTGAAGTTACGGGGCCCGGTGGCGAAAAGTCTTGAGACCCTAGGGATACATCTTAGGGTTATATAATGACGTTTGGAACCATATATGAGCCTTATATGTTTCCATAAATGTCCGTTGTAGGCTTGAGGTCACGATATCGGTGCAAGTATGGAACGGGTAAATTGACTGGTTAAAGGCATATTGGATGGTTCCACCCACTCAATTGGACTCCCTGAGGGTATTAGGAACCATAATGAACATCTCGGCAATTTTTATTTCCGGGCGAAAAAAGGTTAAAAAATTCCCAAATTGAAGGCTATAATCCACGATTTTTGAGCAATTTTGAGGTTACGGGGCCCGGTGGCGAAAAGTCTTGAGACCCTGAGGGATACATCTAAGGGTCATATAATGACTTTTGAAATGTCCGTGGTAGGCTTGAGATCACGATATCAGTGCAAGTTTGGACGGGTAAATTGACTGTTTAAAGGCATATTGGATGGTTCCACCCACTCAATTGGACTCCCGAAGGGTATTAGGAACCATGGTAAACAACTCGGCAATTTTTATTTCCGGGCGAAAAAAGGTCAAAAAATTCCAAAATTGAAGGCTATATATAATCCACGCTTTTTGAGGAATTTTGAGGTTACGGGGCTTGGTGGCGAAAAGTCTTGAGACCCTAGGGGATACATATTAGGGTCATATAATGACGTTTGGAACCATATATGACCCTTATATGTTGCCATAAATGTCCGTGGTAGGCTTGAGGTCACGATATCGGTGCAAGTTTGGAACGGGTAAATTGACTGTTTAAAGGCATATTAGTTGGTTCCACCCACTCAATTGGACTCCCGGAGGGTATTAGGAACCATGGTAAACATCTCGGAAATTTTTATTTCCGAGCAAAAAAAGGTTAAAAAATTCCAAAATTAAAGGATATAATCCACGGTTTTTGAGGAATTTTGAGGTTACGGGGCCCGGTGGCGAAAAGTCTTGAGACCCTAGGGGATACATATTAGGGTCATATAATGACGTTTGGAACCATATATGACCCTTATATGTTTCCATAAATGTCCGTGGTAGGCTTGAGGTCACGATATCGGTGCAAGTTTGGAACGGGTAAATTGTCTGTTTAAAGGCATATTGGATGGTTCCACCCACTCAATTGGACTCCCGGAGGATATTAGGATCCATGGTAAATATCTCAGCAATTTTTATTTCCGGGCGAAAAAAGGTTTAAAAATTCCAAAATTGAAGGCTATAATCCACGCTTTTTGAGGAATTTTAAGTTTACGGGGCCCGGTGGCGAAAAATCTTGAGACCCTAGGGGATACATCTTAGGGTCTTATAATGACGTTTGGAACCATATATGACTCTTATATGTTGCCATAAATGTCCGTGGTAGGCTTGAGGTCACGATATCGGTGCAAGTTTGAAACGGGTAAATTAACTGTTTAAAGGCATATTGGATGGTTCCACCCACTCAATTGGACTCCCGGAGGGTATTAGGAACCATGGTAAACATCTCGCCAATTTTTATTTTCGGGCGAGAAAAGGTCAAAAAATTCCAAAATTGAAGGCTATAATCCAAGCTTTTTGAGGAATTTTGAAGTTACGGGGCCCGGTGGCGAAATGTCTTGAGACCCTAGGGATACATCTTAGGGTTATATAAGGACGTTTGGAACCATATATGAGCCTTATATGTTTCCATAAATGTCCGTTGTAGGCTTGAGGTCACGATATCGGTGCAAGTATGTAACGGGTAAATTGACTGGTTAAAGGCATATTGGATGGTTCCACCCACTCAATTGGACTCCCTGAGGGTATTAGGAACCATAATGAACATCTCGGCAATTTTTATTTCCGGGCGAAAAAAGGTCAAAAAATTCTCAAATTGAAGGCTATAATCCACGATTTTTGAGCAATTTTGAGGTTACGGGGCCCGGTGGCGAAAAGTCTTAAGACCCTGAGGGATACATCTAAGGGTCATATAATGACTTTTGAAATGTCCGTGGTAGGCTTGAGATCACGATATCAGTGCAAGTTTGGACGGGTAAATTGACTGTTTAAAGGCATATTGGATGGTTCCACCCACTCAATTGGAACCCCGAAGGGTATTAGGAACCATGGTAAACAACTCGGCAATTTTTATTTCCGGGCGAAAAAAGGTCAAAAAATTCCAAAATTGAAGGCTATATATAATCCACGCTTTTTGAGGAATTTTGAGGTTACGGGGCTTGGTGGCGAAAAGTCTTGAGACCCTAGGGGATACATATTAGGGTCATATAATGACGTTTGGAACCATATATGACCCTTATATGTTGCCATAAATGTCCGTGGTAGGCTTGAGGTCACGATATCGGTGCAAGTTTGGAACGGGTAAATTGATTGTTTAAAGGCATATTAGATGGTTCCACCCACTCAATTGGACTCCCGGAGGGTATTAGGAACCATGGTAAACATCTCGACAATTTTTATTTCCGAGCAAAAAAAAGGTTAAAAAATTCCAAAATTAAAGGATATAATCCACGGTTTTTGAGGAATTTTAAGGTTACGGGGCCCGGTGGCGAAAAGTCTTGAGACCCTAGGGGATACATATTAGGGTCATATAATGACGTTTGGAACCATATATGACCCTTATATGTTGCCATAAATGTACGTGGTAGGCTTGAGGTCACGATATCGGTGCAAGTTTGGAACGGGTAAATTGTCTGTTTAAAGGCATATTGGATGGTTCCACCCACTCAATTGGACTCCCGGAGGATATTAGGAGCCATGGTAAATATCTCAGCAATTTTTATTTCCGGGCGAAAAAAGGTTTAAAAATTCCAAAATTGAAGGCTATAATCCACGCTTTTTGAGGAATTTTAAGTTTACGGGGCCCGGTGGCGAAAAATCTTGAGACCCTAGGGGATACATCTTAGGGTCTTATAATGACGTTTGGAACCATATATGACCCTTATATGTTGCCATAAATGTCCGTGGTAGGCTTGAGGTCACGATATCGGTGCAAGTTTGGAACGGGTAAATTGACTGTTTAAAGGCATATTGGATGGTTCCACCCACTCAATTGGACTCCCGGAGGGTATTAGGAACCATGGTAAACATCTTGCCAATTTTTATTTCCGGGCGAGAAAAGGTAAAAAAATTCCAAAATTGAAGGCTATAATCCTAGCTTTTTGAGGAATTTTGAAGTTATGGGGCCCGGTGGCGAAAAGTCTTGAGACCCTAGGGATACATCTTAGGGTTATATAACGACGTTTGGAACCATATATGAGCCTTATATGTTTCCATAAATGTCCGTTGTAGACTTGAGGTCACGATATCGGTGCAAGTTTGGAACGGGTAAATTGACTGGTTAAAGGCATATTGGATGGTTCAAGCCACTCAATTGGACTCCCTGAGGGTATTAGGAACCATAATGAACATCTCGGCAATTTTTATTTCCGGGCGAAAAAGGTCAAAAAATTCCCAAATTGTAGGCTATAATCCACGATTTTTGAGGAATTTTGAGGTTACGGGGCCCGGTGGCGAAAAGTCTTGAGACCCTGAGGGATACATCTATGGGTCATATAATGACTTTTGAAATGTCCGTGGTAGGCTTGAGATCACGATATCAGTGCAAGTTTGGACGGGTAAATTGACTGTTTAAAGGCATATTGGATGGTTCCACCCACTCAATTGGACTCCCGAAGGGTATTAGGAACCATGGTAAACAACTCGGCAATTTTTATTTCCGGGCGAAAAAAGGTCAAAAAATTCCAAAATTGAAGGCTATAATCCACGATTTTTGAGGAAAATTGAGGTTACGGGGCCCGGTGGCGAAAAGTATTGAGACCCTAAGGGATACATCTTAGGGTCATAAAATGACTTTTAGAACCAGATATGACCCTTATATGTTGCCATAAATGTCCGTGGTAGGCCTAAGGTCACGATATCGGTGCAAGTTAAGAACGGGAAAATTAACTGTTTAAAGGCATATAATATGGTTCCACCCACTCAATTGGACTCCTGGAGGGTATTAGGAACCATGGTGAACATCTCGGCAATTTTTATTTCCGGGCGTAAAAAGGTCAAAAAATTCCAAATTTGAAGGCTATAATCCGCGCTTTTTGAGGAATTTTGAGGTTACGAGGCTGGGTGGCGAAAAGTCTTGAGATCCTAGGGGATACATATTAGGGTCATATAACGACGTTTGGAACCATATATGACCTGATAAGTTGCCATAAATGTCTGTGGTAGGCTTGAGGTCACGATAACGGTGCAAGTTAAGAACAGGTAAATTGACTGTTTAAAGGCATATTGGATGGTTCCACCCACTCAATTGGACTCCCGGATGATATTAGGAACCATGGTAAACATCTCGGCAATTTTTATTTTCGGGTAAAAAAAAAGTCTAAAAAATTCCAAAATTGAAGTCTATAATCCACGCTTTTTGAGGAATTTTGAGGTTACGGGGCCCGGTGGCGAAAAGTCTTGAGACCCTAGGGGATACATCTTAGGGTCAAATAATGACATTTGGAACCATATATGACCCTTATATATCGCCATAAATGTCCGTGGTAGGCTTGAGGTCACGATATCGGTGCAAGTTTGGAACGGTTAAATTGACTGTTTAAAGGTATATTGGATGGTTTCACCCACTCAATTGGACTCCCGGAGAGTATTCGGAACCATGGTAAACATCTCGGCAATTTTTATTTCCGGGCAATAAAAGGTCAAAAAATTCCAAATTGAAGGCTATAATCCACGCTTTTTTAGGAATTTTTAGGTTACGGGGCCCGGTGGCGAAAAGTTTTGAGACCCTAGGGGATACATTTTAGGGTCATATAATGACGTTTGGAACCATATATGACCCTTATATGTTGCCATAAATGTCCGTGGTAGGCTTGAGGTCACGATATCGGTGCAAGTTTGGAACGGGTAAATTGACTGTTTAAAGGCATATTGGATGGTTCCACCCACTCAATTGGACTCCCGGAGGGTATTAGGAACCATGGTAAACATCTCGCCAATTTTTATTTCCGGGCGAGAAAAGGTCAAAAAATTCCAAAATTGAAGGCTATAATCCAAGCTTTTTGAGGAATTTTGAAGTTATGGGGCCCGGTGGCGAAAAGTCTTGAGACCCTAGGGATACATCTTAGAGTTATATAACGACGTTTGGAACCATATATGAGCCTTATATGTTTCCATAAATGTCCGTTGTAGACTTGAGGTCACGATATCGGTGCAAGTTTGGAACGGGTAAATTGACTGGTTAAAGGCATATTGGATGGTTCAAGCCACTCAATTGGACTCCCTGAGGGTATTAGGAACCATAATGAACATCTCGCAATTTTTATTTCCGGGCGAAAAAGGTCAAAAAATTCCCAAATTGAAGGCTATAATCCACGATTTTTGAGGAATTTTGAGGTTACGGGGCCCGGTGGCGAAAAGTCTTGAGACCCTGAGAGATACATCTATGGGTCATATAATGACTTTTGAAATGTCCGTGGTAGGCTTGAGATCACGATATCAGTGCAAGTTTGGACGGGTAAATTGACTGTTTAAAGGCATATTGGATGGTTCCACCCACTCAATTGGACTCCCGAAGGGTATTAGGAACCATGGTAAACAACTCGGCAATTTTTATTTCTGGGCGAAAAAAGGTCAAAAAATTCCAAAATTGAAGGCTATAATCCACGATTTTTGAGGAAAATTGAGGTTACGGGGCCTGGTGGCGAAAAGTATTGAGACCCTAGGGGATACATCTTAGGGTCATAAAATGACTTTTAGAACTAGATATGACCCTTATATGTTGCCATAAATGTCCGTGGTAGGCCTAAGGTCACGATATCGGTGCAAGTTAAGAACGGGAAAATTAACTGTTTAAAGGCATATAATATGGTTCCACCCACTCAATTGGACTCCTGGAGGGTATTAGGAACCATGGTGAACATCTCGGCAATTTTTATTTCCGGGCGTAAAAAGGTCAAAAAATTCCAAATTTGAAGGCTATAATCCACGCTTTTTGAGGAATTTTGAGGTTACGAGGCTGGGTGGCGAAAAGTCTTGAGATCCTAGGGGATACATATTAGGGTCATATAATGACGTTTGGAACCATATATGACCTGATAAGTTGCCATAAATGTCTGTGGTAGGCTTGAGGTCACGATAACGGTGCAAGTTAAGAACAGGTAAATTGACTGTTTAAAGGCATATTGGATGGTTCCACCCACTCAATTGGACTCCCGGATGATATTAGGAACCATGGTAAACATCTCGGCAATTTTTATTTTCGGGTAAAAAAAAAGTCTAAAAAAATTCCAAAATTGAAGTCTATAATCCACGCTTTTTGAGGAATTTTGAGGTTACGGGGCCCGGTGGCGAAAAGTCTTGAGACCCTAGGGGATACATCTTAGGGTCATATAATGACATTTGGAACCATATATGACCCTTATATATCGCCATAAATGTCCGTGGTAGGCTTGAGGTCACGATGTCGGTGCAAGTTTGGAACGGTTAAATTGACTGTTTAAAGGTATATTGGATGGTTTCACCCACTCAATTGGACTCCCGGAGAGTATTCGGAACCATGGTAAACATCTCGGCAATTTTTATTTCCGGGCAATAAAAGGTCAAAAAATTCCAAATTGAAGGCTATAATCCACGCTTTTTAGGAATTTTTAGGTTACGGGGCCCGGTGGCGAAAAGTTTTGAGACCCTAGGGGATACATTTTAGGGTCATATAATGACGTTTGGAACCATATATGACCCTTATATGTTGCCATAAATGTCCGTGGTAGGCTTGAGGTCACGATATCGGTGCAAGTTTGGAACGGGTAAATTGACTGTTTAAAGGCATATTGGATGGTTCCATCCACTCAATTGGACTCCCGGATGGTATTAGGAACCATGGTAAACGAACAATATATGACCCTTTATATGTTTCCATAAATGTCCGTGGTAGGCTTGATGTCACGATATCGGTGCAAGTTTGGAACGGGTAAATTGACTGTTTCAAGGGATATTGGATGGTTCCACCCACTCAATTGGACTCCCGGAGGGTATTAGGAACCATGGTAAACATCTCGGAAATTTTTATTTCCGGGCGAAAAAAAGGTCAAAAAATTCCAAAATTGAAGGCTATAATCCACGCTTTTTGAGGAATTTTGAGGTTGCGGGGCCGGTGACGAAAAGTCTTGAGACCCTAGGGGATACATCTTAGGGTCATATAATTACTGTTGGAACCATATATGACCCTTATATGTTGCCATAAATGTCCGTGGTAGGCTTGAGGTCACGATATCGGTGCTAGTTTGGAACGGGTAAATAGACTGTTTAAAGGCATATTGGATGGTTCCACCCACTCAATTGGACTCCCGGAGGGTATTAGGAACCATGGTAAACTAACCATATATGACCCTTATATGTTGCCCTAAATATCCGTGGTAGGCTTGAGGTCACGATATCGGTGCAAGTTTGGAACGGGTAAATTGACTGTTTAAAGGCATGTTGGATGGTTCCACCCAATCAATTGGACTCTTGGAGGGTATTAGGATCCATGGTAAACATCTCGCCAATTTTTATTTCTGGGCGAAAAAAGGTCAAAAAATTCCATAATTGAAGGCTATAATCCACGCTTTTTGAGAAATTTTTAGGTTACGAACCCGGTGGCGAAAAGTTTTGAGACCCTAGGGGATACATCTGAGGGTCATATAATGACGTTTGGAACCATATATGACCCTTAGATGTTGCCATAAATGTCCGTGATAGGCTTGAGGTCACGATATCGGTGCAAGTTTGGAACGGGTAAATTGACATTTTAAAGGCATATTGGATGGTTCCATCCACTCAATTGGACTCCCGGATGGTATTAGGAACCATGGTAAACGAACAATATATGACCCTTATATGTTGCCATAAATGTCCGTGGTAGGCTTGAGGTCACGATATCGGTGCAAGTTTGGAATAGGTAAATTGATTGTTTAAAGGCATATTGGATGGTTCCACCCAATCAATTAAACTCCAGGAGCGTATTAGGAACCATGGTAAACATCTCGGAAATTTTTATTTCAGGGCGAAAAAAGGTCAAAAAATTCCAAAATTGAAGGCTATAATCTACGCTTTTTGAGGAATTTTGAGGTTACGGGGCCTGGTGGCGAAAAGTCTTGAGACCCTAGGGGATACATCTTAGGGTCATATAATGACGTTTGGAACCATATATGACCCTTATATGTTGCCATAAATGTCCGTGGTAGGCTTGAGGTCACGATATCGGTGCAAGTTTGGAACCGATAAATTGACTGTTTAAAGACATATTGGATGGTTCCACCCACTCAATTGAACTCCCGGAGGGTATTAGGAACCATGGTAAACGTCTCGGCAATTTTTATTTCCGGGTGAAAAAAGGTCAACAAATTCCAAAATTGAAGGCTATAATCCACGCTTTTTGAGGAATTTTTAGGTTAAGGGTGACGGTGGCGAAAAGTCTTGAGACCCTAGGGTATACATCTTAGGGTCATATAATGACGTTTGGAACCTTATATGACCCTTATATGATTCCATAAATGTCCGTTGTAGGCTTGAGGTCACGATATCGGTGTAAGTTTGGAACGGGTAAATTGACTGTTTAAAGGAATATTAAATGGTTCCACCCACACAATTGGACTCCCAGAGGGTATCAGGAACAATGGTAAACATCTCGGCAATTTTCTTTTCTGTGTAAAAAAGGTCAAAAAACTCGAAGATTGAAGGCTATAATCCACGCTTTTTGAGGAATTTTTAGGTTAAGGGTGACGGTGGCGAAAAGTCTTGAGACCCTAGGGGATACATCTTAGGGTCATATAATGACGTTTGGAACCATATATGACCCTTATATGTTGCCATAAATGTCCGTGGTAGGCTTGAGGTCACGATATCGGTTTTGGAACGGGTAAATTGACTGTTTAAAGGCATATTGGATGGTTCCATCCACTCAATTGGACTCCCGGAGGATATTAGGAACCATGGTAAACAAATCATATATGACCCTTATATGTTGCCATAAATGTCCGTAGTAGGCTTGAGGTCACGATATCAGTACAAGTTTGGATCAGGTAAATTGAATGTTTAAAGGCATATTGGATGATTCCACCCACTCAATTGGACTCCCGGAGGATATTAGGAACCATGGTAAACATCTGGGCAATTTTTATTTTCGGGCGAAAAAAAAGTTTAAAAAATTCCAAAATTGAAGGCTATAATCCATGCTTTTTGAGGAATTTTGAGGTTACGGGGCCCGGTGGCGAAAAGTCTTGAGACCCTAGGGGATACACCTTAGGGTCATATAATGACTGTTGGAACCATATATGACCCTTATATGTTGCCATAAATGTCCGTGGTAGGTTAAAAAGTCACGATATCGGTGCAAGTTTGGAACGGGTAAATTGACTGTTTAAAGGCATATTGGATGGTTCCACCCAATCAATTGGAATCTTGGAGGGTATTAGGATCCATGGTAAACATCTCGCCAATTTTTATTTCTGGGCGAAAAAAGGTCAAAAAATTCCAAAATTAAAGGCTATAATCCACGGTTTTTGAGGAATTTTGAGGTTACAGGGCCCGGTGGCGAAAAATCTTGAGACCCTAGGGGATACATCTTAGGGTCATATAATGATGTTTGGATCCATATATGACCCTTATATGTATCCATAAATGTCCGTGGTAGGCTTGAGGTCACGATATCGATGCAAGTTTGGAACGGGTAAATTGACTATTTTAAGGAATATTGGATGGTTCCACCCACTCAATTGGACTCCCAGAGGGTATCAGGAACCATGGTAAACATCTCGGTAATTTTCATTTCTGTGCGAAAAAAGGTCAAAAAATTCAAAAATTGAAGGCTATAATCCACGGTTTTTGAGGAATTTTTAGTTTACGGGGCCCGGTGTCGAAAAGTCTTGAGACCCTAGGGGATACATCTTAGGGTCATATAATGACGTTTGGAACCATATATGACCCTTATATGTTGCCATAAATGTCCGTGGTAGGCTTGAGGTCACGATATCGGTGCAAGTTTGGAATAGGTAAATTGACTGTTTAAGGCATATTGGATGGTTCCACCCAATCAATTAAACTCCAGGAGAGTATTAGGAACCATGGTAAACATCTCGGAAATTTTTATTTCCGGGCGAAAAAAGGTGAAAAAATTCAAAAATTGAAGGCTATAATCCACGCTTTTTGAGGAATTTTTAGGTTAAGGGGCCCGGTGGCGAAAAGTCTTGAAACCCTAGGGGATACATCTTAGGGTCATACAATGACGTTTAGAACCGTATATTACCCTTATATGTTGCCATAAATGTCCGTGGTAGGCTTGAGGTCACGATATCCGTGCAAGTTTGGAATGGGTAAATTAACTGTTTAAAGGCATATTGGATGGTTCCATCCACTCAATTGGATTCCCGGAGGGTATTAGGAACCATGGTAAACGAACCATATATGACCCTTATATGCTGCCATAAATGTCCGTGGTAGGCTTGAGGTCACGATATTAGTGCAAGTTTGGAACGGGTAAATTGACTGTTTTAAGGAATATTGGATGGTTCCACCCACTCAATTGGACTCCCAGAGGGTATATGGAACCATGGTAAACATCTCGGTAATTTTCATTTCTGTGCGAAAAAAGGTCAAAAAATTCAAAAATTGAAGGCTATAATCCACGGTTTTTGAGGAATTTTTAGGTTACGGGGCCCGGTGGCGAAAAGTCTTGAGACCCTAGGGGATACATCTAAGGGTCATAAAATGACGTTTGGAACCATATATGACCCTTATATGTTGTCATAAATGTCCGTGGTAGGCTTGAGGTCACGATATCGGTGCAACTTTGGAATAGGTAAATTGACTGTTTAAAGGCATATTGGATGGTTCCACCCAATCAATTAAACTCCAGGAGAGTATTAGGAACCATGGTAAACATCTCGGAAATTTTTCTTTTCCGGGCGAAAAAAGGTCAAAAAATTCCAAAATTGAAGGCTATAATCCTCGCTTTTTGAGTAATTTTGAGGCTACAGGGCCCGGTGGCGAAAACTCTTGAGACCCTAGGGGATACATCTTAGGGTAATATAATGACGTTTGGAACCATATATGAACCTTATATGTTGCCATAAATGTCCGTGGTCGGCTTGAGGTCACGATATCGGTGCAAGTTTGGAGCGGGTAAATTGACTGTTTAAAGGCATATTGGATGGTTCCACCCACTCAATTCGACTTTCGTAGGGGATTAGGAACCATGGTAAACATTTCGGCAATTTTTTTTTTCCGGGCGAAAAAGGTCAAAAAATTCCAAAATTGAAGGCTATAATCCACGCTTTTTGAGGAATTTTGAGGTTACGGGGCCCGGTGGTGAAAAGTCTTGAGACCCAAGGGGATACATCATAGGGTCATATAATGACGTTTGGAACCATATATGACCATTATATGTTGCCATAAATGTCCGTGGTAGGCTTGAGGTCACGATATCGGTGAAAGTTTAGAACGGGTAAATTGACTGTTTAAAGGCATATTGGATGGTTCCACCCACTCAATTGGACTCCCGGAGGGTATTAGGAACCATGGTAAACATCTCGGCAATTTTTTTTGAGGCGCCCCCAGTTTATCCCCACGATAAACATATAATGTTAATCCCATGGTAATGTCGTAAATATTTTGAAATGAAAATGGGCCAGATCAATTCATGTTGCCTAAAATAGCGACACGTGTAAAAGTAAAAAAAGTTGTCAGAATCACATGTTAGCTTTGCTAATAAACAGACGTTTGCTCCTTTTTTACCTACTTTTTCTGAATGCTAACCATGGTTAGTTGCATACTGTATTATTTTAAATTTATTTTTCTCCAAATCGGAGATTGAACTGGTGAAACAAGTAAGTCGAAGCCCTAATGTTTAATTGCCCCAAAATTTCATACTAAATTGCAGCTGCCCGATTGTCGTTTGTTGTCGATTGAAGGTCGATGATGAGATTATTCACTGAAGCGCTGATCTGCCCGTAAGTCGATTGTTCTCGTCTGAAGGTATGTGATTAGAGTATACAATGTAATCGTATTTGAAGTATTTCGGTGAAATGCGATATAGATATTCATGTATAAGGCAATTTTCGAACTTTATCGTATTGTTAAATGCTTTGGTATTGTTTTGGGAGTTCAATTTTTTGCATATGTATGAGTTCTGCTAATTGTGAAATCTGGGTTGGAGTTGGGAGTATTTTGAGTTATGTTGGTTGTATGGTATGTCAGTACATCATTGCCTAGGTATCAATCTACATGTATATTTGTTCATGCATTTAATGATAATCTTTTGTTGGAGATATGGGGTAGTTCAAGGTGTGAAGTATATAATTAGTAATTTGAGGCTAGATGGCTGTTATTAAGAGATATTCTACTTATCATTATCATATACGCAAAAGTCAGTGCTAAATAGATGTGAACTAGAATTGATGGGAAACCTGTAACCCTGTAGGATAAGGATAAGAGTATAATACAATTATTCTGTTAACTATATGTTGGTTATATGTCTATAACAAAGAGCAAAGGAATTTTAGGTGATCCATGTCAAGGCCTTGTAAGGAAAATTTTAGTGAAGCAGTTTTCAGACTATATCAATAAGGATTCTTGGGACTGAAGCTGTAAAAATACAACAATGGAACCTGTAATGCTGTAAATGGGGAAAATAATGTGTTATGTATGTGGACACATCAGAGAGTGTCTTTGGAAGATATTACTTTGAATTCAAACTCAATGACTTAATATTGCAATGAACATGAGATGATATTTTAATAGAACAGGGAATAGAGCAAGATATTAAATTGAATTTATTGTTTGTGATTTGATTTTGAGAGCTGAAGGATATATATTAGAACCCTCTACTGAGTTAATCTGACTGACTTGGTGCCTATGATATTGAACTAATGATTCAAAAGGTTGTCAGGATTCAGGAAAAGAAGAATGGGGTGATGTTCAATTGAGAACCAAAGAATCAGAGGGAATGTAGACTGAATTGAAACTGTAACTTAAAGCATAATGCCATTTTTTGTTTTGGTTTACTGCTTTGAACTTTGACGTTAATGCTAAGAATAGGTTCTAAAGTAATTAAGATTAGTTACATAAACGACTTTAGACTTTACCATTTTTTCTGGAGCTATCCTTAATTACGACCCTTTATTTAGCCCTTGAATCATTACTTCCTGTCATGTTTCATTTTGAGTTTTCAAATTGTCAATAATCTATATGCATTTGATGCACCGCTCATGCAAAAGGTATAATAATGAAAAGTCAACAAGGACAAACATTAGGAAATGTATGGAGTATGATGCTTGTCGTTAGAGATTATTATTTTGATCCTGCAAGTCAGGCATATTACTTTGTTTTCCCATTAAATTGTTGTATCCAAGATTTTCCAATTATTTGCTCAATGTAGGTTTGATTGAGAAATATATGTAAATATGGAAATCCGATAATTGTTTTTTTGTAGTTATTCCTTCCTGACTGTTTATTCAAAATACAAAATCTTGAATTTTTTATTTAGTTTTTTTCATGAATTAGTGTATAGTTATATGCTTTTGTATGTGTCAGGGTTCCATATTATTGTTGCATTTTCTGTACAGATTGTAGTTCAACCATTTCATTTGCTAAATGCACTTTCTATACAATACAAAGTATTGTTGACCTATCTTGTTGTGTCCTGACCTTGGTTATTAATGAGACCTCCTATAATGTTCAGATAATGGAGAATATTGATAAGGGAAGTGGAGTGGATGTTTGTTGTATTGGTGTTGAAGTAATACCTCATGAAGAATTAGCTGATGGTTGTAGGGAAGTTGGGAACTGTCCTGACTTGCAAGGTATGGACCTAATTGCACATGCATCTGAACCAACAACAAATGAAGATGGACCTGATGTGTGTGTTCAAGGTGTTGAAACTTCTTATAGGACCCCTACCCGTACAATACAGACTGTGCACACTATTGTATCTAGTAACAAAATCAGTGTTGTTAGTGTTGTTGAGGAACCTAAGGAGGGCATGATTTTCAAAACTTGGCAGGATATTGAGGCCTATTATAAGGAATATGCTGAACAGATGGGGTTTGGTGTGAGCAGGGTTTAAGGTTCATTCTCTAAGAAGGATAGGGTTAGGAGGGGGAGTACATGGAGGTGTGAATGTTGGGGGAGACCTGACATGAGAGCAGCGAGAGCGGCGAAGAAGAGGGCTAAATCAATGGAAGTTGCTGGCTGCGGTAACTTAGTTGGAGGGGTTATCGCGGAGAATGAGTTGAATCGTTGCAAACGGAAGTCCAAAAAGTGTGAGTGTGGTGCTAAGATTTATGCTAGCGTTAACGAAGATGGTGATTGGCAGTTGAGAACTGTTATTTTGCAGCACGATAACCATGATTTAATACCAAATGGAGCTAAGTTGGTTAAAGAGTATAGAATGAAGTAGATGACATCCACTGTTAGGAAGCGATTGATCAATTTTTTTGATGAGGGCGTACCCGTGTCTCGTATCCATGGTTGCACTGCCGTTGAAATGGGAGGGGCAGAGAACATGTCAATGACAGTGAAGGATTTCCAACATGAGGTTTACAAGGAGCGTCGTCTTAGGATGGAAGGCGGGGATGCGGCTGCTATGATGTCATACTTTGAGTATATGATGGCCGATAGTCAGAATTTTTTTCATGCTAATCGTCTAGATGATGAAGGTCGGTTAAAAGATGTGTTGTGGGTGGATGCTCGTAGTCGAGCTGCTTATGAGTATTTCGGTGATGTAGTTTGTTTTGATGCTACATACTTGACAAATGAGTATGATTTGCCGTTTGTGAATTTTGTTGGGGTGAATCACCATGGGCAGTCTATTCTCTTGGGTTGTGCATTGGTTTCGCATGAGGATTCAGATACGTTCAGATGGATTTTTCGGCAGTGGCTTTGTTGCATGGGTAATAAAGCCCCGGTGGGCATCCTTACAGACCAAGCTGCTGCGATGCGTAAGCCCTTGGAAGAAATTATGCCGAACACTATACACAGGTGGTGCATCTGGCATATTATGTCGAAATTTGGTGACAAGCTTGGCAAATGCCCCAAGTAAGTGATCTTATTAAAGTGTATAACTTTTTTATCTAAAGGTTGTGTTATTCATATTGTTTAAGATGAGCTGATATGATAGTAATCTTGTTTGAGATTAGCTGATATGTAGTAGCAAAGTAAAGTAATATTCAAAGCCACTCTTCATTTGTGTAATAAAGCCCCTGATGATTGTAACCTTGTTAATGTTAAGAATTTTACCTGATGATAATTTAAGATCACTTATGGCCTAACACACAGCCTCAAATTCTGAAATTATAGAACCAGTGAGGTTGTTCTGCTCTAATTGTACATTTTAAGCTTAGATTCAGCATGGGCGTAGCTTGGAAAAGAAAAAACAGAGTACACCCTGCTAAGTTGCTATGGCTAGTCTTGCTGTGTCTCTGTTAGAACCTCCTGCAATCCTGCTTATCAGTAGTAATTTGGTAGATATGATTACTGCATGAACCTTCATCTAGCTTCTTTGTAATTGTTTATAGTTACAGAGAGTTGGACTTGAAAGTTGAAACAACAACTGAACAATAGAACTTATAATCTGGTGTAGTTGAAGAGATCCTATTGTCATGTTACAGTCAGATGCTGAAGTGGATAGAACTTAGATTTAGACACTCTACTTTGAAATGAAGAGTCTGTATAACATAGACTACGATTTTTACTATGATTGCCTCTACTCATTTATGAACTCATGAAGATTTGGGATGTGATTCTATGGATTTATTTTCGACTTTCAAATATACCTGTATTATGGCTGAATTTATCTAAATTTTCTTCCATCTCATGTTTATTTTTGTTTTCCTATCTTCATTTCCTCATCTTGTTGATTGAATTAAATAATTTTTTTTTTCCCTTGTTAAAGATCCTGAGCTAGTACCTCTTTTAAAATGTATTCCTGACTGCACTAACTAATAGGTTATATAGTATAATAACCTCTAAAATTAGTGAATGTGTTCAATTTAGTTTTACATAACTGGTGAATGTTTATTGACTAAAAGGCAGAAGAAAAAGCAGATATAATGTTAAATTAAACTAGGACAGTTTGTATGTATTCCAAGTTAGCTTATATGCTTTTGTGTAGTCCATTTATCACTTACTTGCTATTTTTCCCTCATTTTATATTATATGTGTTACTACATTGTTGTGGTTATTAAAATTGTAACATGGATTAGCTACAGTGAGTTTAAAAATAAGCTGAAAAGTGTGATATATGAAAGCTTCACTGTGGATGAGTTTGAGGAGAATTGGTGTGCATTGATTAAGTACTACGAGCTTGAAAGTAATGAATGGTTGACTTATATGTTCAAAGAGAGACACATGTGGGTTCCGGCGTTCATGAAAGAGCACTTTTGGGCCGGTATGAAAACTACTCAAAGAGTGGAGAGCATAAACAGTTTTTTTGACGGCTTTGTGAATCGGAAGACCAAGTTACATGAATTTCCTAGACAATATAACCGAGCAATGACAAAGCGCGTTAAGGATGAAACAGATGCGGATGACAATTGCTCAAAGTATGTTCGTAGGCTGGTGAGTGGTTTCAAGCTGTAGAAGCTGTTTCAACAGATTTACACTGACACAAAATTTCAAGAAATACAGACTGAGCTTTCAAGACTCCTGTACTGCTATTGTCGTGATGAGAAAATGTTGTCGAAAACAGTAGTTCAGTATCTGGTTGAAGATAGAGTATGGATTGTTCCACAAGGATACAGGGAGGAGATAATAACAGATCGCCGAAGGTTCTACCGCGTCACGTTTGACAGTGTCACCAAAGAAGTGTCTTGTGAGTGCCGGAAATTTGAAACATTTGGGATCTTATGCAAACATATGTTTCGGATATTTGATCAGAACTTGGTTTTTGACATACCTGAGAAATATATACTTACGCGGTGGCGGAAGGATGTAAATCGGAGGCATACAAGGGTTAAAGTCCCTTACCATGATCCCTCTCACTCGGCACAAGTGAAGAGATCCTATAAACTGCTAACCACTTTTGAGCCTTTGTCTGATCTTGCTGCATCGGTTGACGATGAAACTGTTCACCTTGTGCTGACTTCCCTTAAAAAGCTTCAAGGTGAAGTGGCAGCGTTGAAGCAGAAGAAAGATCTTCTTAAAAAAGCCGAAGAAGTATCTCATTTCCCAGCTGATGGCTCTCAAGTAGAGCAACAATCATGTGGTGTGCGGTCAACAGTTGCCTCTTGAGTACAAAAACCAGATAACCCCTGTGCCTCTATTGACACTCCTCCAGCTGCCCAAGAACATGTCACAGATCTGTCTATTGATGTTGATAACCTCCATTGGTCTCAACAACATGCAACACTGACTGCCCCAAAGAAGTCTGCTATTCTTGATCCAGTTGTACAGAAAAAACGGCGAGGGCGACCAAAAGGTAGCAGGAACAAAAGTCATGCAGAAATAGGTTATAAAAAAGCACAGCCAAAGGAGAAACAACCAGATGTATGTTGCTTTATAATGTTTCCCCCTCATTTTTATGATTTCAGTCCAATATGAAAACTCTAATATTGTATGTTATTTTGCAGCCTGCTGCTCAATTTATTCTTGACACCTACTACCCATCGTCCTTTAATGGTAATTTAATGGTAAGTTTTTTGTTGTCAACAAAGGTTTAATTAATTCCAAGTTGTTAAATATGTGATTGTCGATAGTGTTTTACAATTACATTCCTCTCTCATCACAGAAAAAAAGGAAACGTTGGGTGAAAGAACACGCTGTGGAAGAGAACATGGAGCTCAATGGTAATGAGGATGACACTAACTGTACTCCTGACTCAGATGAATTTTTATCAGACAGCGGTGATGCGTCTTTTGAATTCTGAAGATGGTGGATGGTATTGGCACAGACAGCGGTGAGGATTCTTTTGATTGGATTCTTTTGATTTCTCGATTTCTGTTTTTTAAACTTTTGGATGAGGATGCACACCATGAATCTAGCATCCATCTTTTGAGGATCCTTTGTATGGTTTTTTAAAGTCAGAATGGTGTACTTGTTGTGCCCTAGTGTACTGTAGTAGGCTTGACTCTTTTGACTGTGTTTAAGCTTATATGTTACTCGGGTTGGGTTAGTTTGCTTACTTACAATTTGCTTCCCGCTGGCTGTTTGCCATTGCTAATGGAAACCAATGTTGGTTAGTTATCTGAGATACAATTTAACTAGAAATTAGTTTAGAAGTTTCTGCGGAGGAAAATGATGACTGAAATGGTTTTCCAATTCCTGATTCCCATCCTTGATTTATGATTATAAATGGGGCAAAGACATCCGTGATGGACTTTGGCCCATCATATTTGCAGGCCTAGCTATATCCATACCATGGTAGTGGGCTGGCCCATCATACTTGCAGGCCTAGCTATATCTTGTGTATACATAATAGATGAAGTGGTATTGGGTAGTATATCCATACCATGGTAATGGGCTGGCCCATACGTGTACTCTTGTGTTAACATTGCAAATCCAATGGGCTAATAATTCACAAAACTGAAACCCAAAATGGTGTAACTCAATTGGTAATAGATAACATTGGGCCCAAGTGGTTTCGGGGTTTTTACTTTTTACTAAGTTGAAAATATTTAAACACACTAAAGGCCTAGTCCATTACATACATTACTGATTACAGCCGAATAACAAGCCTAATCAATTACATACATCAGGCCTTTTTTTTGCAAAATATGTAAGTATTCGAACCACGTTACTTATATTTCATCCCATTCCCAGTTGTACTCCGGAATATCATCTTCTTCCCGCATATCCATAATGGATGGTATGTAGTGCTTGAGTCGGTAGCTAGGTTGCATTATTAACACAATGAAATAACATAGGGATCAATTATAAGCCAATGCAATGTATTAACACAACGAAATGAAAAAGGGGTCAAATATGGAGGTTGAAAACTTACTATTGTTGTCAGGGACACAATACGGCCGTACATAGTGGATTGTTTATGCATGTAATAAGGCTCAACCCTAAAGTCCCATGCTAACAGGACACCGCCCAAACCAATGTTTGGTCCAAACGCTTCAATCCTGTACATGCCTCCCATATTCTTAGTTATTTCATTTAACATTGGGAGTGCAGCCCTAGACTCAGTTAGGACAAACAACATGGGATTAAAAGCCTTAACTAGTCGCGCAAAATTTTCTTTAAATGATGGACGATGGACGCTTCTTGTATTCCAAACAATAACCACAGAACCTTTTTCAAATCTTTTCTCATTTGTGAACTTGTCGCTCTTTTCTGACCTCACCTTAACATGGAAATACCTGTTACTACTTATAGCTGTAATGCTCGCATCCACATCAACTTCAATGACTGATAAGTTATTTTTCACCTCCATCACATGGATTCCTGCTCTACTCGCCCCCATTATTATATCCCTTGTCTCTAAAGGCAGGCTATATTTAGGTAGGTGGTCTGTGTTTATCTCAATCTTCAAATCAAGAATTGGCTTAATTTCTCTAGGAATGTACTCAGACGTACCTGGGCAATTTCGTTCGCAGAACCATTTCAAGAAAAAAGCTCCTCCTTTATGCATGTACGCCTCCACATCTTCAATAATGGGTGTATATGCGGGTCGAACATTATTTCGACCCAACCGCATTACTCTCCACGGCTGGCTATACCACAGGAGGTGCTCAGGTGAATTGTAGAGCTCTTCATGGAGGACCGCACTTGGAATCTTCATTTCATCACAAATCTCATTCCCGCTATAGAAATATTCAATCTTATTGAAATCTAACTCAAGCTCGTCTGTAGAGAATACGGGTTTGAAGTACATGGTAGGGTGTTGTGGATGATATTGCACCCCTTTCAAGCTAGTTGAGAGTTGTTGTTGTGCATGTTGAGAGGTGATAGATTTAGGTTTCCCAAACATTGCTGCTGGCTTAGGGTAAAGGTGTCTTCAATATTGAACAAGTATATATATAAAAAGGTAGATATAGTACAAGCTATTGGGGGGTGTACCAACACAAACCATGTGTTTTATTTATTTATTTTAATTTACTTGATTTTAATTTTTTTATTGGATTTTATAATATGTAAATAACAACCATATATGTATTCATACTACATCATTACATTAGTAATGAAAGTACATATTTGTCGTATTACATTAAATAGTCATATTTCACTAATAAAATATAATAGTAAATTTGTAAATTTAGTTAAATTAATAAATTAGGGTTAAAAATTAATAAAGTATAATTTATACATTGAAAAATGAATAAACTTATGTTAAAAGATTATTATTATTTATTTTTTTTATAATTTTTTATTTTTTTTTAATTACGGGAAAATGGGAAAATTTATTAACTCAAGCTCGCTCATAATGTCAAGAGTTACAGCATCAACATCACATCTTGCACCTCTACGCATATCATCAAACATCAAGTTATTATCCAAAAAAAAGATAATGATGATGTATTTTATCGAGGCAAAACTCATATTATGTCCAAAAAAAACAAAAAAAAAAAAAAAATTTCTAAAGCTTGAAAGCACCAATAGGGCTCGGTTTAGTGCACTACAAGCTACAACATCTACTGCCTACTCCTACTCCTACTATTTATATTCTAGATATAGATAAATCAACAGCAAAAAATCTTCTTTTTAGATTACCCATGAACACCTTTTTACTTTTTCCATAAAATGGTGATTTGATTGTGCATTTCTCATACTTTGTACTTCCATTTTGCTCCCTAAGTCCTTATATTGTTTTCGCATTTTCGATTGCTTTCTTAAACTTATCAACTCGATTTGCTTCTTTCTATTTTAATGGCACATAGAGGTAAAAAATGTAATTGTGGCCTCCCTGTGTCAAAGAGAACCTCATGGACACACGACAATCCTGGTAGAAGATTCTTGGCGTGCAAGTTCTACAACTTTGAAACAGGGCAAAGGGGCTGCGATTACTTTGAATTGTTTGATGAAGATATGTTGGACTGGCAAAGGGATGTCACCAATGTCTTGCTGAGTGAAAAACGCAAGCTCAACACTGATCTTACTGTCCTCAAGAGCCGGGTGATTTGCATGGAGCATGAAAATAAAAGGCTTGTTGAAGAGAAAAATCAACTCAAGAAGAAGACTGGGATGGCAAGACTTACTAGTACTGAATTTGGCAATGTCATGGTTATTTGTGCTATTATCTCATTCATAATTAGTTACATCACAATCAAACTTGTAAGCTAAAGTTATGGTTTTTAAGGGCTACTACTATGTATATGATTCTGAAATCATAAGCGTGTAACACTTGATCTTATTGTGGGCTTCAACTGATTTCATTCTGCTTCAATATTAACATAATTTTTATTTTTTTATTTTTTTTGGTTTAATCATATAAATCATGTTAGTTACTTAAAGTTTTCCAACTTATGCAAACACATACATTAAATTTGTTTAACATGAAACGAGTTATCAACTTTTTATACCATTATGAATGGAAAGAATTAATTACTTTCACGTTAAAATCCAATTCCATGTAATTTATTAAAAAGGATTGTTAATAATTATATTTGGATCAATTTAGATTATATAAGTTTAAGCTTAACTGTAACATTAATTTTGTAAAAATCAAGCCTTTTTCAAAAATTTAGTTACCCTTTTCAAAAATAATAATTAATTCGAAATCTATATATGTAAGTACTTTGTTTAATATAAACCATGTTACTATATCAAATCACAACTCAATAATAACACAATAGTTAACACAACATTACTACTAATTCATTAACCTTAAATTAAAGATACAAACCAACAACATTGTTTACCACATTACAAAGCCTACTAATTACTTAACACAAACATAAAATTAGTACTAAATCCATGACAGTGATATGTAGGGTACATAACATAATAATAATCACCATAGCCGACAAATAAGTCATGCAAACATCCGCATGCAAATAAAGCCTTTCCTAATTAACTTGAACATTTGAAGTCGAACCCACCTCCTCTACAGCCTTCTGAGTGGAATCAACCTCCATCTCTCCACCCGTTGGGGCAGTCACCACAGCTGCTTTTGCCTTGTAACAAGAGGGGAAAAAAAAAACAAATTACTTACATGTTTTAATAAATAATTTACATAGTAACTTTGAGTTGTGTAAGTTGGTATACTATACCTTGATTGAAGCTACCACACGAAGAGGGCAGGTAGCTGAACCGGCCACCAGGACTTCGTCTTCCTCGGCCCTACGCTTGTCCCACAACCAGACCGACCCCTCTTTTAAACCCACACTCTCATCAATATTCCAGCCCAAATGGTCTCCTAACTTTCCAGCTAATTTCTCAAAATTAATCTCAGAAACACGGACCTCAGTAGCAATGACAACAACAGGATTGTGAATATCCATCATCTTTTTAAAGTTAGACTCAAAGGACGGCCTTGTAACTCCCCTAGCATTCCATAAAATACAGGTTGAACCTAGATCAAAGGCTAACTCTCCTTCCTTAATTTCAGGCATTAAGGTAACTTGGGAATACCTATCACAAGTGTGGGAATCAGACCTCCCAGTTGCTACAGAAAAGTCAATATGGGTCAGTGGAGAAAACAGGTAAAAAATCTGGAGACCATCAGTGTAACAACCCATTTCTGTCTTCAACTACTGTCACCTAAGGCATAAACTGGTGCATTAAAGTTTAGAATAGGTTCTGGGTCAACAAAACCTTGCAGAAACTTAGGAATAAGTTTTGTGTTGCTAGACCTTGGGAACTCAAAATTAAAGTTATGCAGCTTAACAAACACTTCATTAACATTAATTCGACCAACAATGTCAAACAAATTGGGGATATGGGCTGGTGTTTTAATACCTTTAGGCGAAAGCATAACCATCCCCTTCAGCTTGTCCTCCCACGGACTTTCTGGGCTGCGAAAGATGTCACGCAACACTTCATCTTTCGCCCTAAGCAGCTGCTTACTCTCAGTCTCAACATAGTACGTGTATTTGTTGAAGTCTATTTCCTGTTTTCCGTCGAAGTTGGGCTCCCAGAAACACATCTTGTCTGTGGTGGGGACGAGATAGCAACCCCGAGGGAAAACAGGATTAGCAGGGTCAAAGGAAGCCATTGTTGAGATTTAAAGGATGGTTGGATTTTTGTTTGTTGTGTTTGTATTTTAGAAAAAGTCAGATATGAAATAAGTGAGGTGAAGTTGTGTAAGTTGTGGCTAGAATTCTTTCCTTTTATAGGCAAAATTTCAATTTAGTAAATTTCAATTTAATAAATTACCCTTAACCCTTAACCCTAAACCCTTAACCCTAATCCCAAACCCTAACCCTTAACCCTTAACCCTTAACCCTAAACCCTTAACCCTAATCCCTAACCCTTAACCCTAATCTCAAACCCTAACCCTAATCCCAAACCCTTAACCCTAATCCCAAACCCTTAACCCTTTACCAGAAAAAATAAAACCCGTTATAATTGGATTTTTTATTATTAAGTGAGTAATTTGGACCTATTCTGAATGGATCGGAATGTTGAAAGAACATATCGTTTCCAATTTAAAGCCAAAACCACTTATAGATTAAGAGAATAACTCGGAGTTATTCGGATTTGATAATAAAGTTGAATGATCTAATCGTCCCGATTCTAGCCTAAAAGCCAAGAACCGCTTGTCATTAGATGAAGAAAAGAGAATAAATCGGAGTTATATTAATTTAATTTGAAAGTTTAATGATCAAATCGTTCCGATTCTAGCCTAAAAGCCAAGAACCGCTTGTCATTAGATGAAGAAAAGAGAATAAATCGGAGTTATATTAATTTGCTTTGAAAGTTTAATGATCAAATCGTTCCGATTCTAGCCTAAAGCAGTCTCTCTCTTCTCAATAACAGTATCAACAATAACCGAATAAAAACCAAGAATAACAGTACACAAACCAATAATAGCATTATAGATCTGATTGTCCCGATTCTTGGCTAAAAGCCAAGAACCGCTTGTATTTAGATTAAGAGAATAACTCAGAGTTATTCGGATTTTACAGGAAAGTTGAATGATCTGATCCTCCCGATTGTAGCCTAAAGCCAAAAATGGGCTTTATAATTAGATTAAGAGATTAATCCGGAGTTAACCGGATTTGATTGGACAGCTTAAATAACTTTATAATTGGATTGCATTGTTTGGATTAAGAGATGAAGTCGGAGTTATTCGGATTTTGATTGGAAAATTGAATGCACTGCTCGTTACGATTCCAAGCTATAAGCCCAAAATTGGGCTTTATAATAAGATTAAGAGATTAATCCGGAGTTAACCAGATTTGATTGGACAGCTTAAATAACTTTATGATTGGATTGCATTGTTTGGATTAAGAGATTAAGTCGGTGTTATTCGGATTTTGATTGGAAAATTGAATGCACTGCTCGTTAAGATTCCAAGCTATAAGCCCAAAATCGGCTTTATAATAAGATTAAGAGATTAATCCGGAGTTAACCGGATTTGATTGGACAGCTTAAATAACTTTATAATTGGATTGCATTGTTTGGATTAAGAGATTAAGTCGGTGTTATTCGGATTTTGGATGGAAAATTGAATGCACTGCTCGTTACGATTCCAAGCTATAAGCCCAAAATCGGCTTTATAATTAGATTAAGAGATTTATCCGGAGTTAACCGGATTTGATTGGACAGCTTAAATAACTTTATAATTGGATTGCATTGTTTGGATTAAGAGATTAAGTCGGTGTTATTCGGATTAATGATTCCAATAATATATGGAATTACATGCTTAATGAGTATATAGTCCAAGTAATACTCGTTGATTCCCAAATTACTTGCATCGTCTTGACCATTTTTATTAGATATTATATGAAAGTTAATATATTGAAACGACATATATTTGAAATTGAGTATATATTTTTATTATATATTATATGAAAGGTAATACATGGAATCTAATCATGGGAAATGTTATTCGTTCTATTTTATTATATATTTTTTTAATATTCAGTTTTTATAGATCTTTTAATTTCACGGTACATTAACTTTAATTTTATTTGTTGCGTTGTAAAAATTTGTTTTTTAAAATGTTTTTAAAAGTTAAGTATATATTTAGATTTGAATACATTTTGGCAAAAGTAGTTATGAGAAAATACAAATCATTTAAACTCAAACTTCTGTAGCTTAGAAAATACCAATGGAAGATTTACAGTTAATAGAATTTTATAATTTTATAAATAATGTGAGTTTATATACTATTACCACTTTTTAAAATACATATGATAAAGGAAAAAAAATGTGAATAGCAACAAAAAAAAATAAATCCTTGCACTGGTTAAAAAAAAAATAAAAAAATAAAAAAATTAAATAAAAACAACAAAAATAATAATAAAATAAATAATAGCACGTCAAATATTATAGTTGGAGGTAAATGATCTCAAACGGTAGTCTTCTTTCAATTTTGTTTCTTGTGTTTATCCTAATTGTTGAACTACACCACTTTGGAAATATAAGCCACTTTGGAAACATAAGCCTATTATTAGTCATCATTATGAATTCTTACAAGTCTAATGTAGGTTGTACTAGTTATTGCCATCAATTTTGCTTTGTTTACAGCAAAATACAGTAGATATTGCCATCAGAAAATCCGTTTCTTCATACAACTACTACTGTATTGTCAAATCCATCAGCCACACTTTTTGTTGGTGAGTTCCTAGGAGATAATGTTGTGAATTGTCAACATCATATTTTAAAATGTCAGCCCTTTATCTTGAGTTAAGTTATGTATTACTAGATGATGGTATTTGATATTTGATTTTTTAAATTAAAAATCCCAAGAATCACCCATTATTTTTTTTTTGTTTATGAAAAGAATCACCCATTATTGGAATATTACAATTAAGTTTACATGAAAAGTCATATTTATTAGTAGCAAATAATTAAACCCAATAGGATTAACGTTTATTCTTACAAAATAATGCCGAGTACACTGAAATTTTAATTCATAAAATTTATGTACGAGACAAAACGAGCATTATACAATAAAGTAACATAAAATTTTTATTTTACTAAAGTACACAAAAAAGATCATTACTAGCTAAAATTTAATTACCTTTATTCACCGGTGAAATTAAGACTATCAAACATAGTTTTCATATACATCAACAACACCTGCATTACTAATATTGAAAGTGCACCCATCATTTTCTAATACGGGGGAGGACAACAACGTTATTGTTCTATCCCATTTCTGAGTAATGCTATTAAATTTCTTAGACATAAATAACCTAGTGGAAATATTATTAAACCATGATTTTCCAAGTGCAGGACGCACCCTCATCCCGTTCGACATTATCATTGTGGCACCACTATCGTACCCTTTCGGGGGCACTTCTATGACATCATTGACTGCTACAATAACTAGATCGTATTTTTGTGCCAACGATCTTAGTCCATGTGATACCACATTCACAATTGCCGTCCTTTCCATCATGGACTCTCTTGTGTTACTAAAATGGAAACGACAAATATTTGAAATTGAGTCAATGACAACAACTCGATAATGACCTTGCGTGCCTATTGAGCTTTGCAATAATACCTCAAGCCATTGCACGGTTCCTACTAGATCGTGTGGAGAGTCTACCGTTTTGACTAATATTCTCTCTAAAGGGTGCTGACCTTGTGTTGCCGATGAACCAAAAACAAGCGGGATCATTTCACTCATTCTAGCTGATGGAAAATGACCAACTGATTGTATGTACACCGATGAACTTCCTAAACCCCCTAGTGACGGATCAAGCTGAGCAGCTAACATCATTTGCAAACACAACTGTGTCTTTCCTGTGCCCTCATCACCACATATCTCAGTGATGTGACCAAAACGAAACCCTCCATTTAAAATAGTATCTATTGAAGAGCACCTAGTAGAAGTAATGTGCATTTTCAAAGTGGGAAATACTCAATATTCACAAATCACAATCCTCTTATTATGGATTTTATTGATTTTTTCCACCCCTTCCACACATTAATAAGTAGTACTAACAAAGATCATATTGGCTGTGAATCATTCACTTGTCAATTCATGTATTACCTCCCTTATTTCGAATCTATTTGTGTCCTTTGCATAAACTTTAATTTAACTTATAAATATTTTTAATTTAAATTATTAATTTTTTAAATTGATGTATCAATTATCAATCTAGCTAAATCTACAACCTTAATAGTTTACAATTTACATTCACAACTGAAACAAAAACTAATATAATACAATTCTAAAAATTATTTTTATTTTTCGTCAAAAACTGGTAAATATCCATGAAATTGAACTTTATATGTGAATTGGTATTTATAATAAAATAAACGGTTCATTGGATAAAATAATTGGGTGGTGAAAAGGTTTGCTTTCAGACTTTGGAACACACAACTACTTTATTTTTGATAGAAAAAGGAACTTTGGTGACAACTCATAATTATAGTACCCTACTTTGCTGATATATAGGGTGGAGTAGGTAGAAATTACAGTCAATTTTAAGTTTATTGCAGCAAGTAATGACATGTACTCCATCAAAAAAAATTATACACGACTTCACATGTAACTTTATACACAAATACAAGTACTTTGACAATGACAATTCATTATAGTTTTAGGTTCAATACTAGATAATATTATTACTCACCGTATTTTAAGAAATCCACTTCGGACTATTTATTTTACCTTTTGTTTACTGAAACGGCTGTTCTGCAAACGGCGCATGGTGGACAAAATTGCCTTTTACAATAAGATTGAGACTACTGCCTTCGGATGTGTTTAGGGGTAGCAGCATGGAAAATTTTATCTATTGTAACCTCGTTAAAAATGATAAATTCACATTTATTTAAAATAAATGACAGTTTAAGATAATTGACGTAGGCAATTGACATTTTTACAAAAATTTAAAATTAAGATAATTCACGTCTGAAATTTAGACTTAATAAACAATTTAGGTAATACAAAACTTAGATAATTCACATTTAAAATTATTTACAATTTACTGAATTCAGAATTTATTTAATTCAGCTTAGATGATTATCTATTCACAACTTATATTTGGGATCGGATCTTTTTTTTTTTTTTAAACAATTAGGAATTAAGTATTGAGTTCACAACTTTATAATATGAGTTTGGTAGTGTAACATTATAATAACTTTGTTTCAACAACTTACAACTGATTAATTTTGTCATCATAGTATCTTTCTAATCTTAGTATTTATCTTTTATATTAAAAGGTAGGAGTACATGATGACTTTACAAAATAATTGATTTCTTATTTAAATTAATGATTTGTTTGTGGAGGTATAAGTAGCTAATAGCTATAAGTAGTTTTTTGATTTTTTCTTTTTTTTATGTCATCGGTTTTTAACTTATAATTTGATTATAGGTTTAAAGAAAATTAAAGTACAATTAGAATTCACAACTTATCTTTAAAATCATTTGTACGCATTGATTTTATAATATTATCCTTTTTTGAGACAACTTAGAGGTAGATATATAGTATTGAAAATATAATATTATATCAAATTATATTTCGACAGAAATTATTAATTAAAGAAAAAAAATTTCATATCCAAGTCAGACAACTAGGAGGTAGAATATAATATTATCCTTTTTAGAGACAACTAATGCGTACATATATAATATTGAGAATATAATATTTTATAAAAATATATTTGTACAGAAATTATTAATTAAAGAAAAAATTATCATATCCAAGTAAATGTAAGTAAATGCATTTACTAGTGAGTAAAAAAAATAAATTTTGTTTTTTTTTATTTTTAAAAAAATTATTACTTTATTTTATTAATTTATTATTTTTAAATCGCCTCAACAACTAATAACGTCATGACACATATGCACCTTGTATGACTAAAATTCGACCCTTCTCTCCTTCATATTAGGGTTTCTCCATGTGTTGTTCCAAAACCCTATAAAAAAAACTTGTTATCATAAACCTTCAAGATTCAACACCACTATCCAGAAACTGTAACTCAAAACAAAATGGGTTCATCATCCCAACTGTCTAAGGTCCCCGACCACGACGGTGGTGGTGGAGAGAAAAGTGATGCCACTTCACCGCCTAAGAAACGCTTAAAAGCCCCTGAGAAACTCAAAAAACCCATGACAAACCACCTCAAAAAAAAAAAACACCACAAAACAAAAACCTTTATGCCAAAATCCTCAAAAGAAATGCTATTTTTCGAAAAGATATCCCAGTTTCTACAATTGCTAAACGGCTATCTAAGCAGATGGGTTTCACTGTCACTTTCCCAAGTCTCGAACGGGCTAAGGCTTCCACTTCTGCAGCTTGTAACACTACTGAACCTCAACATCCTCCTTCTCACACCGTTATTGTAGGCAATGTAGTGGTGAACAATGTCAAAAAGGAACCATCACAAGAGGGGAGGTCCATTGAGCAACACAATGACCAAAGTGACCCCATCACTGACCTTACGGTCCCAGAAAATTCCATCTTTGACTCCATTTTTGTCCTTGAAGGGAACGAGGATGACATGGGCATCAATGCTGATGATGATGTGCATAAGGTCGTGGTCGACCTGGACATCAGTGGAGCATATGTACCCCCTGCTACTGGTGAGGCTGTATACGTTGTTACAGTCAAGAGTCAGTAATGCAACGACCACGGGGTCCAATATGCTATAAGGGAGACACAGAGTTTCAGGGTTATCTACAAGGACTACGCCAACAAAGTCGACTACAAGGTGGATACGAATCTGACCATTAAGAAGAACGGTGTTGTCATTACCACCTCATGCAACTGCATCCGAGGTTGGGATTGTTGGTGGTGATGTCTTGATCGTTCATGGAAAGATATACGATAATCTTACATATATTTTATATTTATTCAAATATATATATTTTTTAAAACATATAGTATAGCAAATTATTAGTATATTCGTGTTCATGTTCGTGTGTCCTATGTTAACATTAGTACTTTGAAATTTTAATTTGACAGAACCTGGAGGACAATCTCAACACCCGTCGCAAGCTGTTTTGGATAAGGGACGTGAAAACTGATCCAAGGAGGCGCAAAATTTCTGCCAAACTCAACACTAAGCTATGGCGGTTGTATGAGATGTGGGGTGCATTGACTGATGTCAAACCAACAAAACTCATTCTCATGCACGAGAATCTAATGCTCACAGATGTTCATACCGTAGGAAAAGCCAAAATTAAGAATGAAGAGGAGTTGTTCGCATACCCATTGGCAGTGGAGATTCCCCAAGAGATATGGGGTGAATTAAGTGCATAGCCTATCATGAATCAAGAAAACCATGAATCATTTTGAATGATCTTCAAGTTTAGTATCTTATTTGTTATGATTTCGTGGTTTAGATGCTTACTTTTGCTGTTGTCTAGTGTAACTCATGCTATTCTTGGTTACTATCTGCACATTAAGGTGCATATTTTGTACTCGGTAGTTGATTATGTTGTTTAATCACTACAAGAAAATAACCTTTTCGTAGCGGTGATTTTAACCTTTAGTATCGATTGTAATTGCAACAAAAAGCTTTCCCAACGAATGGTCATTCGATACAATATCCCCCGTTGCCTTAGGCTTTAGTAGTGGTTTTCAATATCGCTGGGGTTGGCCTCAATAATCGATACAAAAAACTACATCCAATCGTTGTGCTTATTGTAGCGATTAAAATCGCTATAAATGTTTAACTCATTTTCTTCAAAAAAAAAAAAACATGAGAATGATCTTTACAAGATTCGAACATGCAACCTCAAACTCTTACATTAAATGTTTCACCAATAAGCTATGACATATTTTATGTATTCTTTGTCAAACAATATTTATATATCTAGTGTTGAAAAGGCTTTTCGTATCGATTTTTAGGATTTAGTGGCGATTGTAAATGATACGATTTCTCAAAATTATATAAATGTGTAAAAATAGTGTTGATATGTATCATTATGTTTTCCGTATCGATTTTATATGGGAAAACCATGGCGATTGTAAAAATGATACGACATCCTTAATTATTTCACAAACATACTTGCATATTGTAGCGAATGTACAATCGCTACGAAATAATCGCTACGAAAAGAGATTTTTCTTGTAGTGAATATTTGTATGGATCTTAGTTGTGTTTTGAAGCATCTCTCAATGGAGGTATCAATGTATGAGATGCGACGATTGTAGGTCTTGGTATATTGTAAATTTTGCCACATGATGATGTAGTAGAGCCCTCTTTTGTGAAATATATGGAAATGAATTATGGTGGCAATTTGCATTTTTTTAGCTATCAATTAGTTAATTTTGGACATAGCATAAAATAAAAAATAAGAGAGAATTAAGTTGATAATTCAAACAATTACATTAACAATTAAATTTTCAATAAGAAAAGGCAGTCTCCGAAACCTGTAATATGATCATATATTTGTAATAATCATTCATTTTTAAAACAAAATTTAGTTTAACAAACTATGATTATAACATCTTTATTTTTTAATTAGTAGTTAAATTTGATTCTCTCTCTCAAGAAACAATTATTCACAATATAATGTACAGTAACAAAGTGGTTATGTTTATTGATTTTATGAAATACAAGTCTGAACTTCTCAATTAAAGGCAGGTGTAATAATATTTTGTTCCAGTTCTGTGCATTGTATTTTGATTAATTAATTGGAACAAAATATTATTGTAATTAAGTATTGTAATTGTAGCATATTATTCAGATTTTTTTAGATTATTATACTTAGGTAATGTAATTGTAGCATATTCTTATTCCCCACATCAAATTATTGTAATACTGTGATTTAATCAAGTATTTTTGTTAATCAAAAATCATTGTTAGATAATATCATCACATAATTGTTAAATCTATTAAATAAAAAACTTTAAATTATAATGTAAAAGAAAAAAAAAATAAGATAAAAAACTTTTGACAAAAAAATTAAGATAACATTTACTTGAATATGGCGCCAAATTCACGAAATTATTATGATTGGAGTTGGCGCCAAACTTATTGATGTATTCCCGCCCTTCTACAGTTGTTATTTGTACTCCATCCAAACACAACCCTTGAACCTAAATTTGTACTCACAAAAGCCAAATATGGAAGAAAACTTCCACATACAAATATATCCATCTTCCATCAAACCTAGCAAACGCAAAGCAAGTTTCACAAATTTCCATACTTACCAAAGCACTAACAAAAGAATTCGAGTATTGGTAGTACCAATTGTTGAGACTAGTAATCTTCAACTACAACAACAACCACCTAATAAAGTGTTTGGTGTTAGCCGTTTGGGCCGCGGTTTAGTCGGAGTGTTGCAGTCTAAACGGGTAGGTCCATCTGGGACCATTGATGTCAAGATGGTTGATAGCCAGACTGTAGCATCGTGGATTGCAGAAGGAAAACTTCCTTCATCGGATGTCGTGGTTATCAAGAAATCAAACAAGATCAGCCCGTGTTTCATCCTCGATTTATCGGATTTGGCACTTCTACCATCTCCTCTAAAGCTCGTTGTCAGGAACATATTAAGGAATGAAGGGGGAATGCATGGCATTGGTATTGAACACACTATACCAAAGTCCATCATATCTATTATTGACCCTCCTTCTGTACTCCCAACGTGTACAGAAACCTGCACCCTGGTTGAAGGAGATCACACAATATCATTCAACAGTTACAGTAACATGTTGAAGACGTTCGTCACTAGCAGAGGCTGTCAGTTGTCGGTGGTCAAACATCGATCTACCCCTTTAAAAAGAAATGAGATGGATGGTAGACACATACAAATGGCATTCAACATCAAGAATGAGTTCAAGTCTGAAGGAGGGGCAAGATATGTTTTATGGAATTGTAGGCACATGGCTCGCGAATCTTTTCTTCAAAACTTATGCATGCTTATAGAGCTGAATATGCCTAATGCTATATTTCTAACAGAGACACGAGTCTCAGTTGAAATGGCTAGGCTGATTAGCCAAGATCTTAATGCATTCCGGATTTGCGGCCACTCAATTTTAGGGTTGATTAAAGGTGTGGTGATACTAACTTTTACAAAGTCTATGAAGTTCCAAATGAGAGATGACGGTGGAGAGAACCATATATCTTGGAATGTAGTCCATGAAGGGAGTGGACAGTAGAACAAAAACTAAGCGTATTGTGAAGTAGTTTTCAAAAGTAGTAATTGTTTAAGTCTATTAAATGTATGAATTTAACAATTTGCTAGCCTCTTGCTAAGAGCAGTGAAAAAGAATCAAAGACTTATTTTGGTTTTTTTTTTTTTTTTTTTTTTTTGGTCTTTGCACTAAATTACTAGTACAATAATCATGGATCCGCCCAATTATAAAACATATCCAATAATCATGGATCCGCCCAATTATAAAACATATCCAACTTAATAGGGCCCAATTATAAAACATATCCAACTTAATAGGGCCCAATTATAAAACATATCCAACTTAATAGGGCCCAAATAAATTACTTACTGGTGTTGTAACATTCGTAAGGATAAGTTCCGATAGCCCGCCCATTTAAGAATTATCATAAAAAAATGAAAAAATGAAAATAACCTGCCCAAAAACTTATAAAAAAATAGGGCCTTCATGGGGCCCAATTACATGGCCGAATTACAAAACAACAGCCCCATCCAAAGACAAGGGCCGACATTTCTTAACTATGGTCCAGTCCATTTAAAAAAATATATGATTACAGGATTTAAGGCAACATAAAATTCTGATTACATGATTAAGGGTCGCCTATTCATACAATTCTGATTCCTTAGGCTCATTTCACAACTGGGCCGCCATTTCTAAACAATTCAATCCATTAAAATTATTTAGAGTAAAACATTGAGGGAGGAAATAATTATTCATACAATACCGGTGTTCGAATTAAACGAAATTGAAATTTTCAGAAAAAAATGAATACAAATTACAACAGATTAAGAGCACTGAGAATTCGTGTCTTACTTATGGGATGACTCTCTCTTCGACTCTTCGAAATAGTATGCCTGCATCATTGTGGTTTGATTTAGTGTGTTTTAAGTACAGGGTTGTTATTCAGAATCTTCACACTCCATCCAAGCTTGTTGAAAAATATCCTAAAACTCCAACATTCAGCATGCCCCGCAATTCACCTAGCTGTGACAAGACAATAAAGTTATTTTGAGCAAAGGTGATAATACTAACACAAATTATACAAAATGTGTTACAATTTAAGTAAAATTACCAAATTGTTTATTGCCGTCCAACTCAAAGATGGCATCCCAGATTGAAGGACAATTATCTGACACCTTTGCAAAGAAATAAACAGGGCAGAGCAATGGCTGCTTGGCGTTTTCCGATTAAAAGTCGTGAATTGCAAGGGAAAAGCCCATTGTGGTTTTGAGTTGTTTAAAAAAATAGTAACCTCGCACACCGGTAACAATGGTGAAACAGATGGCCGACAAAATTGTGAGTTTACACCATTATTGCAACTCAGAGGATACGCAGGAAGCTTCATCATTGCACTACTATCATTACGAACAAATGGTTTTCTATCATTTCTCCCTTTCCTCCTCTTTTTTGAAGTTGTCGCACGCCTACTACTGCCAAATTCCTCCACAACCTGTACACCACATTAATACAATTCAAATCATAATTTCCCAGATCATATAGAGCCATTTGCCAATAGATAAATACAGTACAGAGGTTGTGATATACCTGGGCAGTGTCAAATGGGCCATTACTATCCCTAGCCATAACAGGGTGCTGCTCACCATACGCAACGTCTAGCATCTGCATCATTTTTGTAAAAGTGTTAGTTGATGGGGTTGTTAGTCTCACAGATCATTCATCACATATTCACAGGACCTTACCCCAAGGTTTCCAAAATCTCCAGTAGCTGTAATTTTGTCTTCTTTAGCAGCAGCTCTAATGTGCTGCATATTCCAAACCTTAATACGGGGAAAAATTCCCCAACAAACTGGATCTCTATTTAACCTGTCCAAGTAGAAAATCTATAATACAAGTAAGTAACGGAGTTATTACGTAAATAATCATCAAACCAACAACATAATGTCAGGAATTACCACTAAGAACATGGTACAACCACCACAACCCTTTGCAAAGCCAGATGCATAAAACCCCCTAGCAAAACTCAAAACACTTTGCATGAGTCTACCCAACACGAGTTCACACCAATCAAAATTCTCATTATCTGAGGCACAAGTCAAGGCTGGCACAAGGTCAGAAGCTAATCGTGGCGACTGAGTTGGACATAGCAGCATTTGCAATACTATCAACAAAAACAAGGTCTTAAACTCTTCTTTGTCATGTGCCTCCCAATAACCCTCCAACCTTTCCAACATGCTAGAATTGATAGGAATTCCAGTAGACGTATAAGTGCGTCCGCGAAACTTTTTTGATTTACCCTCCCATGTTTTGCCGCACTTTCCCAGGATCTCCTAGGTCTTTACACGCGTTTCAGTGTTCAATGATTTCTTCGTCGGCACAGGAAGTCCACCATTTGGAATTCCAAACACCCAATGGACTTGGTTCTTTGAAAATTTGAACTCTTTTCCATCAGTTCCTATCAATTTTCTACTTATAGGATCAACGCGACTCAATAGCCAATAGCTAAGTTTCCTCGGCAGCTGCAAATCAGATGGTAAATCTAAAAGGCCTCCAAATCCCATCTCCTTCACCCATTTTGTTGTCCTCTCATCAAATGTTTGATAAATCCTTGTAAAGGATTCAATCCGACACGTCAAATTGGGCGACTGCCATGAATGAGGGAGTAAATTCTTAGTCCCACTAGCATAATACAAAACCTCTTACTATACATCAAACAATTGTACCCATCTTACCCGGGAGCTTCTCCTCTCATGTTCCTTCAACACATGCCTCTGGGCCTTCACTTTACCGCCAACAGTCATACAGTTATCCTACTTAACACAACCATAATCAGTAAGCAATAACACACAGAAATTACTAAAACAGACAATTATTGTTACCTTAAAAATTGCAGGAACCACCTGATTTTTCTTAAGCCTGTATTCACAATTGCAAGCTTCATCCTACATGATTCATGTATTAATCAATACTCTACATGTACATTTTTCAACATTTACATTTACCAAAATACTTTGCATCCTAACTCACCGTGTCCAAATCAGATACAGAATTACATGGACTCCGGTCACGCTTACTCCCCATAATAATATCAATCTGAAGGTCAGCCAAATGAGATTAATACAACCAATTATTTATGAAGAAATTCTTCTATAATAATTGACAGAATGGCTATTATAATTATATGAAAAACATTATGGTCAAAAACTTTTCATTCACTGACATTTCTTACAATGCGTAGCTTATCAAGATCCAAATTAATCTCAAAAATTTTAACTTTTAAAACAAAACTACGGTTTAGTTATCAAGATCCAAATGTTAACTTTATTCTTTTTTCCTTTTTCTTTTTCTTTCTAATTTCCAACTCTTAAAAAGCTCTCAACAAATCTCATTAACCAAGAAAAAGCCTCTACAAATGGCTTTTTCTTCATCTTCAGACTCTGTTTTTACCCTGTTTTTGTGTATAATTCTAACATTTACCCTTCATTTTGAGTGATTTATTTATGATTGTTCATACACAGAAAATACCAAAGAGTCTTATTCAATACAATTAACAACTAACGAAATACGGTTATACCAAATCCAATGAATTATTGATAAAATGGCTCGCTTAATCAAGACGTCCAACATGCATAATTAAAACAAACCCTAAAACAAAATTCAAAACATGATTTCCATCTGTATTCAAACAACGATACACAAAAGCTGTAATGTTACCTTTAAAATAAAGAACTATTAGCCCCACTGCCGTCTTCGTAACCAGAGGCGCCACCACCTTCTTCTAGGTTACCGCTACACGCGACACCACCGTTCGTAAAAGTAAATCGCCTAACACCCGCCGCTTTTTCGCTAATTGACTTTCTCTCGATAACAACGTCTAACAAAAAGGATTCAAAGATGGGTTCGTAAGCCACCACCGTCTCAACAAAATCGCCGACTAAATTCGCCTGTGGTATTGCAAGTCGCTGCAAATCCGCTCCCCTCACTTTTCATCAAGTTAGTTTACCCCAGTTAATTTCACCCGAGTTACTTTCCCTATGACCAAGGGTTACTTTCCTTTTTCCTTTAACCCGAGTTACTTTAAAATTAACAGAAGTAAACTAGGGTCATATTTCCCAACATAACGGCTGTTACCACTCTTTACCGCATTTGACTTCTATACCCTTACTCAGATACGCGGAATGACGCGAATACCCCCGGATAAACAATTCAAGTTTATCGAGGAGATAAACTTGAATTTCCTCATTTTTTTTCCAGACCAAAAAAGGTCAAAAAATTACAAAATTGAAGGCTATAGTCCACGCTTTTTGAGGAATTTTGAGGTTACGGGGCCCAGTGGCGAAAAGTCTTGAGACCCTAGGGGATACATCTTAGGGTCATATAATGACGTTTAGAACCATATATGACCATTATATGTTGCCATAAATGTCCGTGGCAGTATTGAATTCACGATATCGGTGAAAGTTTGGAACGGGTAAATTGACTGTTTAAAGGCATATTAGATGGTTCCACCCACTCAATTGGACTCCCGGAGGGTATTAGGAACCATGGTAAACATCTCGAAATTTTTTTTTTCCGGGCGAAAAAAGGTCAAAAAATTCCAAAATTGAAGGCTATAATCCACGCTTTTTGAGGATTTTGAGGTTACGGGCCCCGGTGGCGAAAAGTCTTGAGACCCTAGGGGATACATCTTAGGGTCAGATAATGACGTTTGGAACCATATATGACCGTTATATGTTGCCATAAATGTCCGTGGTAGGCTTGAGGTCACGATGTCGGTGAAAGTTTGGAACGGGTAAATTGACTGTTTAAAGGCATATTGGATGGTTCCACCCACTCAATTGGACTCCCGGAGGGTATTAGGAATCATGGTAAACATCTCGGCAATTTTTTTTTCCGGGCGAAAAAAGGTCAAAAACTTCCAAAATTGAAGGCTATAATCCACTCTTTTTGAGGAATTTTGAGGTTACGGGGCCTAGTGGCGAAAAGTCTTGAGACACTAGAGGATACATCTTAGGGTCATATAATGACGTTTGGAACCATATATGACCCTTATATGTTGCCATAAATGTCCGTGGTAGGCTTGAGGTCACGATATCGGTGCAAGTATGGAACGGGTAAATTGACTGTTTAAAGGCATATTAGATGGTTCCACCCACTCAATTGGACTCCCGGAGGGTATTAGGAACCATGGTAAACATCTCGGCGATTTTTATTTCCGGGCGAAAAAAGGTCAAAAAATTCCAAAATTGAAGGCTATAATCCACGCTTTTTGAGGAATTTTGAGGTTACGGGGCCTGTGGAGAAAAGTCTTGAGACCCTAGGGGATACATCTTAGGGTCATATAATGACGTTTGGAACCATATATGACCCCTATATGTTGCCATAAATGTCCGTGGTAGGCTTGATGTCACGATATCGGTGCAAATTTGGAACGGGTAAATTGACTGTTTAAAGGCATGTTGGATGGTTCCACCCACTTAATTGGACTCCCGGAGGGTATTAGGAACCATGGTAAACATCTCGGCAATTTTTATTTCCGGGCGAATAAAGGTCGAAAAATTCCAAAATTAAAGGCTATAATCATCCACGCTTTTTGAGGAATACTGAGGTTACGGGTCTCGGTGGAGAAAAGTCTTGAGACCCTAGGGGATACATCTTAGGGTCATATAATGACGTTTGGAACCATATATGATCATTATATGTTGCCATAAACGTCCGTGGTAAGCTTGAGGTCACGATATCGGTGAAAGTTTGGAATGAGTAAATTGACTGTTTAAAGGCATATTGGATGGTTCCACCCACTCAATTGGACTCCCGGAGGGTATTAGGAACCATGGTAAACATCTCGGCAATTTTTTTTTCCGGGCGAAAAAAGGTCAAAAAATTCCAAAATTAAAAGCTATAATCCATGTTGTTTAAGGAATTTTGAGGTTTCAGGACCTAATGGCGAAAAGTCTTGAGACCCTAGGAGATACAACTTAGGGTCATATAATAACGTTTGGAACCATATATGACCCTTATATGTTGCCATAAATGTCCGTGGTAGGCTTGAGGTCAAGATATCGGTGCAAGTTTAGAACGGGTAACTTGACTGTTTAAAGGCATATTGGATGGTTCCACCCACTCAATTAGACTCCCGGAGGGTATTAGGAACCATGGTAAACATCTTGTCAATTTTTATTTTCAGGCGAAAAAAAGGTTAAAAAATTCCAAAATTGAAGGCTATAATCCACGCTTTTTGAGGAATTTTGAAGTTACAGGGCCCGGTGGCGAAAAGTCTTGAGACCCTGGGGGATACATCTTAGGATCATATAATGACGTTTGGAACCATATATGACCCTTATATGTTGCCATAAATGTCCGTGGTAGGCTTGAGGTCATGATAACGGTGCAAGTTTGGAATAGGTAAATTAACTGTTTAAAGGTATATTGGATGGTTCCACCCACTCAATTGGACTCCCGGAGGGTATTAGGAACCATGATAAACATCTCGGCAATTTTTTTTTCCGAGCGAAAAAGGTAAAAAAATTCCAAAATAGAAGGCTATAATCCACGCTTTTTGAGGAATTTTGAGGTTACGGGGCCCGGTGGGGAAAAGTCTTGAGACCCTAGGGGATACATCTTAGGGTCATATAATGACGTTTGGAACCATATCATCCCTTATATGTTGCCATAAATGTCCGCAGTAGGCTTGAGGTCACGATATCGGTGCAAGTTTGGAACGGGTAAATTGACTATTTAAAGGCATATTGGATGATTCCACCCACTCAATTGGACTCCCGGAGGGTATTAGGAACCATGGTAAACATCTCGGAAATTTTTATTTCCGGGCGAAAAAGGTAAAAAAATTCCAAAATTGAAGGCTATAATCCACGCTTTTTGAGGAATTTTGAGGTTACAGGGCCCGGTAGCGAAAAGTCTTGAGACCTTAGGGGATACATCTTAGGGTCATATAATGACATTAGGAACCATATATGACCCTTACATGTTGCCATAAATGTCCGTGGTAGGCTTGAGGTCACGATATCGATGCAAGATTGGAACGGGTAAATTGACTATTTAAAGGCATATTGGATGGTTCCATCCACTCAATTGGACTCCCGGAGGGTATTAGGAACCATGGTAAACGAACCATATATAACCCTTATATGTTGCCATAAATGTCCGTGGTAGGCTTGAGGTCACGATATCGGTGCAAGTTTGGAATGGGTAAATTGATTGTTTAAAGGGATATTAGATGTTTCCATTCACTCAATTGGACTCCCAGAGGGTATTAGAAACCATGGTAAACGAACCATATATGACCCTTATATGTTGCCATAAATGTCCGTGGTAGGCTTGAGGTCACGATATCGGTGCAAGTTTTGAACGGGTAAATTGACTGTTTAAAGGCATATTGGATGGTTCCACCCATTCAATTAGACTCCTGGAGGGTATTAGGAACCATGGTAAACATCTCGGCAATTTTTATTTCCGTGCGTAAAAAGGTCAAAAAATTCCAAAATTGAAGGCTATAATCCACGCTTTTTGAGGAATTTTTAGGTTACGGGGCCCGGTGGCGAAAAGTCTCGAGACCCTAGGGGATACATCTTAAGGTCATATAATGACGTTTGGAACCATATATGACCCTATATGATGCCATAAATGTCCGTGGTAGGCTTGAGGTCATGATATCTGTGCAAGTTTTGAACGGGTAAATTTACTGTTGAAAGGCATATTGGATGGTTCCGCCCACTCAATTGGACCCCCGGAGGGTATTAGGAACCATGATAAACATCTCGGCAATTTTTATTTCAGGGCGAAAAAATTGTCAAAAAATTCCAAAATTGAAGGCTATAATCCACGCTTTTTGAGGAATTTTGAGGTTACGGGGCCCAGTGGCGAAAAGTCTTGAGACCCTAGGGGATACATCTTAGTGTCATATAATGACGTTTGGAACCATATATGACCCTTATATGTTTCCATAAATGTCTGTGGTAGGCTTGAGGTCACGATATCGGTGCAAGTTTGGAACGGATAAATTGACTATTTAAAGGCATATTGGATGGTTCCACCCACTCAATTGGACTCCCGGAAGGTATTAGGAACCATGGTAAACCGCTCGGCAATTTTTATTTCCGGACGAAAAAAGGTCAAAAAATTCCAAAATTGAAGGCTATATAATCCATGCTTTTTGAGGAATTTTTAGGGTACGGGGCCCGGTGGCGAAAAGTCTTGAGACCCTAGGGGATACATCTTAAGGTCATATAATGACGTTTGGAACTATATATGACCCTTATATGTTGCCATAAATGTCCGTGGTAGGATTAAGGTCACGATATCGGTGCAAGTTTGGAATGGGTAAATTGACTGTTTAAAGGCATATTAGATGGTTCCACCCACTCAATTGGACTTCCGAAGGGTATTAGGAACCATGGTCAAAAAAGATCAAAAAATTCAAAAATTGAAGGCTATAATCCACGCTTTTTGAGGAATTTTGAGGTTACGGGGCTGTAGACACCCATTTGTGTCTCCCCAAAACCAAACCCAGTGATGAATGCCTTTCACGTCGAACCATTATCGAATTAGGTGAAAGTGGTTAAAAGTCAAGTGTTGCGGTTTAGTTTTAATTAAAATTCTCTTTTCTCTGTTTTTGAAAATAACTCTATTTATTTGAAAATAGCCAAACCAGTTTAGTTTGGTCCATAATTAAGGTCAAAAAATAGTGTAGTTGGATGGGGCTCGAAAAGACCTTTCCAACGATATATTATAAGCCCAATTCCGATGAATATTGAGGAAGTTATGGCCAATACACTAAACTGGGCCCGGTTAATTATTTAAATACGGCCCAATGATCTAGAGGAGGGCCTAATATTAATTATTATTCGTAAAATTATTAGGATTAATTATAATTTCCTAGAAGTTTCTAGAATATTCTTTTTAATTCTAATATTATTAGATTTAATAATTAATTATTTTAAAATAGACTTTTATTTGGAGTAAAATATTATTTTATTATCTTAAAAATACGTATTTTATCTTCTGTACGGATTCCGTAGATCAAGTTGATTAAAGATCGGATTCTGCGTGAAGAAAACGCGCTAATACAGGTTGTCGCCAAACGATAAGTCTGTCGCCACGCGACAGACTCTGTCGCCTCGCGACAGAGTCGATTCCTGGCGACAGCGTGTAGTTTTATTCCTTATCGAATTCTATGTTTTTCCGGACCATTTTCATTGTAAATAGGGTCCGAATCCCTGTTTTCAGAATCATCAATTCTCATCAATTCTTCCTTAATTCTCTCTATTCTCCCTCTAAGCAATATATGCTTTCTTTCTCCCTCTCTTTCTAAACTAGCTTTTTTCACACAATATTCCGCATTCACAAGACTTAGAGTCTCTTAACCAAGTTCGAAGTTGCCTTCGCCCTAGACGTGCAAGGTTGATAATTTCTGAGGGTTTAGTCCAAAATTAGTCTAAACTTTATTTAATTTGATTTCAATTTGATTCTTTAATTGTTCTTTATTGATTTTCATTGAAGTTTACTAACTTGTGTATTTTGTTATTAGAAAGAGGTACGAGGCTTCAAAGTAAGTAGATTAGCTTACTCCCTATTTTATTAACAATGTAGAAAGCATGTTTATTATTGTTTTATGATTCCTAGTATCATGTTAGGATGTGTTCGATTCCTAGTATCATGTTAGGATGTTATTTTATGCTTTCTAGTATCATGTTTAGGGTGCCTTTACTTATTTCTAATACCATGTTATCATGTTAGTACCATGTTAGATTTAAAGCTTTGATCTTTATTGCTTAGTGACATGCTAGGATTTGTTATTAATCTTGTTAGTATCATGCCTAGGATCTTGCTATTACTATTTAGCTTTATTATGCCTTATCATGCTATTATCATCATTGTGATTATATTATTCATTATTGTTTATTGTTATGTTGCTTGATTTATATTTTATATTGTTATTGCTTGATCACACCTTTTATGATTGCTAAAGGGAATTTGTACTTGAAATCACGCTTAATAAGATAATTAATAATTTGGTTTAGGCTAATGTGATTTTAACTCAAGTGATCGCCAATAATAGTCTTATTTGTGCATTAATATTCAACCAACATAGATAAACAAGGTAGGTTCAATATAATGTTTGTATGTTATTCGAAAAGCGCGCATGAATACGAGCAGAACAAAGTAGAGGCCTATTTTTATAGGGCGGGTCCTTTCTTTTGTAGATTGGATTCGTACCCTCATCCCCGGACCCTGTTTGGTTCAAGACCTTATGGAGTAGTTGATGGTCCTTTTGGATTGTCTTTTGGGTTTACAAGTTCCTAAAACTTGTTGGCGACTCTTTTGCTCTCTTTTCTTTCCCTTTGGAACGCCACCGTACTTTAGTGTATGATCACAGTGGGGTTCAAGTTTGGGATCATAATGCTTGAAATATTCCCTACAGTTTTTGGCGACTCCACTGGGGAGGATTTCTATTTATATTTCTGAAATTTATTATTTATTTTGGCAATTATTTAGAATGAGCGGATGAGACTCGAAAAATTCTAAGTATTTCATGTGCGCGATTTGATTAACATTATTGTCATATGAATTAAAAGGTCCTCATGGGAGAGCCCCATAAGTCAATCCATAGGAATTTTACACGTAGGAAATTTGAGAAATATCTTTCATGACTAGAATTGAAAAGATGATGCGAAATCTGGAAAATTCGAAGAACACAGAAACTTGCTAAGGCATGTAGGAACTAGCGTCTAGAAAACAGGGCTTGTCGCCCGTAAAAAGTTTCTGTCGCTTGACGACAGAAGCTTTTTTGCGGCGACAGTCCCCGTAGTCTGGCGCCAAGTTCTTCCAATACCGAGCCAGGGGTCTGCCTTCTTGCCTTGACCATTTCTAGCATTGTTGGCTTGATTTTGCTTATTGATTGAGTCCTTTTCTCACTTTTCAGAACCCATATGTGTTCTACATATGGAAATAACCCTCTGGGGGTTCCTGCTTCACCTGCCCAATGGAATATCCCACTATCATGTGCAAAGTTCAAATTTGGGTACGTGCAAAGTTTGTGAATCCACCAAACCATGGAGTCGAGTTCGATTTCATCACGAACTCGCGGAATCCTGTCCATTCGCTCCAACCCTCCCGGTAGGCTTGTGTGCAATGCACATGGATTCATAACCATGGACCTTTTTTACTTAACCCATATCCTCGAACTTTAGAGAACTAGAGCCATGATTAGGTTGCAAACTCATCATATTGTGACTATGTGAACTACTTGTGCACCCTTGCTTGTATGTATTATATATGTGTTAACCGTTTGTTTGACTTGTGTTAAAGACTAAATAAATTGACTAATGACTAAAAGGACTTTGTCTAATTAATTAATTTTGAATTAATTAAAGGCTAATAAATTAATCAATTCAACTTAGTACGACTTTAGGCATGTCCATTTAGAGTAAAATTACTGGAAACAGTCCAGATTAATGTTCCAGCAATGGCACAGGAATTTGGACTGTGGCGCTGCAGTTTAATGTCTGTTGCCTGGCGACAATTTTGTCGTCTGGCGACAGGCTCTAAATAGTGGCGACAGTTTTGTTGTTTTAGCGACAGTCCAGTTTTCTTGCTCGAGTCATCACGACGAGTCTAATTAACAGTCTACTAACCCAGTTTATCAATTTATTAATGGTTCAAACCATGTTTAAGTCTTTAATTGAGTTTAGGCACTTAAAGTCCAATGGTCATACACTAAGAGTCAAAGCATGTCACTCACACACACATAAAGCACACACATAACATGTTTGTCACATTATGACCATGTCTAGAGAGTCTTGAATGCGCGTTTTCCGTCATTTTTTTTAGGGGGGTAAGTCGGATATTAATCCTCCAATTTTAAAAAACTTCATTAAATTTTTCCCTTAAAATATATACCCCATTTTTGCCTATTCTTTTTTAATTTTTAAACCATAAAGTCAAGTCAATTAGAGTCAAGTATTAAAACAAATATGGTTTAACTTACAGCACGTGGACAAGAAAAGAAGGGCGTTTAATCAAGGACAACACTTTTGTTCAAGTCTTACTTTTTGACAAACCAATCGGTAGGAAAAGAAAAGCTAAGAAGGCAATGGCTAGTCAAGAAGAACTTAATGAGGTCAAGGGACAGGTAGCCAACTTGGCTGAGATGTTACAAAACTTATCGCTGCAAATAAGTAATCCTGAAAAACAGAAACAAATGGACCTAATCCAGGAAAGCTTGGGCAAGCTGTCCAACGACTTTAGATTCCAACAGATTAGCTCCCAAGGGGTCTCGGTGGATAAGGACCTTCTCCCACAGAAGTTCAATCCCAATGACATTCCTAAAATTAAGGCTATGGATAACCCTTATTTTCATTTAAGAGCTTTTGAAACTGTAATGAACATTAAGAGGATAGATAGAAAAGCATTTCACTCTGTATTTTCATTATCTTTAGAAGCTGTATGTCAACATTGGTACTTTTCACTTGATAAAGAAAAGACCTCTAGTTGGGAATCTATTGTAAGTGCTTTCATTGAAAGGTATAAATGCAATATACAAATTGAAACCTATCATAGAGAGCTAGAAATGCTAAAGCAAAAAGAAAATGAAGGTTTCACCTCCTTCTTTAATAAATGGAGGGAAACTACTGCAAAAATGGTTGAAGTACCTAGTGAGAAAGAATCTGTCAGGATGTTCATTAAGAACCTCCAAGAAAAATATTCTAAACACCTTAGGTACCAAAGCAATCTAAACACCTTTAAGGCCGTCTATGATATTGGTATTAATATTTAAGATGACCTCGCTAAACAAAAAGCTGCTAATAATAACTCAAGTAGTGGCTGGAAAAATAAGAAGAACGACAATCCTTCTTCATCCAAATCCCCCCACTCAAACAATGTTAGCACCTTTAATCTAAATGAAGTTCTGGCAATGAATAACAATCAAGGACAAAAGAAACCATTTAGGAAGAACTATACTCCTATTGGTATGAGTTATGACACCGCATTTGACCGCTTACATGCAAAAGGTCTTATAACTCCTATTGGACCATTTGGGGACCCACCTGTCGAAAGGAGAACGGCTAGCTGGAACCCAAATGCACATTGCAAATAACACTAAGGTAGGGGTCATCCTACGGAAAATTGTTGGAGGCTAAAGGAAGCTATTCAAGACTTGATCGATAGTAACAAGCTCCCATTGCCCCCTGCAAGCAAGAAGCCAAGTATCAACACCACACCGCTGTCAGATTCTTTGGCTATTTCCGACGAAGAAAATCAAGTGGATCCATCTAGCCTCATAGAGCCTATCGAGACCATTGAAGAAGAAATCTTCGAAGATGCTCTCGAATTCCATGGCCAAGAACCTGCAACTAAGCAAGAAGTTTTGGCGTTGACATCAATATTGTCAGAAATGTACAAATTGCTATCACAAACCTTTGAGGCCATAAGAGAGAAAAACGAGTTACTCAAAAGTAGACCTCCACCCAAGCAAAAGAAACCTTTTTCTCTCCAAGTGATTGACACTCCCAGGAAAAATAATAAAAGTTATACTCCAATTGGGACGTCGTACGCTAATATGTTCAAAATGCTCTCCGAGAATGGTAAAATTCAACCTCTCGAACCGAGACCATTTGAGTCATTAAAAAGGATGGACAAATACTATTGTTCATATCATCAATCAGGGGGACATACAATAGAACACTGCTTCAAGTTCAAGGACTTGGTTCAACGTTTGATTGATGAAAAGAAATTGGTTCAACTTCCACAAGATGCTACAATTAATGGATTGTGGGACAGTGATGATGAGGACGTTTACCTTAAGGATATTGAAGAGACTCCTCTATCAACAATATACCCAGTAAGTGACGTTTGGGACGAGGAAGATTCGCCCATAGATGTCCTCACCAGGTCCGGGAGAATACAACCTCCCATTTCAACACAACCTATACCTACTATTCAGCAAATTCCTGTGCCTATCATAGAAGACAACGATGTTGTCAAACAACTAAAAAAGACTAAGGTGGAAATGAACGTATGGAAGGTCTTAGCTACATCCCGAGAGCATAGAGTCGCAGTCATGGATGCCTTGGCTAAAGTAGGCATAGATTCGGACACTACTCCTGAGGGACTTGCTAACTTCCTCACTAGTGATCTCCCAAGTCCAATCAACTTGGTCACTTTTTCGGATAAGGGTTTACCACTGGAAGGTGACAAACACAATAAAGCTCTAAACCTCACAGTGATTTGCAAAAGGATGAACGTTCTTATGACTCTTGTGGATAATGGTTCGGCAATTAACGTGTGCCCACTTAGAACCGCAAGAATGTTAGGAATAAGAGATGAGGATTTATCCCCATCAACTCAAGGAATAAGAGCTTACGATAACTCACGCCGTCAAGCAGTAGGAACAATCACCATGAACATAACGACGGGTGCGATTGAACATGCCACCACGTTCCAAGTAGTGGATATTAAGGCATCTTTTAACTTGTTATTAGGACGCCCTTGGCTTCATGATCTAAAGGCCGTCCCTTCATCTCTTCATCAACAAGTAAAGGCCATAGTTGGAGGAATTCCAATTACCATTGATGCTTCATCCATGAGGATCAAAACGGTGGAAAATCCACTAATTAATGTGGAACATGATGAAAATGATGAAGATTTGTGGGGCTTTAGCGAAGAGGTCTCCTTAATAGAGGAAGATGAAAGGACCCCTCTTCATTACGACCTCCACTCAAATATGACAACTAACGCTATTATAAGAAAACAAGGACACTTTCCTGGAATGACTCTAGGAAAGAAGAAAGGGATAGCTAAACATATGGGACTACCTGGCCTCCCTAAATTGGATACTTTCGGACTTGGTTTTGAACCAACTCGCGAAGACTTTAAGTGGGCCCAGGAAAAATCAAGAGCACGAAGGAATGCTCGTGCACAAAAGAGGGAGATACTCATGGATCAATATCCTCTCACCTTAAATGGACAATTTATAAGAGAAGGAAAGGATTATCCTTGTCATGAATTTCCTGAACCCTTCGTTGTAAATGGCATAAGACAACCCGGGTTTGAGATCTTTTTGGATTGTTACTTCCTAGACGAGATCCCAGCTCCAATTTATAAGGAGAAGGCGCCTCCTTGCTTTGACATTAATGTCATGGGGCTCCTCTTTGGAAGAGAAAAGAATGAGCCAAGATACGCGGAAGATGATTCTTCACTCTTTCAAACGGTTCTCCAAAGTGAAGGCTTTGATCCCTCGGAATTTATCACTCCAATAGAAGATCAAGAGTGTGGATGGCGCAAGACGGTGAAGATAACCACTACAAATGGAAGGAAGATTTCAGTAACTACAGGACAAGGACCAATGTTCGAAGAATCGTCTGAGTCAGAGTCTGAGTTAGAGTCTTCCCCTATCGAGTCTTCCAAACCTTTAGTTGTAGCACCCTCGCCTTCTATTTCTACTCCTAGGATAGTTAGCAATCAAGTCCCGACGGACATTTCTTTATTTGATGTAATGATTTCTGAATTCAATAATATGTCTTCTTCCCCGTATTCTTCCTGTTTTTCTTTATCTAAAGATGACGAGCATTGCTTAACTAATGATGAAAATGATAAAGAAATAATTAAGGAAATGGAAACACTTGAAAACAAGACACCAATAATTGAGGATACAGAAACGGTTGATATCTTAAAAGATCCAACCATTAAAAGAGAAGTTAAAATCGGACTAACACTAAGTAAAGATGAAAGAACCGATTTAATTAATCTACTTAAAGAATTTATTGATGTATTCGCCTGGTCATACGAAGATATGCCAGGCATTAATAGAGAGATAGCTCAACACACAATACCATTAATTCCAGGAATGAAACCTGTAAAACAAAAGTTACGTCGAATAAAACCCGACGTAGCTCTTAAAATAAAAGAAGAAGTGCAAAAACAAATAACTGCAGGTTTTATCAGGGTATCTAAATACCCCGAATGGGTCGCCAATGTTGTCCCGGTTCCGAAAAAAGATGGTAGAGTTCGAATGTGTGTCGACTATCGAGATCTAAATAAGGCAAGTCCAAAGGACGACTTCCCTTTACCACACATCGATATTTTGGTAGATAATACAGCAAATCATGCGCATCTCTCGTTTATGGATGGGTACGCAGGATACAATCAAATCCTCATGGCTGAAGAAGACATGGAAAAGACGACGTTCATAACACCTTGGGGTACTTACTGCTACACGGTAATGCCATTCGGGTTGAAAAACGCGGGTGCTACTTACCAACGAGCAGCGACTGCCTTACTCCATGACATGATGCATAAAGAAGTGGAGGTTTATGTGGATGACATGATCGTAAAGTCAAAAGACCGCCCAGGGCACCCAATAGCCTTAAAAAAGTTCTTTGAAAGGCTAAGGAAATACAACATGAGATTAAACCCCTCCAAATGTGCTTTCGGAGTTACCTCAGGAAAACTCTTAGGATATGTCATAAGCTCTAGAGGAATAGAGATAGACCCCACCAAAATCAAAGCAATCATGTCCATGCCACCGCCCAAAACCGAAAAGCAAATTCGAGGATTCATTGGCCTGTTGTAATACATAAGTAGGTTCATATCCAAGCTAACCACAATATGTGAACCAATATTCAAAAAGCTTAAGAAGAATGTACCAGTTATATGGGACGATGAGTGTCAAAAAGCCTTTGAAAAGATCAAAGCATATCTCTCGAATCCTCCCGTATTAGCTCCAGCACTCCCTGGAATTCCTCTAAGGTTATACTTAACCGTCACAAAGGAAACAATGGGAGCCATGCTTGCACAAGAGGTAGAAAGTAAAGAAAATGTTATTTACTACCTAAGTAAGAAAATGCTCGAGTATGAGACACGCTATACACCACTGGAAAAGTTGTGCCTCGCATTGGTGTGGGCCACAACTAAATTAAGACATTACATGCTTGTACATACCGTTTACGTAGTCTCACGAATGGATCCCCTTAAATACCTATTTGAAAGATCTACACTTAACGGGCGTATCTCAAGGTGGATAGTGAATTTAGCCCAATTCGATACAAGGTTTATGCCTCAAAAGGCAATTAAAGGATCAGTGGTCTCGGATTTTCTAGCAGATTTCCCAATAGAAGACTCGACACCCTTGGAAGAGAATGAATTCTTAGATGAAAATTTAATGATGACAGAGGATGATACATGGACTTTATATTTCGATGGAGCCTCAAACCAAAAGGGATGCGGCGTAGGAGTCTTACTAGTATCACCTAAAGAAGAACATGTTCCTATATCCATTAAGTTAGATTTCGACGTCACCAACAATGCGGTCGAATATGAAGCATGTGTGGTAGGCCTCGAAACTGCTTTAGCCTTAGGTGTAAAGAAACTCCGGATATTTGGGGATTCTTCTTTAATCATTAACCAAATCTCGAAAAGATGGAAGGTTAGGAGTGAAAGCTTAGCTCCCTACCAAACGTATTTGGAAACTCTCACTGATCAGTTGGAAAAGGTGGAATACACTTATCTACCTAGAGAGGAAAACCAATTCGCCGATGCCTTGGCAAGACTAGCCTCAATGGTTAGAATTCCTAAGGAAATTGAGCAAATGCCTTTAACCATAGAAAAAAGGCATAAACCAGCATATATTCAAGCTATAGAAGACGATGAAGTGATCCAAGAAGAAGAACATGAAGAAGAACCATGGTTCACAGATATACTAAATTATGTCACCAAAGGAGAATATCCTCCTCATGCTGACAAAAGAGCGAAAAGAGCACTAAGACTTTTAGCTTCCCAGTTTGTACTCATAGGAAATGAACTACACAAAAGGGTACCTAAAGGTCGAGCTTTATTATGTGTAGGCAAAAAGGATGCTCAAAGAGCTATGAGAGTAGTCCACGAAGGAATATGTGGAACACATGTTAATGGCAAAATGCTAGTCCAAAAGATAATGCGAGAAGGATATTATTGGACTACCATGAATAAAGATTGTCATCAATATGTAAAGAGGTGCCCCAAATGTCAAATTTATGCAAATTTACAACATATCCCACCATCTCTCCTCTACACCTACACTTCACCATGGCCTTTCTCTACATGGGGAATAGACATAATTGGAAAGATCACACCTCCCGGAACCGGAGGTCATCAATACATCTTAGTCGCAATAGATTACTTCACAAAGTGGGTGAAAGCACAATCATATGCTAAACTCACTGCCAAACATGTAGCACTCTTTATCGAAAGAAACATAATTTGTCGATACGGAGTCCCACATGAAATGATAAGTGACAATGGATCTCACTTTCAAGCCGAATGTGAAGAATTGCTACAAAAGTATGGTATTCAACATCACCATTCTTCTCCTTATAGACCTCAAGCAAATGGACCTGTTGAGGCCGCTAATAAAAATTTAAAGACAATCATTGAAAAAATGACTGAAAATTATAAGGATTGGCCTGACAAACTTCACTTCGCACTGTGGGGTTATCGCACGTCAATCCGAACATCAACAGGAAATACGCCATTCAACTTAGTATATGGAATGGATGCTGTACAACCTGTAGAGTTAGAAATACCTTCTCTACGCATTGCGTTAGAAAGTAAACTTGATGAAGTCAAATGGACTAGAGCACGGTATGAAGAGCTAATTCTACTCGATGAAAAACGATTAGAGGCTCTACATCACACCCAATGCTATCAAACCCGCATGGCTAGACATTTCAATAAGAAGGTCAAGACTAGAAATATCAAGGTTGGGGACTTGGTATTGAAAGCACTAAGGAAAAATAATTTGGACCTAAGAGGCAAATTTAGGCCTAATTGGTCCGGACCATATATTGTCAAAACAATCCTATCAGGAGGCGCGGCTAAGTTAACTGACATGGATGGTAACGAATTTTCAAACATGACAAACCTTGACCAACTTAAGAAATACTACCCATAAGTACTTGAGTAAAATACTCAAGAGAGCTACGTTTGGCCTGATTCCTTAAACAAAGGATACGTAGGCAACCCAGACAGGGTGCGGCCACTTTAATTTTTCAAATTCTGTATCCCCGAGGTAAAAAATACGCGACTGCAAAATCTCAAGACTGGTGCCAGATGATAGCCTCTATCGCCAGACGACAGTTTTGTCGCCAGGCTACAGAGCCAAATTGACAGCGACAGTCTATCAAGTAGCAGCGCCAGGTTTCTGCGAGTGTCTGGGCAAGTTTCGTATATTCTGGAAATTTATTCGACTTCCGTACTCGAATTAATTCTCCGAAAAATAAATATTGTAATTGTTTTCATTGCTTTAATTGAAAAGTTAATTAAAAATAAAAGCTGAAATTTTATTAATTAATAAAGAAATTACATTATTGATGAAATAAAAGCTGAAAAATTAACTAAAACAAATTAACTTTGTCTAATAAATCAAAGAAAAAGCAATGCTCTATTCTTTTTTCTCTTTCTTGATCCTCTTCCAATTTTTGTCCTCATTCTCTTCCTCTTGATCCATAACCTTTGCTAGGAGACAACCATTAGAAGACCTACACTCTATTTTAGCATAGATAGTTTCCCCTTCCGCTAAAACCCCATGTTTCTTCTCTACCCAAACTTTCTTTTCCGTAGAGTCAACCTTCCTTTTTCCTTTGTCTTTCTTAGAACTTTTCTTCCTTGGCATAATAGGAGTTTTGAATTCGCTCCTTTCTCCAAGGCGTTCCTTAGCAGGGACCTTTTTGTCACCTAGACGATTCTTCACATCGGTCTTCTCAACCTTGACTTGGGATTTCTGGAATTTTCCATCAAGCCATCGCTTCACTTTATTTGACAAACAAGGTGGATCCTTGTGGGTAACCACCTCCCATAAGGGCCTACCACTCCAATATTTGTCAAAGCGCTCAACCTCTTGTGACACAGGAAATTCATAAGGACGGCGGAGATCTCCCGTAGGGATGGTTTTTGCGAGACCATATTGTCTCATAACTCTACAAGGAAAATAGAAGGTCAATCTCGACAAGCTCGGTAGACGACAGTATGCTTGGTTATTACAACCAACCATCGCCTCAATCTTCCACCTAGGGACGATCCAGCTTATGGTAAAATCACCGGCAGCAAACACCTTGCTCCATTCACGGCGACCTATCTTCAAAAATCGTTTCTTTCGTCGGACTATGCAATTTGGAATATATGTGTGTATATCGTCAGGAGGATTGATAAATTTTGACCTCTCCATGAGCCATATCTGTAAAATATTCATTTGATTAGTATTGTAGTGTAAAAATATTTTTAGTTCTTTATAATTAAGAATAGTATTATTTTATACCTGCAATAAAATTGGAGAACCTCGAAAAGGTGCTCTTAAATTCTTTCTTAATGCATCCAACCATAGCATGGTCTCTCCAACAATTAGCGGCATTGGATTTCTCCCAGATTCAACTTGTTCTATAACAGATATAATTATTGCTTGGCCTTCATTATCCTTACCACTAACTAAAAGGAATTGGTTAAACATACAAAAGAGGAAAGTTCTTCTCTTATGGATACGAAATTCAGGATTAGGATTGTCATAAAAATAATGTGCAAATTCTGTCAAATCAACTACATTGCCATGCACTATATTTTTTAAGGCCATACCCCTTAGATAAAAAAAGCATTCAAAATCTTTATAATAATATTCACTAACTCTAGGCATTACCGCAAGATCTGAGGAATAATAGCCTATAATGGCTCCAAATTCTTCCGGTAAAGGGCATATTTCATCATGGAAAAATTTAAAACAGTGAGTATTAATGTCCCAATAGTCTATGGCAGAATAAATAAAATCCATGTCAAGACTCACCCCATTTATTCCAAACATACCCCCCATACGGAAAGTATCTAATGCTTTCTTCTCTTTAGAAGTTAAAAGACGACACCACTCATTCATGTATCCACAAAAAGTTCTTTTAGCAAAAGGCATGATTACTAGTTAATTAATTAATTAATAAACTGGTTAAATTATGCAGTAAACGGAGAATTCGGGGGCTATTTATAAGCTTTTTTCACGACAGATTTCAATTTTCATAGGAAATAGGAAAAGTGAGTCTGTCGCCAAGCGAAAAAATGTCGCGTGGCGACAAAGGCTGTCGCGTGGCGACAGGTTTAATTACGTGGCGCCAGTGTCTTTCTTCGTAGTGACACCTATTACGAGTAGGAAACCGTGTTTTTACTTGCTTGAATTCGACTTTGACTTGACTTTTTATTATTTTTCTTTCTTATCAATACACCCTTATTATTTTTATTATTATTATCATTAAATTATATTAAGCTTAATTAATTTTAGGCTTATTTTTGGTAATTATACTTTTTTCCTTCATTTTTTCATTTCTTTTTTTGGGGGAGAGAGTCGGTACCCTCCACTAATATTAAAAATGACAGAAATTTTGCGCAAAAATTACACTTCCTCACACACTCACATGCACAATAAAAACTAATAAATAATAAGTCATGTAAATAAAATGTTAATAAATAATAAGTGCATATATATACAAGTGTCTAGTACATAAATCACGTGAATAAAATAGACAAAGTCCTACAAAAGTCAAAATAAATAAAACATAGGTACAACTATGGCGCCGGAGGCTGCAAGTCGCGAGGGACACCAAATGTATCAAAGAATGTCCTACTCCGTGGAGTATGTCCATCATCGTCCCCTGAGCCACCAGGCGGCGCAAACTGCAACTCAGGGCCAGGCCACCTAACCTCACCCTGGAACCCGACAGAAAGAGGCTGGGGCTGCAAAGGCTGCTGCGACGACGAGCCAAGCTCGTACGTCCCACCACCCATCCCACCTCGAATGGTCGGCCCGGTCGGAGCATCCTCAGGTGATGACGCCGAGTCCTCTACAACAGCGGCCTCAGAACGACCACCCTGACCACCAGAAGTTGTCCGGCGACGCCTCGATTCGGACGTAGTAGTCTCTCTCCTAGGCTCGGGTGTCGACCGAGTGTGGAGAAGGAATAGGCTGCCCCTGCAAAAGTAAATCAAAGTTAGCAAGTACAAATGAAAAAACAAGTCAAAAATGATAAAAGTAAAAAATAATACCTCCTCAGCATCATTGCTACGACAGGTAGCACGGTTCCGCAACCTCACAAGCTGGCTGCGAAAGGCGTCTATGCACCTAGCCATAGCCGTCACCACCTCGCGAGAAAACTGCCAAAGCAACCAAGTCAGTAACAATTATGAAGTAAATATGAAGATAATATGTGAGAAGTTACTTACTCGAGTCTGGTGACGAGGAATAGACCGCTCCACAAACTGCTCTCCCTCTGGAGCTGGCGGAATAAGCTTCTCGATTGGCCCATACATGCCCTGGTAGCGTATGGACATCCTCGGAGGAATGAACTCCCTAGGGCCAGCCTATTAAGAATAAAAAGTTAGAAAAATACTTGGGGGCTACCTAAAGAAAGATAAACCAAAAAATAAAAGCATACCGCTGCCTCCTCTGAAAGGACAGGAGCCGGCGCTAGCAACGGTAGCAGGTCCTCCTCATAGCTCTACTCGAGGAGAACGTAGGACCTCCAAGGAGTACCCCGAGTAGGTCCACCAGCACGATCCCGCTGCAAGGCATCGTGGAACATATGTCGGGGTGGAGGAGCAGGAACGACAAAAGTATCTGAGGAGTGCTGAATGGCTACCCTCTCCCCTAGGTAGACCACCGCGTTGTACGTCCCCAGAAAGTAACGATGCTCAGCTGTGTACTGCGCCGCCAGCGCAGAGATAGGAAAAGTAGCCCAAGGTCGATAGACTGGGCTAGGCTCCTTCAAAAATCACTAAATAAGGCACTAATACTAAAAGATGATAAAAGAAAAGTATGAGTTATGGAAACCTACCGAGAGGATCATCTCTCGAAGGCGTAGCACCTCCGGTGGACCTCTGCGGCCTCCCCAACTGGCAGCAATGGGGAGCACGCGAGGAGAAGGCCTCGTAGGCGCAAGAGAAGGGAAGTACTCGTAGAACCAAATCTATATGAAAAGACAAAAGTCAGTAAAGATTATGTTTCTAAATCTAGGGTTAAAAAACCTCAAAAAGGAAAGGAGATGTACCTCTACGACCCTCCAAAAGCTGGAAAGGGCTACCTCTCCAGACAAGGCCTTGTGACGACAGGAACGCCGCAAGCCCAGTATAAAGTCCGCGTAGGCCATACTGGCCCAGTCATATGTCCCGACCAAGGGAAGGTCGCGAACAGCGGACAGGTAGTAAAGAAGTACTCTACTACCTCGATCAGGGGAAAATGTCCCTGATAGCAGAATCAGCACAAAGATGCGCACCCGCTGCTCTCGGGTGGTAGCATCATCCTCAAAAGCTGCAGCCAGCGTGTAGCGACGAATACATCGGGAACTCAGTTGTCCCGACTGAGCATCAGCCTGGGCCTGAACAACGATCAGCCCCAACAACGCCTGAACCTCCGGCGAATAGACGGTGACACCGGCGTCAAAAGGAAGAGGAGTAGACTGGAACTCTAGCCCCGTAATGAGGCTGAAGTCAGCTGGAGTGACTGTCATCTCACCCCAGGGAAAATGAAAGGTGTTGGTGGTGTCCCAAAAGAACTTCACCAAAGCTCGAACGACGAGGTTACCCCCATCGTATGAAAACATGGCCCGGGTGGCCTGCAGGAGAGGAGTCAACCCACATGACTCCCAAAGACGACGTAGCCCCTCATCGCGACTGATGAAGTTATCGTACAGAGAAATGATGGTGGAATTACCAGAGCCGTGGCTACGGGTCCTCCCACTCGCAAGACCTCGTCGGACTCGCTCCGACAAATGATGAACCGGCGCGTGAAACAGGGTGCGCTCGTCCTAATCCGGCATGAGACCCAGCCTGGTAGTAGAAGGCACGTCCTCGCCCTCACTGGGCTCGTCCTCTCGACGCGTGTCTCTCTACCGAGAACCAGAACCACGTCGTCTAGCCATGCTAAAGTATATAAAAGTAATTAAATTTAAGGCTCTACAGTATCTAAGGTTCGCCTAGGCCGCATGATACTATGTTCGCAAAACAGAGTACGTAGTACTAAAACAGAGCAAAAATTCAATCAAGCATGGAAGCATTTTTTAAGCAAATAAACAATTTCTTGCAAACATATGATGAATATGGTGACAAATTGTACAAGCAAAAGCAGTAAAAATGCAAAGAACAACCCACATTGTTCTGTGCGACCTTAAGAGGTCCAACAATGGTGAATCGTTCGTTTCTTCACCAAATTGAGTCAAACAAGTCTCAAAATACTCCCAAGGTAATATACAAGCATAATTAAACAAATTCAAGGCATAAAATTCAACAAACAAAGCAAATTAAGCAAAAACACTTTCGAAATTTTCGAAAATTCGCAAGCAAGAATGCACAATTCATCAAAAACCGATTAGAGTTTGAGCAAAACTTACATAGATCGGGAAAATAGATGAGAAAAGCTTCGATTTGCAACAAGTTTGAGCGAATTTGGTTGTGAAATGAGCAAGAACGAGAAATTTGAAGTTTTTGCGAAAATATGAGAAGCAGAGCAGCAGCGGAAATGAAGAAGAAGACGGGTTTTAAAACCCCGATTCTGTCGCCAAACGACAGAATTGTTGCGAGGCGACAGACTCTGTCGCGTGGCGACAGATGCAAAACCTCGCGACAGGCGTCTCCGGCCAGCGCTGGAGTGGCGACAGAATGTTGGGCCCCTCCTCATGACTTTGTGGGCCTATTTCAGAAGTTTGGGTTCCTTGGTACGCTAGTTAGCCCCTTTAAGCAAATTAACATGATTTAGTTAGCTTGATTGCAGATGCATTAAGTGATCGACTTGATGAAAGATCGTCTCACTTAGCTTAAAGGGCCTAAGTATTGGCTCGTAACAAGGCACCGAAATAATGGTTCAATAGAAGCACCAAAATAAAAGTTTACAAAGGACAAAGCACCGAAGTATTGACACAATCATAAAAAATAACAGTAATAATGATAAATATATTAAGGGTCAATATGCAGAATGATTCTTTGGCGATATCCCAGCATAGAGAGGAGTTGTCTAGTGGCGAAGCACGGCCGTGGCGAGGCAATGTCAAAAATTTTGGAGATGGCGAGGCAAGGTCAACTTCGACGGTCCCTCGAAGTAAAGAAGAGATTGTCTATAGCGGCGACGCACTGCCGTGGCAACGTACGGCCACAACCCTGAAGATGACGACATACAATTATTTTCGACGATGTTCCCGAAATACTGTGGAGGATTGTCACCAAGAATATTGAGGACGACAACATATGGTTATCTTCAACGATGGCATTCCCGAGGCACTGTGTAAGTTGTCACAAACAACAGATGAAGCAACAGCAAAACGGTTTCGCTCAGAGACGTGTGCTTGACGGTGCAAGATACGCGTTTCTTAACTCTTTTATCTGTTTAACTAACGATTAGTTTGCAGGTATCGGCGTTATAAGAATGATTCAGAATTGCAGAACATTTTGAATCATTTTCCGTCCCTATCGATACTTTGACTCTCGTTTTTTCGAAACATAAGTTTCTTCAAACTCAGTCAAAGTGGGGGCTTCTATAGACACCCATTTGTGTCTCCCCAAAACCAAACCCAGTGATGAATGCCTTTCACGTCGAACCATTATCGAATTAGGTGAAAGTGGTTGAAAGTCAAGTGTTGCGGTTTAGTTTTAATTAAAATTCTCTTTTCTCTGTTTTTGAAAATAACTTTATTTATTTGAAAATATCCAAACCAGTTTAGTTTGGTCCATAATTAAGGTCCAATAATAGTGTAGTTTGATGGGGCTCGAAAAGACCTTTCCAACGATATGTTATAAGCCCAATTCCGATGAATATTGAGGAAGTTATGGCCAATATACTAAACTGGGCCCGGTTAATTATTTAAATACGGCCCAATGATCTAGAGGAGGGCCTAATATTAATTATTATTCCTAAAATTATTAGGATTAATTATAATTTCCTAGAAGTTTCTAGAAGATTCTTTTTAATTCTAATATTATTAGATTTAATAATTAATTATTTTAAAATAGACTTTTATTTGGAGTAAAATATTATTTTATTATCTTAAAAATACGTATTTTATCTTCTGTACGGATTCCGTAGATCAAGTTGATTAAAGATCGGATTCCGCGTGAAGAAAACGCGCTAAAACAGGTTGTCGCCAAACGACAAGTCTGTCGCCACGCGAGAGACTCTGTCGCCGCGCGACAGACCCTGTCGCCGCGCGACAGACCCTGTCGCCGCGCGACAGAGTTGATTCCTGGCAACAGCGTATTGTTTTATTCCTTATCAAATTCTATGTTTTTCCGGACTATTTTCATTATAAATAGGGTCCGAATCCCTTTTTTCAGAATCATCAATTCTCATCAATTCTTCCTTAATTCTCTCTATTCTCCCTCTAAGCAATATATGCTTTCTTTCTCCCTCTCTTTCTAAACTAGCTTTTTACACACAATATTCCGCATTCACAAGACTTAGAGTCTCTTAGCCAAGTTCGAAGTTGCCTTCGCCCTAGACGTGCACGGTTGATAATTTCTGAGGGTTTGGTCCAAAACTAGTCTAAACTTTATTTAATTTGATTTCAATTTGATTCTTTAATTGTTCTTTATTGATTTTCATTGAAGTTTACTAACTTGTGTATTTGTTATTAGAAAGAGGTACGAGGCTTCAAAGTAAGTAGATTAGCTTACTCCCTATTTTATTAACAATGTAGAAAGCATGTTTATTATTGTTTTATGATTCCTAGTATCATGTTAGGATGTGTTCAATTCCTAGTATCATGTTAGGATGTTATTTTATGCTTTCTAGTATCATATTTAGGGTGCCTTTACTTATTTCTAATATCATGTTATCATGTTAGTACCATGTTAGGTTTAAAGCTTTGATCTTTATTGCTTAGTGACATGCTAGGATTTGTTATTAATCTTGTTAGTATCATGCCTAGGATCTTGCTATTACTATTAAGTTTTATTATGCCTTATCATGCTATTATCATCATTATGATTATATTATTCATTATTGTTTATTGTTATGTTGCTTGATTTATATTTTATATTGTTATTGCTTGATCACACCTTTTATGATTGCTAAAGGGAATTTGTACTTGAAATCAGGCTTAATAAGATAATTAATAATTTGGTTTAGGCTAATGTGATTTTAACTCAAGTGATCGCCAATAATAGTCTTATTTGTGCATTGATATTCAACCAACATAGATAAACAGGGTAGGTTCAATATAATGTTTGTATGTTATTCGAAAAGCGCGCATGAATACAAGCAGAACAAAGTAGAGACTTATTTTTATAGGGCGGGTCCTTTCTTTTGTAGATTGGATTCGTACCCTCATCCCCGGACCCTGTTTGGTTCAAGACCTTATGGAGTAGTTGATGGTCCTTTTGGATTGTCTTTTGGGTTTACAAGTTCCTAAAACTTGTTGGCGACTCTTTTGCTCTCTTTTCTTTCCCTTTGGAACGCCACCGTACTTTAGTGTATGATCACAGTGGGGTTCAAGTTTGGGATCATAATGCTTGAAATATTCCCTACAGGGGCCCAGTGGTTAAAAGTCTTGAGACCCAAGGGGATACATCTTAGGGTCATATAATGACATTTGGAACCATCTATGACCCTTATATGTTGCATAAATGTCCTTGGTAGGCTTGAAGTCACGATATCGGTGCAAGTTTGGAACCGGTAAATTGACTTTTTAAAGACATATTGGATGGTTCCACCCACTCAATTGAACTCCCGGAGGGTAGTAGGAACCATGGTAAACGTCTCGGCAATTTTTATTTCTGGGCAAAAAAAGGTCAAAAAATTCCAAAATTGAAGGCTATAATCCACGCTTTTTGAGGAATTTTTAGGTTAAGGGGCCCAGTGGCGAAAAGTCTTGAGACCCTAAGGGATACATCTTAGGGTCATATAATGACGTTTGGAACCATATATGACCCTTATATGTTGCCATAAATGTCCGTGGTAGGCTTGAGGTCACGATATTGGTGCAAGTTTGGAACGGGCAAATTGATTGTTTAAAGGAATATTCGATGGTTCCACCAAATCAATTGGACTCCCAGAGGGTATCAGGAACCATGGTAAACATCTCGGCAATTTTCATTTCTGTGCGTAAAAAGGTCAAAGAATTCAAAAATTGAAGGCTATATTCAACGCATTTTGAGGAATTTTGAGGTTACAGGGCCCGGTGGCGAAAAGTCTTGAGACCCTAGGGGATACATCTTAGGGTCATATAATGACGTTTGGAACCATATATGACCCTTGTATGTTGCCATAGATGTCTGTGGTAGGCTTGAGGTCACGATATTGGTGCAAATTTAGAACGGGTAAATTGACTGTTTAAAGGAATATTGGATGGTTCCACCCACTCAATGGGACTCCCAGAGGGTATCAGGAACCTTGGTAAATATCTCGGCAATTTTTATTTCTGTGCGAAAAAAGGTAAAAAAATTCAAAAATTGAAGGCTATAATCCACGTTTTTTGAGGAATTTTTAGGTTACGCGGCCCGGTGGCGAAAAGTCTTGAGACCCTAGGGGATACATCTTAGGGTCATATAATGACGTTTGGAACCATATATGACCCTTATATGTTGCCATAAATGTCTGTGGTAGGCTTGAGGTCACGAAATCGGTGCAAGTTTGGAACAGGTAAATTGACTGTTTAAAGGTATATTGAATGGTTCCACCCACTCAATTGGACTCCTGGAGGGTATTAGGAACCATGGTAAACATCTCGGCAATTTTTATTTCCGGGCGAAAAAAGATTAAAAAATTCCTAAATTGAAGGCTATAATCCACGCTTTTTGAGGAATTTTGAGGTTACGGGGCCCGGTGGCGAAAAGTCTTGAGACCCTAGGGGATACATCTTAGGGTCATATAATGACGTTTGGAACCATATATGACCCTTATATGTTGCCATAAATATCCGTGGTAGGCTTGAGGTCACGATATTAGTGCAAGTTTGGAACGGATAAATTGACTGTTTAAAGACATATTGGATGGTTCCACCCACTCAATTGGACTCCCGGAGGGTATTAGGAACCATGGTAAACATCTCGGCAATTTTTCTTTCCGGGAGAAAAAAGGTCAAAAAATTCTGAAATTGAAGGCTATAATTCACGCTTTTTGAGGAATTTTGAGGTTACGGGGCCCGTTGGCGAAAAGTCTTGAGACCCTAGGGGATACATCTTGGGGTCATATAATGACGTTTAGAACCATATATGACCTTTATATGTTGCCATAAATGTCCGTGGTAGGCTCGAGGTCACGATATCGGTGCAAGTTTGGAACGGGTAAATTGACTGTTCAAAGGCATATTGGATGGTTCCACCCACTCAATTGGACTCCCGGAGGGTATTAGGAACCATGGTAAACATCTCGACAATTTTTATTTCCGGGCGACAAAAGGTCAAAAAATTCCAAAATTGAAGGCTATAATCCACGTTTTTTGAGGAATTTTGAAGTTACGGGGCCCGGTGGCGAAAAGTCTTGAGACCCTAGGGGATACATCATAGGTTCATATAATGAAGTTTGGAACCATATATGACCCTTATATGTTGCCATAAATGTCCGTGGTAGGCTTGAGGTCACGACATCGGTGCAAGTTTGGAACGGGTAAATTGACTGTTTAAAGGCATATTGGATGGTTCCACCCATTTAATTGGACTCCCGGAGGGTATTAGGAACCATGGTAAATATCTCGGCAATTTTTATTTCCGGGCGACAAAAGGTCAAAAAATTCAAAAATTGAAGGCTATAATCCACGTTTTTTGAGGAATTTTGAGGTTATGGGGCCCGGTGGAGAAACCTCTTGAGACCCTAGGGGATACATCTTATGTTCATATAATGACGTTTGGAACCATATATGACCCTTGTATGTTGCCATAAATGTCCCTGGTAGGCTTGAGGTCACGATATCAGTGCAAGTTTGAAACGGGTAAATTGATTGTTTAAAGGCATATTGGATGGTTCCACCCACTCAATTGGACTCCTGGAGGGTATTAGGAACCATGGCAAACATATCAGCAATTTTTTTTTCCGGGCGAAAAAAGGTCAAAAAATTCCAAAATTGAAGTCTATAATCCACGGTTTTTGAGGAATTTTGAGGTTACGGGGCCCGGTAGCGAAAATTCTTAAGACCTTAGGGGATACATATTAGGGTCATGTAATGACGTTTTGAACCATATATGTCCCTTATATGTTGCCATAAATGTCCGTGGTAGGCTTGAGTTCACGATATCAGTGCAAGTTTGGAACGGGTAAACTGACTGTTTAAAGGCATATTGGATGGTTCCACCCACTCAATTGGACTCCCGGAGGGTATTAGGAACCATGGTAAATATCTAGGCAATTTTTATTTCCGGGCGAAAAAAGGTCAAAAAATTCCAAAATTGAAGTCTATAATCAACCCTTTTGGAGGAATTTTAAGGTTACGGGGCCCGGTGGCAAAAAGTCTTGAGACCCTAGTGGATACATCTTAGGGTCATATAATGACGTTTGGAACCATATATGACCCTTATATGTTGCCATAAATGTCTGTGGTAGGCTTGAGGTCACGATATCGGTGCAAGTTTGGAACCGGTAAATTGACTGTTTAAAGACATATTGGATGGTTCCACCCACTCAATTGAATTCCCGGAGGATATTAGGAACCATGGTAAACGTCTCGGCAATTTTAATTTCCGGGTAAAAAACGGTCAAAAAATTCCAAAATTGAAGGCTATAATCCACGCTTTTTGAGGAATTTTGAGGTTACGGGGCCCGGTGGCGAAAAGTCTTGAGACCCTAGGGGATACATCTTAGGGTCATATAATGACGTTTGGAACCATATATGACCCTTATATGTTGCCATAAATATCCGTGGTAGGCTTGAGGTCACGATATTAGTGCAAGTTTGGAACGGATAAATTGACTGTTTAAAGGCATATTGGATGGTTCCACCCACTCAATTGGACTCCCGGAGGGTATTAGGAACCATGGTAAACATCTCGGCAATTTTTATTTCCGGGAGAAAAAAGGTCAAAAAATTCTGAAATTGAAGGCTATTCACGCTTTTTGAGGAATTTTGAGGTTACGGGGCCTGTTGGTGAAAAGTCTTGAGACCCTAGGGGATACATCTTGGGGTCATATAATGACGTTTAGAACCATATATGACCTTTATATGTTGCCATAAATGTCCGTGGTAGGCTCGAGGTCACGATATCGGTGCAAGTTTGGAACGGGTAAATTGACTGTTCAAAGGCATATTGGATGGTTCCACCCACTCAATTGGACTCCCGGAGGGTATTAGGAACCATGGTAAACATCTCGACATTTTTTATTTCCGGGCGACAAAAGGTCAAAAAATTCCAAAATTGAAGGCTATAATCCACGTTTTTTGAGGAATTTTGAGGTTACGGGGGCCCGGTGGCGAAAAGTCTTGAGACCCTAGGGGATACATCTTAGGTTCATATAATGACGTTTGGAACCATACATGACCCTTATATGTTTCCATAAATGTCCGTGGTAGGCTTGAGGTCACGACATCGGTGCAAGTATGGAACGGGTAAATTGACTGTTTAAAGGCATATTGGATGATTCAACCCACTCAATTGGACTCCCGGAGGGTATTAGGAACCATGGTAAACATCTCGACAATTTTTATTTCCGGGAAAAAAAAGTCAAAAAATTCTAAAAATTGAAGGCTTTTTATCCACGCTTTTTGAGGAATTTTGAGGTTTCGGGGCCCGATGGTGAAAAGTCTTGAGACCCTAGGGGATACATCTAAGGGTCATATAATGACGTTTGGAACCATATATGTGTAGGAGATTATAGGTACTAAATGCGGAAATAACATGAATCATATTCACATAGCACCAAACCAAGGATCTCATGCATAACACATAAAGAAGTAAGAATTATACCTTTGAAGCGTGATTCCACGATGATCGAGCTAGAACAATGGGGAGATAAAGAACCTCAAATGCGATTCCTCTACTTGGTCCACGGGCACGGATTAAGACCTCCACTAATGCTAGTTAGTCGCGAAAGAACTCTTCTATCGACCTTCTACGGAGATGAACGAACGATCAACTAGCCAAGAACCACCGCGCAACACCACGTGGGCCACTAGGGGTGGCCGGCCGTGGGTGAGAGGGGAGTGTGAGGGGCGTGCGTGTGAGAGAGAGAGGGGGAGGGCTTGTGGATGTTGGTTGCTTAGATTCACAATTCACTGTATGTTAATTGTGACTTAATCACCAACCCTAGGCATGACTATAATTTATAGATCATATCTCTAAATAATAGTCCAAGTCCAAATCCAAGCCCAATTCCTAATCCCACTCAAACTACACTTAGCCCAATCATGCTTATGACTAATTAATTGCTCATGAGGCCCATTAATGGGCCTCTAACTTGCTTAACCCATTACCCTTGTGTGTGACCAATATAGGATCCATTCTAAAGGGCTTTGGGCTATTTGACTAGCCCAAAGATCATCTCTCATAGTCTAGCAACAGAGGATGACGCCCCAACAAAATGAACTTATTATCTCCATAATAGTGATCCTTGATATATCTAGTAATTGCACTTATCGAAGACACAATTCCTTCAATCTCCCACTTGTCTGAGACAAGTGCGCAATATTCAAATTCCTTAAGTCATTTTGTGTCGATTTGATAATATGATTGCATCTTATGTAATCAATATTAATCTACAAATCATTTCTTGAAATCTGAGTTAGAATTACAAAACAAATGGTTACTATGTAACACATTTGAGCACGGCCATGCATTTTGTGAGTTCTCCCTCTTCAAGAGGCTAAAACTTGACACACTCCTAAATAATTAGGAAGACTCTATCCAATCTTGTGGCAACCAAAGCTCCCACTCAACTTCTGAAATAACCAGGAAACACCCTTTATAATCTCCAGTTACGGGAAGACGTTTGAATGTACCACAGTTATATCATCCATTGAATGAGATCAATGTTCCACTCATGTCAAAGGAATCCACTAACATATCCGGAAGCTCTATACTTGAACTTCAAAGTTGGTCTATAGTTCGATCATGCATCATTTATGCATATCCATGTGATTGACCGAGCATCACTACGCTCCCATAGCCCATGAAACTGCGCTATCCAATCAATCTTAACATGCTAGTCCAGTTTAAGAAATCATTATGTCCACTTTAATGATTCCGAACTAGGAACTTAATAATATATGAATTTTGTTCACCTGTGGGGTTTCATTCAAAAGGTCATTAACCTAGTGAGCCCATCAATTTATAATTATTTTGGACATTTTATTTAATAATTAAACCACAATTAAATAAGAGAAATGATAATTTCTGATTAAACATAATTCTGCAAATGAATGTATTACATATGTAATTTATTTTCTCAAAACAAATAACAACTTCTAATTACACCATTCGCTTCAATCCAGTTGCACTAGTATGCTTTTCATGCTTAGGCATTGGAAGGGGTTTAGTAAGTCGATCAGCGATGTTCTCATCCGTGTGAATTTTGCTCATCTTGACATCTCCTCTGTCAACGATCTCTCGAATGAGGTGAAACTTCCTCTCAACATGTTTGGATTTGAAGTGTGACCTAGCTTTCTTCGATTGAGAAATAGCTCCATTATTGTCACAGTATATCTCGATTCCCTTTTGAGCACTTGGTACGATATCCAGCTCAGTCATGAACTTCTTTATCCAAACAGCTTCCTTAGCTGCTTCAACAGCAGCCAAATACTCTGATTCTGTCGTAGAGTCTGTGACAGTGCTTTGCTTCGAACTCTTCCAACTCACTGCTCCTCCATTCAGACAGAACATGTATCCAGATTGAGGTCTGAAGTCATCCCTGTCTGTTTGGAAACTCGCATCAGTATAACCTTTGACAACCAACTCATGTTCGCCACCATACACTAGAAACATTCCTTTCGTCCTTCTCAAGTACTTAAGGATGTTCTTGGCAGCTGTCCAGTGTGCTTCACCTGGATATGCTTGAAACCTGCTGCACATGCTTAGAGCATATGCAACATCTGGCCTTGTACAAATCATGGCATACATAATCGATCCTATTGCAGAAGCATAAGGAATGATAGCCATACGTCCCATCTCATCTGGCATAACTGGGCATTGAGATATACTGAGAGTAATGCCATGGGACATGGGGAGAAAACCTCTCTTGGAGTTTGTCATCTCAAACCTGTCAAGAACCTTATCAATATAAGTCTCTTGACTTAGTCCAATCATCCTTCGAGACCTGTCTCTATGGATCTTAATTCCCAAAATATACTCGGCTTAACCTAAGTCTTTCATGGAAAAGCAACTCTTCAACCATTCCTTGACTGACTCAAGCATTGGTATGTCATTTCCCATGAGAAGTATGTCATCCACATACAAGACTAAGAAAACTACGCTGCTCCCACTAGACTTCTTGTATACACAAGGTTCCTCTTCGCTCTTGACAAAATCAAACCTTTTGATCGCTTCATCAAAACGAAGATTCCTACTCCTGGATGCCTGCTTCAATCCATAAATGGATTTCTCAAGCTTGCATACCTTTCTAGGATTTTCTAGATCTTCAAAACCCTCAGGTTGTGTCATGTACACTTCCTCCATCAAGAACCCATTCAAGAAGGCGGTTTTGACATCCATCTGCCAAATTTCGTAATCGAAAAATGCGGCAATCGCTAGAAGAATCCGAATGGACTTAAGCATTGCTACTGGGGAAAAAGTTTCATCATAGTCAATGCCATGAATCTGTCTGTACCCTTTTGCAGCCAGTCTTGCTTTATGGATGTAGGCATTTCCATCCTTGTCTGTTTTAATCTTGTAGACCCATTTGCAACCAATGGGTTTTACCCCATTAGGCAAGTCAACTAGGGTCCACACTTTATTTTCAGACATCGACTCCATTTCGGATTTCATGGCTTCAAGCCATTTATCTTAGTTGGGGCTCACCAAAGCTTGCTTGTAGGTTGTGGGTTCCTCATTCTCCAATAAGAAGATTTCATAATCCTCAGTTAACAGAACCTTGACAAACTGTTTGTTTCTGATTCTGGTAGACCTACGTGGGGTAGGAGCAACAGTAGAAATTTTCTCTCCAACTCCTTGAAGATTTTCGCATGAATTAGATTCAAGTGGGACGATAGGAGTCTCGCTAGTGGAATTAGCTTGCTCCGGCGCATGATTAATCGTTTCATGCGTATTCGCCTCTGACGTGGTGTTATCCACATCCATTTGTTGCTCGTCTCGAATTTCTTCGAGAATCACTTTACTCCCACTTGGCTTTCTAGATAGAAATTCCTTTTCTAGAAAGACACCATTGCGAGCAACAAACACTTTGTTATCTTCGCGATTGTAGAAGTAATACCCTTTTGTTTCTTTAGGATAGCCCACAAAGAAACACTTGTCTGATTTAGGGTGTAGTTTATCGCTTTGTAAACGTTTTACATAGGCTTCACATCCCCAAATCTTGAGATAAGACAAATTTGGAACTCTTCCTTTCCATAATTCATATGGTGTCTTCTCAACTACTTTGGATGGGCTTCTGTTTAGTACTCTGGAAGCTGCTACTAATGCATATCCCCAAAAAGATATGTGAAGATCAGTAAAGCTCATCATGGACCGAACCATATCTAGTAGAGTCCTATTTCTCCTTTCTAACACTCCATTTAATTGAGGTGTCCCTGGAGGGGTTAATTGTGAAATTATTCCACAATTAATCAGATGTTCATCAAATTCTTGGGTTAAATATTCGCCACCACGATCAGATCGTAATGCCTTAATTGTTTTCCCAAGCTGGTTTTGTACTTCATTCTGGAATTCTTTGAACTTTTCAAAGGCTTCCGACTTGTTCTTCATTAAGTAGATGTAACCATATCCACTTAAATCATCAGTAAAAGTAATGAAGTAACTAAACCCACCCCTAGCTTTTGAACTCATTGGTCCACACACATCTGTATGTATGAGTCCCAAAAGGTCACTAGCTCTTTCACCTATACCCGTAAAGGGTGACTTAGTCATTTTCCCAAGCAAGCATGACTCACAGTTTTCAAATGATTCATAATCAAAAGAAGAAAGGAGTCCATCCTTATGTAATTTCTGGACGCGCTTTTGGTTAATATGTCCAAGCCTACAATGCCATAGGTAAGTTGGGTTTGAACCATCTGTTTTCTGCTTTTTATGATCTATGTTGTAGACATGAGTTGCATATTCTAAAACATACAAGCCATTAATTAACTTAGCATTAGCATATAACATACTTTCTTTCGAAATAAAACAACGTTTGTCTCTTATTTCAAATGAAAAACCTTCAGTATCTAAAACTGGAACTGAAATAATGTTTTTAGTAATGCTAGGTACGAAATAACAGTTATTAAGTACTAAAATAAGTCCAGAAGGAAGTTTTAAATGATAACTCCCAATAGCAAGTGCAGCAACTTTTGCTCCATTCCCTACTCGAAGTGTTACTTCTCCTGGATCTAGCTTCCTACTTCCTTTCAAGCCCTGCACATCATTAACGATATGAGCACCACAACCGGTATCGAATACCCAAGTGGAAGATGAAGTAAGATTAATCTCTACAACAAAAACATCAAGTAACTCCTTACCTTCTGTTTTCACTGGTGTGTAATGGGGACACCCTGGTGTATGGGCTTGCCATCCACCACAAAAGAAGCACTGGCAATCTCTCCTTATCAGGTACTCCTCAGCATGGTTAAGTAAGATGTTGATCAAATTTGCTGATGATCCCTCATCATTATGAGAGAGTCTTACAATGTCAAAACCAGCATGGAGCGAGAACAAGATAATGTCATGCGCAGAATCATCATCGATCGGTTTCCCGAGGACATCCATTTGATTGATCATATCAACCAATTCATTGACATGGTTCCTCACTGACTGACCAGGTAAGAGTTTCTTTGCCATTATCTTACCATGAATCCTGTAAGTCTCATACCTTAAACTGTCAGCCCAGGAATAGTAAATCTGAGGGATCGAGTTAACGATCTCTCTTACATTTGGATCGCTGACACCTCCACTACCCAATGCCCCCATGCCACCTCTACAAATAGAACGAAGACATTGATACAAGTTGGTCACCTCATACCGTCTGAACCTATTATACCAACAGTTTGGAATAGATTCCAGTATTAGGTACTTGACCTTTTGTGCATCCAAAACTAATTTTGCATGCATTTCAGGATCCTGACCAGGAGCACACTTGTTCTCAATGGGTACATACAGACGAGCTTCAAGCTTGTAGCTTGTGAGAACATTTCTCAATTCGCCCTCCCATTGCCTGTAGTTTCTGAGATTAAGCCTTAAATTGAGTTTCATTGGTAAATCTGTGTTGTCATATAAGTTATTCATCTACAAACAAAAACAAAAACGAGGCAAAATTCAATAATTATGTTTAATAAATTTAAAGTACCACAAGTAATTTTAGAATTTATTAGTAACTTTAAAGCATTTTATTCAATTTTAAATTGACCCCTATTGAATAAAATGATTCCAAGATCCTTTATTTGTGCAATAATTAACCAGAGTGAGGCCCTGCAATCAACCATTACATTTTCAAGGTGAGTAAACTCTTTACTGATTACAACTCTTGTAATTCTTGGTTGAATAATTAACCATCGCATGTTTAATTATTACTCTTAGCTTCAAGGTTCTAAACGTTTTAGGTAACCTTGTTGAATATAACCAATTAAAAGTGTAGTTATGCGGTCCTACCCCCACTTCCCCAAGATATATTATGATGCTCTGCTGAGGGCTGACCCATCACAAACGATCAAGGTTTTCGTCGGGTTTTTAATTGGAAAAGCTGCATCAATATTACTGGGATCTAGATTTATTATGTTGTGATTATATAGTGAACTCTAGCGCATCATCAAGCAACATAAATAAACCTAAACATGCATAATCTACTAATGCAATAAAACATGACATAGTATGGCCCCTTAATCCTAAGAAAACTAATAAAGCAAAATGCTCCCACTTGAACCTTCATGGATCTCATCCATCTTGCTCCATTGGGCCTTCACTTCATTGGCTTTTGGATCAACTGCAACCTGTAATTTTATTCTACTATATCTACTACTTAAATAAAATAAAATAAATTATAAAAATACTCAACGGTACGCAAACCGTATTTAGATTACAAAAATACATCACGATGCGCAGATCGTATTTAGAATCTATGGGCCATACTAGTCTATATATAGAAATAAACAATATCATATATTATAAAGTGCCATATAAAAAATCACTCATCATGCTTTCCTAAACTATAACATCAAATGATCATAATAAAGGAAACATGGCTATAAATATCTCATATTTTAATTAATTAATTACTGTAATTAGATAATATCATATATTATTCATGACCAACCATAAAATATCATATATTTTAATTTAGGTATGAGATAGAATCAAATCTTATTTGTATAATGGAAGATAAATCATATTTATTTTCCATGATTATCCTAACTAATTTAGGAATTCTATCTTAATTACTAACCAATCACATATTTTAAATCAATTATTATTATCCATAAATAATCATGGGATAATCACATTATTTAATCAATTATTATCCAAATAGAATCTTTTGCTCCATAATTATCCAAACTTAACAAAAATAACAACTTTAATTTTGTTAATTATCTTTTCAAATTTAAACTTATCCTTTTTAAAATTTGATAACTGATTTTATCTAAAATAAAATAAAATAAATAAATTTTTTTTTTCTTGAAAAAACCGCGTCAGCCACCGTGGTGTGGCCAGCCGAAGCCAGCCACGGTGGCCGCACACCTTGCGGTGTGCGCAGCCCCTGCAATGACGCAGGAACAGCAGCAGCAGCACACGCAACGGGGTGGTGCACTGCTGCGCTGCCCCTTTGCTGCCTGATCCCAGCCCCGCCCCTCACTCCTGGACCACCAGCAGCAGCACCGCCGTGGCAGTGCCACCCAGCCGCGGTGGTTGCTGCTGTAATTTCACCCTTTATTTTTTTTTGTTTTGTTTTTTCTTGATGATTTATAATTAATTAAAACAAAACAGAATTTTGTAAAAATAAATTAAACTTTATGTGGTCCTATTAATTCCAAAACTAAATCATATTCAATTTTGAAATTAGGGTTCTTGATGAAATAAATCCCCAATTTAATTTAACACTTAAATTAAATAATTTGATCATGAAAAATTCATAATTTTAACATGTAATCAAATAGATTAAATTCCTTAAGCATATTACCATCAAAGACAATCAAAAATTAAACACAAAATTTCACAAATTAGGGTTAAGATTCGAAATTTTCGAAAATTAGGGTTTAGGGGTTCGAAATTTTCGAGTAATTTGGGGCAAAATTCGGATCAAAATATGGCTAAAATGGAGCAAATTAAACACCTTTAATGATTCTATATTGTTAAATCACATTTAAAATAACAATTGACCAATAATTAAATATTCTCCCTCCTAATTGAATTAAAATTGTGGATTATCAAAGAATTATTACTCAATATATGTAAATGCAAGAGGCTAACTGATACCACTGTAGGAGATTATAGGTAATAAATGCGGAAATAACATGAATCATATTCACATAGCACCAAACCAAGGATCCCATGCATAACACATAAAGAAGTAAGAATTATACCTTTGAAGCGTGATTCCACGATGATCGAGCAAGAACAATGGGGAGATAAAGAACCTCAAATGCGATTCCTCTACTTGGTCCACAGGCACGGATTAAGACCTCCACTAATGCTAGTTAGTCGCGAAAGAACTCTTCTATCGACCTTCTACGGAGATGAACGAACGATCAACTAGCCAAGAACCACCGCGCAACACCACGTGGGCCACTAGGGGTGGCCGGCCGTGGGTGAGAGGGGAGTGTGAGGGGCGTGCGTGTGAGAGAGAGAGGGGGAGGGCTTGTGGATGTTGGTTGCTTAGATTCACAATTCACTGTATGTTAATTGTGACTTAATCACCAATCCTAGGCATGACTATAATTTATAGATCATATCTCTAAATAATAGTCCAAGTCCAAATCCAAGCCCAATTCCTAATCCCACTCAAATTACACTTAGCCCAATCATGCTTATGACTAATTAATTGCTCATGAGGCCCATTAATGGGCCTCTAACTTGCTTAACCCATTACCCTTGTGTGTGACCAATATAGGATCCATTCTAAAGGGCTTTGGGCTATTTGACTAGCCCAAAGATCATCTCTCATAGTCTAGCAACAGAGGATGACGCCCCAACAGAATGAACTTATTATCTCCATAATAGTGATCCTTGATATATCTAGTAATTGCACTTATCGAAGACACAATTCCTTCAATATGACCCTTATATGTTTCCATAAATGTCCGTGGTAGGCTTGAGGTCACGATATCAGTGCAAGTTTAGAACAGGTAAATTGACTGTTTAAAGGCATATTTGATGGTTCCACCCACTAAATTGGACTCCTGGAGAGTATTAGGAACCATGGTAAACATCTCGGCAATTTTTATTTCCGAGCGGAAAAAGGTCAAAAAATTCCAAAATTGAAGGCTATAATTCACGCTTTTTGAGGAATTTTGAGGTTACGGGGCCCGGTGGCGAAAAAAAGTCTTGAGACCCTAGGGAATACATCTTAGGGTCATATAATGACGTTTGGAACCATATATGACCCTTATATGTTGCCATAAATGTCCGTGGTTGGCTTGAGGTCACGATATCGGTGCAAGTTTGGAACGGGTAAATTGACTGTTTAAAGGCATATTGGATGGTTCCACCAACTCAATTGGACTCCCGGAGGGTATTAGGAACCAAGGTAAACATCTCGACAATTTTTATTTCCGGGCAAAAAAAGGTCAAAAAATTCTAAAATTGAAGGCTATAATACACGCTTTTTGAGAAATTTTGAGTTTACATGGCCTGGTGGCGAAAAAAAGTCTTGAGACCCTAGGGGATACATTTAAGGGTCATATAATGACGTTTGGAACCATATATGACCCTTATATATTGCCATAAATATCCGTGGTAGGCTTGAGGTCACGATATTGGTGCAAGTTTGGAACGGGTAAATTGACTGTTTAAAGGCATATTGGATGGTTCCACCCACTCAATTGGAATCCCGGAGGGTATTAGGAACCATGGTAAACATCTCGGAAATTTTTATTTTCGGGCGAAAGAAGGTCAAAAAATTCCAAAATTGAAGGCTTTTTATCCACGCTTTTTGAGGAATTTTGAGGTTACGGGGCCCGGTGGCGAAAAGTCTTGAGACCATAGGGGATACAACTTAGGGTCATATAATGACGTTTGGAACCATATATGACCCTTATATGTTGCCATAAATTTCCGTGGTAGGCTTGAAGTCACGATATCGGTGCAAGTTTAGAACGGGTAAATTGACTGTTTAAAGGCATATTGGATGGTTCCACCCACTTAATTGGACTCCTGGAGGGTATTAGGAACCATGGTAAACATCTCGACAATTTTTATTTCCGAGCGGAAAAAGGTCAAAAAATTCCAAAATTGAAGGATATAATTCACGCTTTTTGAGGAATTTTAAGGTTACGGGGCCTGGTGGGGAAAAAAGTCTTGAGACCCTAGGGAATACATCTTAGGGCCATATAATGATGTTTGGAACCATATATGACCCTTATATGTTGCCATAAATGTCCGTGGTAGGCTTGAGGTCACGATATCGGTACAAGTTTGGAACGGGTAAATTGACTGTTTAAAGGCATTTTGGATGGTTCCACCCATTCAATTGGACTCCCGGAGGGTATAAGGAACCATGGTAAACATCTCGGCAATATTTATTTCCGGGAAAAAAAAGGTCAAAAAATTCCAAAATTGAAGGCTAATCCAAGCTTTTTGAGGAATTTTGAGGTTACGGGGCCCGGTGGCAAAAAAAAGTCTTGAGACCCTAGGGGATACATTTAAGGGTCATATAATGATTTTTGGAACCACATATGACCCTTATATATTGCCATAAATATCCGTGGTAGGATTGAGGTCACGATATGGGTGCAAGTTTGGAACGGGTAAATTGACTGTTTAAAGGCATATTGGATGGTTCCACCCACTCAATTGGACTCCCGGATGGCATAAGGAACCATGGTAAACATCTCGGCAATTTTTATTTCCGGGCGAAAAAAGGTCAAAAAATTCCAAAATTGAAGTCTATAATCCACGGTTTTTGAGGAATTTTGAGGTTACGGGGCCCGGTGGCGAAAAGTCTTGAGACCATAGGGGATACAACTTAGGGTCATATAATGACGTTTGGAACCATATATGACCCTTATATGTTGCCATAAATTTCCGTGGTAGGCTTGAGGTCACGATATCGGTGCAAGTTTAGAACGGGTAAATTGACTGTTTAAAGACATATTGGATGGTTCCACCCACTTAATTGGACTCCTGGAGGGTATTAGGAACCATGGTAAACATCTCGACAATTTTTATTTCCGAGCGGAAAAAGGTCAAAAAATTCCAAAATTGAAGGATATAATTCACGCTTTTTGAGGAATTTTAAGGTTACGGGGCCCGGTGGGGAAAAAAGTCTTGAGACCCTAGGGAATACATCTTAGGGCCATATAATGATGTTTGGAACCATATATGACCCTTATATGTTGCCATAAATGTCCGTGGTAGGCTTGAGGTCACGATATCGGTACAAGTTTGGAACGGGTAAATTGACTGTTTAAAGGCATTTTGGATGGTTCCACCCATTCAATTGGACTCCCGGAGGGTATAAGGAACCATGGTAAACATCTCGGCAATATTTATTTCCGGGAAAAAAAAGGTCAAAAAATTCCAAAATTGAAGGCTAATCCAAGCTTTTTGAGGAATTTTGAGGTTACGGGGCCCGGTGGCCAAAAAAAGTCTTGAGACCCTAGGGGATACATTTAAGGGTCATATAATGATTTTTGGAACCACATATGACCCTTATATATTGCCATAAATATCCGTGGTAGGATTGAGGTCACGATATGGGTGCAAGTTTGGAACGGGTAAATTGACTGTTTAAAGGCATATTGGATGGTTCCACCCACTCAATTGGAATCCCGGAGGGTATTAGGAACCATGGTAAACATCTCGGCAATTTTTATTTTCGGGCGAAAGAAGGTCAAAAAATTCCAAAATTGAAGGCTTTTTATCCACGCTTTTTGAGGAATTTTGAGGTTACGGGGCCCGGTGGCGAAAAGTCTTGAGACCATAGGGGATACAACTTAGGGTCATATAATGACGTTTGGAACCATTTATGACCCTTATATGTTGCCATAAATTTCCGTGGTAGGCTTGAGGTCACGATATCGGTGCAAGTTTAGAACGGGTAAATTGACTGTTTAAAGGCATATTGGATGGTTCCACCCACTTAATTGGACTCCTGGAGGGTATTAGGAACCATGGTAAACATCTCGACAATTTTTATTTCCGAGCGGAAAAAGGTCAAAAAATTCCAAAATTGAAGGATATAATTCACGCTTTTTGAGGAATTTTAAGGTTACGGGGCCCGGTGGGGAAAAAAGTCTTGAGACCCTAGGGAATACATCTTAGGGCCATATAATGATGTTTGGAACCATATATGACCCTTATATGTTGCCATAAATGTCCGTGGTAGGCTTGAGGTCACGATATCGGTACAAGTTTGGAACGGGTAAATTGACTGTTTAAAGGCATTTTGGATGGTTCCACCCATTCAATTGGACTCCCGGAGGGTATAAGGAACCATGGTAAACATCTCGGCAATATTTATTTCCGGGAAAAAAAAGGTCAAAAAATTCCAAAATTGAAGGCTAATCCAAGCTTTTTGAGGAATTTTGAGGTTACGGGGCCCGGTGGCCAAAAAAAGTCTTGAGACCCTAGGGGATACATTTAAGGGTCATATAATGATTTTTGGAACCACATATGACCCTTATATATTGCCATAAATATCCGTGGTAGGATTGAGGTCACGATATGGGTGCAAGTTTGGAACGGGTAAATTGACTGTTTAAAGGCATATTGGATGGTTCCACCCACTCAATTGGACTCCCGGATGGCATAAGGAACCATGGTAAACATCTCGGCAATTTTTATTTCCGGGCGAAAAAAGGTCAAAAAATTCCAAAATTGAAGTCTATAATCCACGGTTTTTGAGGAATTTTGAGGTTACGGGGCCCGGTGGCGAAAAGTCTTGAGACCATAGGGGATACAACTTAGGGTCATATAATGACGTTTGGAACCATATATGACCCTTATATGTTGCCATAAATTTCCGTGGTAGGCTTGAGGTCACGATATCGGTGCAAGTTTAGAACGGGTAAATTGACTGTTTAAAGGCATATTGGATGGTTCCACCCACTTAATTGGACTCCTGGAGGGTATTAGGAACCATGGTAAACATCTCGACAATTTTTATTTCCGAGCGGAAAAAGGTCAAAAAATTCCAAAATTGAAGGATATAATTCACGCTTTTTGAGGAATTTTAAGGTTACGGGGCCCGGTGGGGAAAAAAGTCTTGAGACCCTAGGGAATACATCTTAGGGCCATATAATGATGTTTGGAACCATATATGACCCTTATATGTTGCCATAAATGTCCGTGGTAGGCTTGAGGTCACGATATCGGTACAAGTTTGGAACGGGTAAATTGACTGTTTAAAGGCATTTTGGATGGTTCCACCCATTCAATTGGACTCCCGGAGGGTATAAGGAACCATGGTAAACATCTCGGCAATATTTATTTCCGGGAAAAAAAAGGTCAAAAAATTCCAAAATTGAAGGCTAATCCAAGCTTTTTGAGGAATTTTGAGGTTACGGGGCCCGGTGGCCAAATAAAGTCTTGAGACCCTAGGGGATACATTTAAGGGTCATATAATGATTTTTGGAACCACATATGACCCTTATATATTGCCATAAATATCCGTGGTAGGATTGAGGTCACGATATGGGTGCAAGTTTGGAACGGGTAAATTGACTGTTTAAAGGCATATTGGATGGTTCCACCCACTCAATTGGACTCCCGGATGGCATAAGGAACCATGGTAAACATCTCGGAAATTTTTATTTCCGGGCGAAAAAAGGTCAAAAAATTCCAAAATTGAAGGCTTTTTATCCACGCTTTTTGAGGAATTTTGAGGTTACGGGGCCCGGTGGCGAAAAGTCTTGAGACCATAGGGGATACAATTTAGGGTCATATAATGACGTTTGGAACCATATATGACCCTTATATGTTGCCATAAATTTCCGTGGTAGGCTTGAGGTCACGATATCGGTGCAAGTTTAGAACGGGTAAATTGACTGTTTAAAGGCATATTGGATGGTTCCACCCACTTAATTGGACTCCTGGAGGGTATTAGGAACCATGGTAAACATCTCGACAATTTTTATTTCCGAGCGGAAAAAGGTCAAAAAATTCCAAAATTGTAGGATATAATTCACGCTTTTTGAGGAATTTTAAGGTTACGGGGCCCGGTGGGGAAAAAAGTCTTGAGACCCTAGGGAATACATCTTAGGGCCATATAATGATGTTTGGAACCATATATGACCCTTATATGTTGCCATAAATGTCCGTGGTAGGCTTGAGGTCACGATATCGGTACAAGTTTGGAACGGGTAAATTGACTGTTTAAAGGCATTTTGGATGGTTCCACCCATTCAATTGGACTCCTGGAGGGTATAAGGAACCATGGTAAACATCTCGGCAATATTTATTTCCGGGCAAAAAAAGGTCAAAAAATTCCAAAATTGAAGGCTAATCCAAGCTTTTTGAGGAATTTTGAGGTTACGGGGCCCGGTGGCCAAAAAAAGTCTTGAGACCCTAGGGGATACATTTAAGGGTCATATAATGATTTTTGGAACCACATATGACCCTTATATATTGCCATAAATATCCGTAGTAGGATTGAGGTCACGATATGGGTGCAAGTTTGGAACGGGTAAATTGACTGTTTAAAGGCATATTGGATGGTTCCACCCACTCAATTGGACTCCCGGATGGCATAAGGAACCATGGTAAACATCTCGGCAATTTTTATTTCCGGGCGAAAAAAGGTCAAAAAATTCCAAAATTGAAGGCTTTTTATCCACGCTTTTTGAGGAATTTTGAGGTTACGGGGCCCGGTGGCGAAAAGTCTTGAGACCATAGGGGATACAACTTAGGGTCATATAATGACGTTTGGAACCATATATGACCCTTATATGTTGCCATAAATTTCCGTGGTAGGCTTGAGGTCACGATATCGGTGCAAGTTTAGAACGGGTAAATTGACTGTTTAAAGGCATATTGGATGGTTCCACCCACTTAATTGGACTCCTGGAGGGTATTAGGAACCATGGTAAACATCTCGACAATATTTATTTCCGAGCGGAAAAAGGTCAAAAAATTCCAAAATTGAAAGATATAATTCACGCTTTTTGAGGAATTTTAAGGTTACGGGGCCCAGTGGGGAAAAAAGTTTTGAGACCCTAGGGAATACATCTTAGGGCCATATAATGATGGTTGGAACCATATATGACCCTTATATGTTGCCATAAATGTCCGTGGTAGGCTTGAGGTCATGATATCGGTACAAGTTTGGAACGGGTAAATTGACTGTTTAAAGGCATTTTGGATGGTTCCACCCATTCAATTGGACCCCCGGAGGGTATAAGGAACCATGGTAAACATCTCGGCAATATTTATTTCCGGGCAAAAAAAGGTCAAAAAATTCCAAAATTGAAGGCTAATCCAAGCTTTTTGAGGAATTTTGAGGTTACGGGGCCCGGTGGCCAAAAAAAGTCTTGAGACCCTAGGGGATACATTTAAGGGTCATATAATGATTTTTGGAACCACATATGACCCTTATATATTGCCATAAATATCCGTGGTAGGATTGAGGTCACGATATGGGTGCAAGTTTGGAACGGGTAAATTGACTGTTTAAAGGCATATTGGATGGTTCCACCCACTCAATTGGACTCCCGGATGGCATAAGGAACCATGGTAAACATCTCGGCAATTTTTATTTCCGGGCGAAAAAAGGTCAAAAAATTCCAAAATTGAAGGCTTTTTATCCACGCTTTTTGAGGAATTTTGAGGTTACGGGGCCCGGTGGCGAAAAGTCTTGAGACCATAGGGGATACAACTTAGGGTCATATAATGACGTTTGGAACCATATATGACCCTTATATGTTGCCATAAATGCCCGTGGTAAGCTTGAGGTCACGATATCGGTGCAAGTTTAGAACGGGTAAATTGACTGTTTAAAGGTATATTGGATGGTTCCACCCACTTAATTGGACTCCTGGAGTGTATTAGGAACCATGGTAAAAATCTCGGCAATTTTTATTTCCGAGCGGAAAAAGGTCAAAAAATTCCAAAATTGAAGGCTATAATTCACGCTTTTTCTGGAATTTTAAGGTTACGGGGCCCGGTGGCGAAAAAAAGTCTTGAGACCCTAGGGAATACATCTTAGGGTCATATAATGACGTTTGGAACCATATATGACCCTTATATGTTGCCATAAATGTCCGTGGTAGGCTTGAGGTCACGATATCGGTACAAGTTTGGAACGGGTAAATTGACTGTTTAAAGGCATATTGGATGGTTCCACCCATTCAATTGGACTCCCGGAGGGTATTAGGAACCATGGTAAACATCTCGACAATTTTTATTTCTGGGTGAAAAAAGGTCAAAAAATTCCAAAATTTAAGGCTATAATCCATTCTTTTTGAGGAATTTTTAGTTTACGGGGCCTGGTGGCGAAAAAAAGTCTTGAGACCCTAGGGGATACATCTTAGGGTCATATAATGACGTTTGGAACCATATATGACCCTTATATATTGCCATAAATATCCGTGGTAGGCTTGAGGTCACGATATTGGTGCAAGTTTGGAACGGGTAAATTGACTGTTGAAAGGCATATTGGATGGTTCCACCCACTCAATTGGAATCCCGGAGGGTATTAGGAACCATGGTAAACATCTCGGCAATTTTTATTTCCGGGCGAAAAAAGGTCAAAAATTCCAAAATTGAAGGCTATATATAATCCATGCTTTTTGAGGAATTTTGAGGTTACGGGACCCGGTGGCGAAAAAGTCTTGAGACCCTAGGGGATACATCTTAGGGTCATATAATGACGTTTGGAACCATATATGATCCTTATATGTGATAAGTGACATTTATGTCACTCCTAGGGGTATTGTTTAGGTTATTTTCGTGTTTGTTTTCCCTTATTTTTCCTTTTATTCTCTTGATTTCTCTTTAATAAAGTTTCTAGTTTATTTTGGTAATTTTGGAGTGTTTTAGTTTATTTTCTTTATTTTATTAGCTTTAGTTTATTTCCGTATTTTATTTTACTTTATTTGCTTGTTTAGTTTTTGTTTTATTTTTATTAGTTTAGTTTTATGCCTCTTATTTTCTATTTCATTTTATTTATTTCTATTTTATTTATTTTATTTCATGTCCCGATTCTCTCCTCGGTTTTCTTTGTGTGTAGGTTTGCGATCGTATTAAGGTTCAAAGCTCAAGTGTGTTCCGAGTTTCAATGTCATATTCGTGTTCGAGGTCCAAGCACGATTTACAAGCTTCTAAGCCCCAAAGCTGCTGCCCCTAACCCTCCTTTGCTCAGCCAACCCCTGCTGCCAGCTTAACCATCACCACACCCTTCACTAACCTTCACCACACACTCTTCACCTCACTTCCCCTGCTCCCTCACCCACACAACAGCCACAATCAGCAGCAAGACCACACACACTAGCACCAACCACCGCCAAAACCACCACAATCAGCCACACCCAGCAGCCACGCAACACCAGCTCCACCAATCACAGCCACCACTACCCCCTGTTCTCACGCACACCACAAATCAACTCCCCTGTTTCCACCGCACTTCACCCAATTAACCACCACGCAGCCACTGCACCAACCACCCAACAGCCGCCAAACCCCAACATCGCAACCACGCACATCAACAACAGCAACCAAACCACCTCCAATCAACCTCCACCAATTCGCACCTCCCCTGCTTCACCCAGCAGCCACCCCGCAACCATCAACAACACCAACAGCAGCGACAGCAACCATCAACAACACCAACAGCAGCGACAACAACCATCAACAACAGCAACTGCAACAACAACAACCTTCATCCACCTTACGCAACCCCGCAACCACCACCAATTCGCATCTCCCACTACACCAACAACAATCAGCGCGTCAATCAAACCCGAATCCGCAACAATTGCATTCCCCAAGCTACCCAGACCTCCGCGACCGCGCAGCTCTGTCAGAAGGCGCACAAACTGGAGTCCAAAACAGATTGGAGGCAGTAGCATTTGCGCAACCTCTGCCAGATGTCTTCGCGGGCGCGCAAATGTGGGTTCAATCACGAGCTTCTCACGTGATTTTAATGAAAATCGAAGGGCCACAATTTGATGCTAGATGATTGTAGTTGATTAACGGTGATGATTGTGATAATTGATGATGCGTGATGGTGATGATGGATGATCAGAGAGCAGCCACGAAGAAGAAGAAGAAGGGAATTGGGGTTTGATGATCGTGTGGGTCTGATGGGAATTGGGGATTTTGGGATTTTTATTTTCTTTTAATTTTATTTCTTTTTTATTCCCTTTTTCTATTTTCCTTTTCTTTTCTTTTGTTTTATTTTATTTTCTTTATTTGTTTTCTTTTATTTTCTTTATTATTTTTAGCTTGTATTATAAATACCCCTTTGGGGTTATTTCCTCCTAATAACTTTTCAATCACCCATAATTTTATTCTATTCTCTAATTAGTTTTAGGAGAGCTTCTCTCTCTAGGTTTAGCTTAGGATTAGGGTAGTTTAGAGAGAGAAAGTGAGGGTTTCACCATTGTTGAACTTGGATTTTGAAGAAGAAATTGATCGTCTTTTCTATAGATTTACATCTTCAATCAATGAGAATCTCTAACTCTCTCTCCTCTATTTTTATTGTTTTATTTTGATTATTATTTTTGTTGTTGATATTGCTTGTTGATCATGTTGATTCTTGATTATTTGTTGATTAATCTTGTTATTATCATGATTAGTGAGTAATTTCCCCATTGAGGGGATGGTTGTGGTGTAGTTGGATCTTGAGCATGTTCTAGGTTTAGAGTTGATTTATTTGTGATTAAAGTCTTTATATGCTTGATATTCTTTAATCCTCTTGCAAGTGCACATTGTTGGTTGATTAAAGGTGAATCTTTGCTAACAAGGAACGGAAGTTGACTTAGTTAAGGTTCATTAGTATCGATTGTTATTTAATAGTACCTCCTAGTATATGGTTCTAATGTGGAAACATAGAGGCTATGTTAGGAGAAGCCAATTGACCCCGGAAGGCGGCTAGATTGGATCCTTTATTTCGATATTTGAGCATGTTTAGTTCATAATTAATTCAACTTCTATGCTTTTGTTTGTGTTCAAGTGAATGCTATACCTAAACCATTTCCCTTAATGTTTTATTTCTTGTTTTAGCATTTTTAGACTTTAGTTTATTTATCTCCTATTCCGGACTAGCTTAATTGTCGATAACATTTGGTGGTGTTTAACCGTTCTTTGTGGTTCGTCCCCTATGCTTGCCTTATACTCGTATTAGGTTTGTTTAGGTTGTATAAATTGTATTTGATCTAAGGATAGACAATTGACGACGCGTTTATTCCTTTGTCAATATGTTGCCATAAATGTCCGTGGTAGGCATGAGATCACGATATCGGTGCAAGTTTGGAACGGGTAAATTGACTGTATAAAGGCATATTGGATGGTTCCACCCAATCAATTGGACTCCCGGAGGGTATTAAGAACCATGGTAAACATCTCGGCAATTTTTATTTCCGGGCGAAAAAAGGTCAAAAAATTCCAAAATTGAAGGCTATACCACGTTTTTGAGGAATTTTGACGTTACGGGGCCTGGTGGCGAAAATTCTTGAGACCCTAGGGGATACATGTTAGGGTCATATAACGACGTATGGAACCATATATGTCCCTTATATGTTGCCATAAATGTCCGTGGCAGGCTTAAGGTCACGATATCGGTGCAAGTTTGGAACGGGTACATTGATTGTTTAAAGGCATATTGGATGGTTCCACCCACTCAATTGGACTCCCGGAGGATATTAGGAACCATGGTAAACATCTCGGCAATTTTTAGTTCACGGCGAAAAAATTCCAAAATTGAACGCTATAATCCACGCTTTTTGAGGACTTTTGAGGTTACGGGGCCTGGTGGCGAAAAGTCTTGAGACGCTAGGGGATACATCTTAGGGTCATATAATGACGTTTGGAACTATATATGACCCTTATATGTTGCCATAAATGTCCGTGGTAGGCTTGAGATCACGATATCGGTGCAAGTTTGGAACGGGTAAATTGACTGTTTAAAGGCATATTGGATGGTTCCACCCACTCAATTGGACTCCCGGAGGGCATAAGGAACCATGGTAAACATCTCGGCAATTTTTATTTCCGGGCAAAAAAAGGTCAAAAAATTCCAAAATTGAAGGCTTTTTATCCACGCTTTTTGAGGAATTTTGAGGTTACGGGGCCCGGTGGCAAAAAGTCTTGAGACCATAGGGGATACAACTTAGGGTCATAAAATGACGTTTGGAACCATATATGACCCTTATTTGTTGCCATAAATGCCCGTGGTAGGCTTGAGGTCACGATATCGGTGCAAGTTTAGAACGGGTAAATTGACTGTTTAAAGGCATATTTGATGGTTCCACCCACTTAATTGGACTCCTGGAGTGTATTAGGAACCATGGTAAAAATCTCGGCAATTTTTATTTCCGAGCGGAAAAAGGTCAAAAAATTCCAAAATTAAAGGCTATAATTCACGCTTTTTGAGGAATTTTAAGGTTACGGGGCCTGGTGGCGAAAAAAAGTCTTGAGACCCTAGGGAATACATCTTTGGGTCATATAATGACGTTTGGAACCATATATGACCCTTATATGTTGCGATAAATGTCCGTGGTAGGCTTGAGGTCACGATATCGGTACAAGTTTGGAACGGGTAAATTGACTGTTTAAAGGCATATTGGATGGTTCCACCCATTCAATTGGACTCCCGGAGGGTATTAGGAACCATGGTAAACATCTCGGCAATTTTTATTTCTGGGTGAAAAAAGGTCAAAAAATTCCAAAATTTAAGGCTATAATCCATGCTTTTTGAGGAATTTTGAGTTTACGGGGCCTGGTGGCGAAAAAAAGTCTTGAGACCCTAGGGGATACATCTTAGGGTCATATAATGACGTTTGGAACCATATATGACCCTTATATGTTGCCATAAATGTCCGTGGTAGGCTTGAGGTCACGATATCGGTGCAAGTTTCGAACGGGTAAATTGACTGTTTAAAGGCATATTGGATGGTTCCACCCACTCAATTGGACTCCCGGAGGGTATTAGGAACCATGGTAAACATCTCGGCAATTTTTATTTCCGGGCGAAAAAAGGTCAAAAATTCCAAAATTGAAGGCTATATATAATCCATGCTTTTTGAGGAATTTTGAGGTTACGGGGCCCGGTGGCGAAAAGTCTTGAGACCCTAGGGGATACATCTTAGGGTCATATAATGATGTTTGGAACCATATATGATCCTTATATGTGATAAGTGACATTTATGTCACTCCTAGGGGTAGTGTTTAGGTTATTTTCGTGTTTGTTTTCCCTTATTTTTCCTTTTATTCTCTTGTTTTCTCTTTAATAAAGTTTCTAGTTTATTTTGGTAATTTTGGAGTGTTTTAGTTTATTTTCTTTATTTTATTAGCTTTAGTTTATTTCCGTATTTTATTTTACTTTATTTGCTTGTTTAGTTTTTGTTTTATTTTTATTAGTTTAGTTTTATGCCTCTTATTTTCTATTTCATTTTATTTATTTCTATTTTATTTATTTTATTTCATGTCCCGATCCTCTCCTCGGTTTTCTTTGTGTGTAGGTTTGCGATCGTATTAAGGTTCAAAGCTCAAGTGTGTTCCGAGTTTCAATGTCATATTCGTGTTCGAGGTCCAAGCACGATTTACAAGCTTCTAAGCCCCAAAGCTGCTGCCCCTAACCCTCCTTTGCTCAGCCAACCCCTGCTGCCAGCTTAACCATCACCACACCCTTCACTAACCTTCACCACACACTCTTCACCTCACTTCCCCTGCTTCCTCACCCACACAACAGCCACAATCAGCAGCAAGACCACACACACTAGCACCAACCACCGCCAAAACCACCAGAATCAGCCACACCCAGCAGCCACGCACCACCAGCTCCACCAATCACAGCCACCACTACCCCCTGTTCTCACGCACACCACAAATCAACTCCCCTGTTTCCACCGCACTTCACCCAATTAACCACCACGCAGCCACTGCACCAACCACCCAACAGCCGCCAAACCCTAACATCGCAACCACGCACATCAACAGCAGCAACCAAACCACCTCCAATCAACCTCCACCAATTCGCACCTCCCCTGCTTCACCCAGCAGCCACCCCGCAACCATCAACAACACCAACAGCAGCGACAGCAACCATCAACAACACCAACAGCAGCGACAACAACCATCAACAACAGCAACTGCAACAACAAAAACCTTCATCCACCTTACGCAACCCCGCAACCACCACCAATTCGCATCTCCCACTACACCAACAACAATCAGTGCGTCAATCAAACCCGAATCCGCAACAATTGCATTCCCCAAGCTACCCAGACCTCCGCGGCCGCGCAGCTCTGTCAGAAGGCGCACAAATTGGAGTCCAAAACAGATTGGAGGCAGTAGCATTTGCGCAACCTCTGCGCGATGTCTTCGCGGGCGCGCAAATGTGGGTTCAATCACGAGCTTCTCACGTGATTTTAATGAAAATCGAAGGGCCACGATTTGATGCTAGATGATTGTAGTTGATTAACGGTGATGATTGTGATAATTGATGATGCGTGATGGTGATGATGGATGATCAGAGAGCAGCCACGAAGAAGAAGAAGAAGGGAATTGGGGTTTGATGATCGTGTGGGTCTGATGGGAATTGGGGATTTTGGGATTTTTATTTTCTTTTAATTTTATTTCTTTTTTATTCCCTTTTTCTATTTTCCTTTTCCTTTCTTTTGTTTTATTTTATTTTCTTTATTTGTTTTCTTTTATTTTCTTTATTATTTTTAGCTTGTATTATAAATACCCCTTTGGGGTTATTTCCTCCTAATAACTTTTCAATCACCCATAATTTTATTCTATTCTCTAATTAGTTTTAGGAGAGCTTCTCTCTCTAGGTTTAGCTTAGGATTAGGGTAGTTTAGAGAGAGAAAGTGAGGGTTTCACCATTGTTGAACTTGGATTTTGAAGAAGAAATTGATCGTCTTTTCTATAGATTTACATCTTCAATCAATGAGAATCTCTAACTCTCTCTCCTCTATTTTTATTGTTTTATTTTGATTATTATTTTTGTTGTTGATATTGCTTGTTGATCATGTTGATTCTTGATTATTTGTTGATTAATCTTGTTATTATCATGATTAGTGAGTAATTTCCCCATTGAGGGGATGGTTGTGGTGTAGTTGGATCTTGAGCATGTTCTAGGTTTAGAGTTGATTTATTTGTGATTAAAGTCTTTATATGCTTGATATTCTTTAATCCTCTTGCAAGTGCACATTGTTGGTTGATTAAAGGTGAATCTTTGCTAACAAGGAACGGAAGTTGACTTAGTTAAGGTTCATTAGTATCGATTGTTATTTAATAGTACCTCCTAGTATATGGTTCTAATGTGGAAACATAGAGGCTATGTTAGGAGAAGCCAATTGACCCCGGAAGGCGGCTAGATTGGATCCTTTATTTCGATATTTGAGCATGTTTAGTTCATAATTAATTCAACTTCTATGCTTTTGTTTGTGTTCAAGTGAATGCTATACCTAAACCATTTCCCTTAATGTTTTATTTCTTGTTTTAGCATTTTTAGACTTTAGTTTATTTATCTCCTATTCCGGACTAGCTTAATTGTCGATAACATTTGGTGGTGTTTAACCGTTCTTTGTGGTTCGTCCCCTATGCTTGCCTTATACTCGTATTAGGTTTGTTTAGGTTGTATAAATTGTATTTGATCTAAGGATAGACAATTGACGACGCGTTTATTCCTTTGTCAATATGTTGCCATAAATGTCCGTGGTAGGCATGAGATCACGATATCGGTGCAAGTTTGGAACGGGTAAATTGACTGTATAAAGGCATATTGGATGGTTCCACCCACTCAATTGGACTCCCGGAGGGTATTAAGAACCATGGTAAACATCTCGGCAATTTTTATTTCCGGGCGAAAAAAGGTCAAAAAATTCAAAAATTGAAGGCTATACCACGTTTTTGAGGAATTTTGACGTTACGGGGCCTGGTGGCGAAAATTCTTGAGACCCTAGGGGATACATGTTAGGGTCATATAACGACGTATGGAACCATATATGTCCCTTATATGTTGCCATAAATGTCCGTGGCAGGCTTAAGGTCACGATATCGGTGCAAGTTTGGAACGGGTACATTGATTGTTTAAAGGCATATTGGATGGTTCCACCCACTCAATTGGACTCCCGGAGGATATTAGGAACCATGGTAAACATCTCGGCAATTTTTAGTTCACGGCGAAAAAATTCCAAAATTGAACGCTATAATCCACGCTTTTTGAGAACTTTTGAGGTTACGGGGCCTGGTGGCGAAAAGTCTTGAGACGCTAGGGGATACATCTTAGGGTCATATAATGACGTTTGGAACTATATATGACCCTTATATGTTGCCATAAATGTCCGTGGTAGGCTTGAGATCACGATATCGGTGCAAGTTTGGAACGGGTAAATTGACTGTTTAAAGGCATATTGGATGGTTCCACCCACTCAATTGGACCCCCGGAGGGCATAAGGAACCATGGTAAACATCTCGGCAATTTTTATTTCCGGGCAAAAAAAGGTCAAAAAATTCCAAAATTGAAGGCTTTTTATCCACGCTTTTTGAGGAATTTTGAGGTTACGGGGCCCGGTGGCAAAAAGTCTTGAGACCATAGGGGATACAACTTAGGGTCATAAAATGACGTTTGGAACCATATATGACCCTTATATGTTGCCATAAATGCCCGTGGTAGGCTTGAGGTCACGATATCGGTGCAAGTTTAGAACGGGTAAATTGACTGTTTAAAGGCATATTTGATGGTTCCACCCACTTAAGTGGACTCCTGGAGTGTATTAGGAACCATGGTAAAAATCTCGGCAATTTTTATTTCCGAGCGGAAAAAGGTCAAAAAATTCCAAAATTGAAGGCTATAATTCACGCTTTTTGAGGAATTTTAAGGTTACGGGGCCCGGTGGCGAAAAAAAGTCTTGAGACCCTAGGGAATACATCTTTGGGTCATATAATGACGTTTGGAACCATATATGACCCTTATATGTTGCGATAAATGTCCGTGGTAGGCTTGAGGTCACGATATCGGTACAAGTTTGGAACGGGTAAATTGACTGTTTAAAGGCATATTGGATGGTTCCACCCATTCAATTGGACTCCCGGAGGGTATTAGGAACCATGGTAAACATCTCGGCAATTTTTATTTCTGGGTGAAAAAAGGTCAAAAAATTCCAAAATTTAAGGCTATAATCCATGCTTTTTGAGGAATTTTGAGTTTACGGGGCCTGGTGGCGAAAAAAAGTCTTGAGACCCTAGGGGATACATCTTAGGGTCATATAATGACGTTTGGAACCATATATGACCCTTATATGTTGCCATAAATGTCCGTGGTAGGCTTGAGGTCACGATATCGGTGCAAGTTTCGAACGGGTAAATTGACTGTTTAAAGGCATATTGGATGGTTCCACCCACTCAATTGGACTCCCGGAGGGTATTAGGAACCATGGTAAACATCTCGGCAATTTTTATTTCCGGGCGAAAAAAGGTCAAAAATTCCAAAATTGAAGGCTATATATAATCCATGCTTTTTGAGGAATTTTGAGGTTACGGGGCCCGGTGGCGAAAAGTCTTGAGACCCTAGGGGATACATCTTAGGGTCATATAATGATGTTTGGAACCATATATGATCCTTATATGTGATAAGTGACATTTATGTCACTCCTAGGGGTAGTGTTTAGGTTATTTTCGTGTTTGTTTTCCCTTATTTTTCCTTTTATTCTCTTGTTTTCTCTTTAATAAAGTTTCTAGTTTATTTTGGTAATTTTGGAGTGTTTTAGTTTATTTTCTTTATTTTATTAGCTTTAGTTTATTTCCGTATTTTATTTTACTTTATTTGCTTGTTTAGTTTTTGTTTTATTTTTATTAGTTTAGTTTTATGCCTCTTATTTTCTATTTCATTTTATTTATTTCTATTTTATTTATTTTATTTCATGTCCCGATCCTCTCCTCGGTTTTCTTTGTGTGTAGGTTTGCGATCGTATTAAGGTTCAAAGCTCAAGTGTGTTCCGAGTTTCAATGTCATATTCGTGTTCGAGGTCCAAGCACGATTTACAAGCTTCTAAGCCCCAAAGCTGCTGCCCCTAACCCTCCTTTGCTCAGCCAACCCCTGCTGCCAGCTTAACCATCACCACACCCTTCACTAACCTTCACCACACACTCTTCACCTCACTTCCCCTGCTTCCTCACCCACACAACAGCCACAATCAGCAGCAAGACCACACACACTAGCACCAACCACCGCCAAAACCACCAGAATCAGCCACACCCAGCAGCCACGCACCACCAGCTCCACCAATCACAGCCACCACTACCCCCTGTTCTCACGCACACCACAAATCAACTCCCCTGTTTCCACCGCACTTCACCCAATTAACCACCACGCAGCCACTGCACCAACCACCCAACAGCCGCCAAACCCTAACATCGCAACCACGCACATCAACAGCAGCAACCAAACCACCTCCAATCAACCTCCACCAATTCGCACCTCCCCTGCTTCACCCAGCAGCCACCCCGCAACCATCAACAACACCAACAGCAGCGACAACAACCATCAACAACACCAACAGCAGCGACAACAACCATCAACAACAGCAACTGCAACAACAAAAACCTTCATCCACCTTACGCAACCCCGCAACCACCACCAATTCGCATCTCCCACTACACCAACAACAATCAGTGCGTCAATCAAACCCGAATCCGCAACAATTGCATTCCCCAAGCTACCCAGACCTCCGCGGCCGCGCAGCTCTGTCAGAAGGCGCACAAATTGAAGTCCAAAACAGATTGGAGGCAGTAGCATTTGCGCAACCTCTGCGCGATGTCTTCGCGGGCGCGCAAATGTGGGTTCAATCACGAGCTTCTCACGTGATTTTAATGAAAATCGAAGGGCCACGATTTGATGCTAGATGATTGTAGTTGATTAACGGTGATGATTGTGATAATTGATGATGCGTGATGGTGATGATGGATGATCAGAGAGCAGCCACGAAGAAGAAGAAGAAGGGAATTGGGGTTTGATGATCGTGTGGGTCTGATGGGAATTGGGGATTTTGGGATTTTTATTTTCTTTTAATTTTATTTCTTTTTTATTCCCTTTTTCTATTTTCCTTTTCTTTTCTTTTGTTTTATTTTATTTTCTTTATTTGTTTTCTTTTATTTTCTTTATTATTTTTAGCTTGTATTATAAATACCCCTTTGGGGTTATTTCCTCCTAATAACTTTTCAATCACCCATAATTTTATTCTATTCTCTAATTAGTTTTAGGAGAGCTTCTCTCTCTAGGTTTAGCTTAGGATTAGGGTAGTTTAGAGAGAGAAAGTGAGGGTTTCACCATTGTTGAACTTGGATTTTGAAGAAGAAATTGATCGTCTTTTCTATAGATTTACATCTTCAATCAATGAGAATCTCTAACTCTCTCTCCTCTATTTTTATTGTTTTATTTTGATTATTATTTTTGTTGTTGATATTGCTTGTTGATCATGTTGATTCTTGATTATTTGTTGATTAATCTTGTTATTATCATGATTAGTGAGTAATTTCCCCATTGAGGGGATGGTTGTGGTGTAGTTGGATCTTGAGCATGTTCTAGGTTTAGAGTTGATTTATTTGTGATTAAAGTCTTTATATGCTTGATATTCTTTAATCCTCTTGCAAGTGCACATTGTTGGTTGATTAAAGGTGAATCTTTGCTAACAAGGAACGGAAGTTGACTTAGTTAAGGTTCATTAGTATCGATTGTTATTTAATAGTACCTCCTAGTATATGGTTCTAATGTGGAAACATAGAGGCTATGTTAGGAGAAGCCAATTGACCCCGGAAGGCGGCTAGATTGGATCCTTTATTTCGATATTTGAGCATGTTTAGTTCATAATTAATTCAACTTCTATGCTTTTGTTTGTGTTCAAGTGAATGCTATACCTAAACCATTTCCCTTAATGTTTTATTTCTTGTTTTAGCATTTTTAGACTTTAGTTTATTTATCTCCTATTCCGGACTAGCTTAATTGTCGATAACATTTGGTGGTGTTTAACCGTTCTTTGTGGTTCGTCCCCTATGCTTGCCTTATACTCGTATTAGGTTTGTTTAGGTTGTATAAATTGTATTTGATCTAAGGATAGACAATTGACGACGCGTTTATTCCTTTGTCAATATGTTGCCATAAATGTCCGTGGTAGGCATGAGATCACGATATCGGTGCAAGTTTGGAACGGGTAAATTGACTGTATAAAGGCATATTGGATGGTTCCACCCACTCAATTGGACTCCCGGAGGGTATTAAGAACCATGGTAAACATCTCGGCAATTTTTATTTCCGGGCGAAAAAAGGTCAAAAAATTCAAAAATTGAAGGCTATACCACGTTTTTGAGGAATTTTGACGTTACGGGGCCTGGTGGCGAAAATTCTTGAGACCCTAGGGGATACATGTTAGGGTCATATAACGACGTATGGAACCATATATGTCCCTTATATGTTGCCATAAATGTCCGTGGCAGGCTTAAGGTCACGATATCGGTGCAAGTTTGGAACGGGTACATTGATTGTTTAAAGGCATATTGGATGGTTCCACCCACTCAATTGGACTCCCGGAGGATATTAGGAACCATGGTAAACATCTCGGCAATTTTTAGTTCACGGCGAAAAAATTCCAAAATTGAACGCTATAATCCACGCTTTTTGAGAACTTTTGAGGTTACGGGGCCTGGTGGCGAAAAGTCTTGAGACGCTAGGGGATACATCTTAGGGTCATATAATGACGTTTGGAACTATATATGACCCTTATATGTTGCCATAAATGTCCGTGGTAGGCTTGAGATCACGATATCGGTGCAAGTTTGGAACGGGTAAATTGACTGTTTAAAGGCATATTGGATGGTTCCACCCACTCAATTGGACCCCCGGAGGGCATAAGGAACCATGGTAAACATCTCGGCAATTTTTATTTCCGGGCAAAAAAAGGTCAAAAAATTCCAAAATTGAAGGCTTTTTATCCACGCTTTTTGAGGAATTTTGAGGTTACGGGGCCCGGTGGCAAAAAGTCTTGAGACCATAGGGGATACAACTTAGGGTCATAAAATGACGTTTGGAACCATATATGACCCTTATATGTTGCCATAAATGCCCGTGGTAGGCTTGAGGTCACGATATCGGTGCAAGTTTAGAACGGGTAAATTGACTGTTTAAAGGCATATTTGATGGTTCCACCCACTTAAGTGGACTCCTGGAGTGTATTAGGAACCATGGTAAAAATCTCGGCAATTTTTATTTCCGAGCGGAAAAAGGTCAAAAAATTCCAAAATTGAAGGCTATAATTCACGCTTTTTGAGGAATTTTAAGGTTACGGGGCCCGGTGGCGAAAAAAAGTCTTGAGACCCTAGGGAATACATCTTTGGGTCATATAATGACGTTTGGAACCATATATGACCCTTATATGTTGCGATAAATGTCCGTGGTAGGCTTGAGGTCACGATATCGGTACAAGTTTGGAACGGGTAAATTGACTGTTTAAAGGCATATTGGATGGTTCCACCCATTCAATTGGACTCCCGGAGGGTATTAGGAACCATGGTAAACATCTCGGCAATTTTTATTTCTGGGTGAAAAAAGGTCAAAAAATTCCAAAATTTAAGGCTATAATCCATGCTTTTTGAGGAATTTTGAGTTTACGGGGCCTGGTGGCGAAAAAAAGTCTTGAGACCCTAGGGGATACATCTTAGGGTCATATAATGACGTTTGGAACCATATATGACCCTTATATGTTGCCATAAATGTCCGTGGTAGGCTTGAGGTCACGATATCGGTGCAAGTTTCGAACGGGTAAATTGACTGTTTAAAGGCATATTGGATGGTTCCACCCACTCAATTGGACTCCCGGAGGGTATTAGGAACCATGGTAAACATCTCGGCAATTTTTATTTCCGGGCGAAAAAAGGTCAAAAATTCCAAAATTGAAGGCTATATATAATCCATGCTTTTTGAGGAATTTTGAGGTTACGGGGCCCGGTGGCGAAAAGTCTTGAGACCCTAGGGGATACATCTTAGGGTCATATAATGATGTTTGGAACCATATATGATCCTTATATGTGATAAGTGACATTTATGTCACTCCTAGGGGTAGTGTTTAGGTTATTTTCGTGTTTGTTTTCCCTTATTTTTCCTTTTATTCTCTTGTTTTCTCTTTAATAAAGTTTCTAGTTTATTTTGGTAATTTTGGAGTGTTTTAGTTTATTTTCTTTATTTTATTAGCTTTAGTTTATTTCCGTATTTTATTTTACTTTATTTGCTTGTTTAGTTTTTGTTTTATTTTTATTAGTTTAGTTTTATGCCTCTTATTTTCTATTTCATTTTATTTATTTCTATTTTATTTATTTTATTTCATGTCCCGATCCTCTCCTCGGTTTTCTTTGTGTGTAGGTTTGCGATCGTATTAAGGTTCAAAGCTCAAGTGTGTTCCGAGTTTCAATGTCATATTCGTGTTCGAGGTCCAAGCACGATTTACAAGCTTCTAAGCCCCAAAGCTGCTGCCCCTAACCCTCCTTTGCTCAGCCAACCCCTGCTGCCAGCTTAACCATCACCACACCCTTCACTAACCTTCACCACACACTCTTCACCTCACTTCCCCTGCTTCCTCACCCACACAACAGCCACAATCAGCAGCAAGACCACACACACTAGCACCAACCACCGCCAAAACCACCAGAATCAGCCACACCCAGCAGCCACGCACCACCAGCTCCACCAATCACAGCCACCACTACCCCCTGTTCTCACGCACACCACAAATCAACTCCCCTGTTTCCACCGCACTTCACCCAATTAACCACCACGCAGCCACTGCACCAACCACCCAACAGCCGCCAAACCCTAACATCGCAACCACGCACATCAACAGCAGCAACCAAACCACCTCCAATCAACCTCCACCAATTCGCACCTCCCCTGCTTCACCCAGCAGCCACCCCGCAACCATCAACAACACCAACAGCAGCGACAGCAACCATCAACAACACCAACAGCAGCGACAACAACCATCAACAACAGCAACTGCAACAACAAAAACCTTCATCCACCTTACGCAACCCCGCAACCACCACCAATTCGCATCTCCCACTACACCAACAACAATCAGTGCGTCAATCAAACCCGAATCCGCAACAATTGCATTCCCCAAGCTACCCAGACCTCCGCGGCCGCGCAGCTCTGTCAGAAGGCGCACAAATTGGAGTCCAAAACAGATTGGAGGCAGTAGCATTTGCGCAACCTCTGCGCGATGTCTTCGCGGGCGCGCAAATGTGGGTTCAATCACGAGCTTCTCACGTGATTTTAATGAAAATCGAAGGGCCACGATTTGATGCTAGATGATTGTAGTTGATTAACGGTGATGATTGTGATAATTGATGATGCGTGATGGTGATGATGGATGATCAGAGAGCAGCCACGAAGAAGAAGAAGAAGGGAATTGGGGTTTGATGATCGTGTGGGTCTGATGGGAATTGGGGATTTTGGGATTTTTATTTTCTTTTAATTTTATTTCTTTTTTATTCCCTTTTTCTATTTTCCTTTTCTTTTCTTTTGTTTTATTTTATTTTCTTTATTTGTTTTCTTTTATTTTCTTTATTATTTTTAGCTTGTATTATAAATACCCCTTTGGGGTTATTTCCTCCTAATAACTTTTCAATCACCCATAATTTTATTCTATTCTCTAATTAGTTTTAGGAGAGCTTCTCTCTCTAGGTTTAGCTTAGGATTAGGGTAGTTTAGAGAGAGAAAGTGAGGGTTTCACCATTGTTGAACTTGGATTTTGAAGAAGAAATTGATCGTCTTTTCTATAGATTTACATCTTCAATCAATGAGAATCTCTAACTCTCTCTCCTCTATTTTTATTGTTTTATTTTGATTATTATTTTTGTTGTTGATATTGCTTGTTGATCATGTTGATTCTTGATTATTTGTTGATTAATCTTGTTATTATCATGATTAGTGAGTAATTTCCCCATTGAGGGGATGGTTGTGGTGTAGTTGGATCTTGAGCATGTTCTAGGTTTAGAGTTGATTTATTTGTGATTAAAGTCTTTATATGCTTGATATTCTTTAATCCTCTTGCAAGTGCATATTGTTGGTTGATTAAAGGTGAATCTTTGCTAACAAGGAACGGAAGTTGACTTAGTTAAGGTTCATTAGTATCGATTGTTATTTAATAGTACCTCCTAGTATATGGTTCTAATGTGGAAACATAGAGGCTATGTTAGGAGAAGCCAATTGACCCCGGAAGGCGGCTAGATTGGATCCTTTATTTCGATATTTGAGCATGTTTAGTTCATAATTAATTCAACTTCTATGCTTTTGTTTGTGTTCAAGTGAATGCTATACCTAAACCATTTCCCTTAATGTTTTATTTCTTGTTTTAGCATTTTTAGACTTTAGTTTATTTATCTCCTATTCCGGACTAGCTTAATTGTCGATAACATTTGGTGGTGTTTAACCGTTCTTTGTGGTTCGTCCCCTATGCTTGCCTTATACTCGTATTAGGTTTGTTTAGGTTGTATAAATTGTATTTGATCTAAGGATAGACAATTGACGACGCGTTTATTCCTTTGTCAATATGTTGCCATAAATGTCCGTGGTAGGCATGAGATCACGATATCGGTGCAAGTTTGGAACGGGTAAATTGACTGTATAAAGGCATATTGGATGGTTCCACCCACTCAATTGGACTCCCGGAGGGTATTAAGAACCATGGTAAACATCTCGGCAATTTTTATTTCCGGGCGAAAAAAGGTCAAAAAATTCCAAAATTGAAGGCTATACCACGTTTTTGAGGAATTTTGACGTTACGGGGCCTGGTGGCGAAAATTCTTGAGACCCTAGGGGATACATGTTAGGGTCATATAACGACGTATGGAACCATATATGTCCCTTATATGTTGCCATAAATGTCCGTGGCAGGCTTAAGGTCACGATATCGGTGCAAGTTTGGAACGGGTACATTGATTGTTTAAAGGCATATTGGATGGTTCCACCCACTCAATTGGACTCCCGGAGGATATTAGGAACCATGGTAAACATCTCGGCACTTTTTATTTTCGGGCGAAAAAAGGACAAAATTGAACGCTATAATCCACGCTTTTTAAGGACTTTTGAGGTTACGGGGCCTGGTGGCGAAAAGTCTTGAGACGCTAGGGGATACATCTTAGGGTCATATAATGACGTTTGAACCATATATGACCCTTATATGTTGCCATAAATGTCCGTGGTAGGCTTGAGGTCACGATATCGGTGCAAGTTTGGAACGGGTAAATTGACTGTTTAAAGGCATATTGGATGGTTCTACCCACTTAATTAGACTCCCGGAGGATATTAGGAGCCATGTTAAACATCTCGGCAATTTTTATTTCCGGGCGAAAAAAGGCCAAAAAATTCCAAAATTGAAGGCTTATGATCCACGCTTTTTGAGGAATATAGAGGTTACGGGTCCTGGTGGCGAAAAGTCTTGAGACACTAGGGGATACATCTTAGGGTCATATAATGACGTTTGGAACCATATATAAACCTTATATGTTGCCATAAATGTCCGTTGTAGGCTTGAGGTCACGATATCGATGCAAGTTTGGAACGGATAAATTGAATGTTTAAAGGCTTATAGGATGGTTCCACCCACTCAATAGGACTCCCAGAGGGTATTAGGAACCATGGTAAACATCTCGGCAATTATTATTTCCGGGCGAAAAAAGGTCAAAAAAATTCCAAAATTGAAGGCTATAATCCACGCTTTTTTAGGAATTTTGAGGTTACTGGTCCCGGTGGCAAAGAGTCTAGAGACCCTAGGGGATACATCTTAGGGTCATATAAAGACGTTTGGAACCATATACGACCCTTATATGTTACCATAAACGTCCGTGGTAGGCTTGAGATCACAATATCGGTGCAAGTTTGGAACGGGTAAATTAACTGTTTAAAGGCATATAGGATGGTTCCACCCACTCTATTGGACTTCCTGAGGGTATTAGGAACCATGGTAAACATCTCGGCAATTTTTATTTCCGGGCGGAAAAAGGTTAAAAAAATTCCAAAATTGAAGGCTATCCACGCTTTTAGAGGAATTTTGAGGTTACGGGGCCCGGTGTCCAAAAGTCTTTAGACCCTAGGGGATACATCTTAGGGTTATATAATGACGTTTGGAACCATAAATGACCCTTATATGTTGCCATAAATGTCCGTGGTAGGCTTGAGGTCACAATATCGGTGCAAGTTTTGGAACGGGTAAATTGACTGTTTAAAGGCATATTGGATGGTTCCACCCACTGAATTGGAATCCTAGAGGGTATTAGGAACCATGGTAAACATCTCGG